>NC_142160.1:5767575-6070606 GCF_024610735.1 Ursus americanus | reverse complement strand
TTTATCAGTCTTTGGCATCTTACAGAGGCCAAGGCACATCACTCCTTTTCTCAAACACGTAAAAGCTTTCGTTTTGTCCAGGGCTGCGTGGGTCTGGGGCTGCTCTAATTCTTCGTCATATTTGGTTCACACCTGTCAGGTAGTCTGACACCAAGCCTGAGCACAGGCTTTGGGTCAGCCCTGTTGACCAGACCAGGTCAGAGTGTTGGCGGACGGGCTGCTCCCTCTCTTCCTGCTCCTTTGATGCCGGTGCTTGTGGATGTGGATCCTGCTGTGCTGAGACCCTTCCGTTGGGTCTGCAGGGGAGGTGATGGTAATCTCAGGAGGTAAGTGTGGCACAGCTTGCGTTCTAGTTAGCTTGGCTGCTGACAGCTGTTATGACGTTAAGTAATTTACCTCCCCACACTTGGGTTTCCTCTGTGGAATTGAGGTCGATGTGTGCGATGGTGCCAAAAAAAATCAGAAAGATGCTCACCATTGCCTGCTTGTCCTCCCAACCCTCCCGCATTCTCCTATATGTTTATTTGGGGCAGCAAGTAGGTTAGTTGGCGTGAGTTTTTGTTTTTGTTTTTGTTTTATAAATATCAAGATATTTTCCCTGAGGTCTCAGGACACTCTGTTCCTATTTCCTCACCATTCCCAACTTTCTAAAGAGCTTTGCACCTAAAAATATTCAGATTGATTAATTTGTTAATAATTTCTGCTACCATTTGGGAAATGTTACATTCAAGCCTATGAATTTCTAGAAATCAGAGGCCAGCTCAAAGACAAAGGATAAGGAACCAGTCCAGCAAGGAGACACCTGGCAACTTTGTGAGTCTACTCCTTGAATACTGTGTCACCACGGCCATGAGAATGGTTAGCATTGCTGTGGACTCACTGGTGTCCATTTGGGCTACTGGTCTTGGGAACAGATGATGCCCTAAGGAAGGGTTATGGTAGAACATCCTGAAGCTCTTCATAGGTCTTCAAGGAAAGACATTGGTGGGGACCGTATATTTTCAAATGGTGCCTGGCGTGCTACATTGAAGGGATCCAACTTCAGGTTGTGACAGCTTACCTCAGGCTGTTTTAAATGCTGAGTTAACTTGGTTCTGGACCTTCTGCATACTCCTGTCTCAGTCTCATGCTGTTTTGACCTTCCTGCTATTTTATCTGTTAGGCAATTAAAGACCTCTTGCCTAAGATCTGTAAGCTTTGAAGAACCAGTGGAAATGTTTGCAAAATACCAGGAAAAAAAAAAATCCTGGCTCCAAATTATGCAAGAAAAGAGCAAAAATTATTAAATATCCACAAAATGAAATGTTTCCTTGCTTAATTGTTAAAATATTAAGAACAATGTAGATGAAAGTTTGTTTCTTCACAAGCATTTCTAAGCACACACGACTGCCAAAGAGCCATAGTTAATCATCTATTAAGTGAGTTGCTGGCCCCCTAAGCAATTTAAAAGAAAGACAAAATTATAAAAAGCTTCAGAAATTTAGGATGTGGCTACATTTTAATATGTGTGGTTTGATAATGCTGTCCCTAAGAGGCCTAGAAAGTAAAAAGTTGTGAGAGCCCTCCCCTGTCCCTGTGCCACCTCCTCAGACTGAAAGCCTCAGCAGTTCCTGAGGGGGTCCCCGCCCCATGTGCACCCCCAGCTACATGTTTTTGTAGACCCCGGGGGCCTTCTCTGTCTTGGCACTCACCACACGCTGTCAGTTGTTACTGAATTGTCCCCCCGTCAACCTGTGATGGGATGGAGTGAGTTCGTCTTTTAAGGTTTGATATGGCTATGATTTTAAAGTTATTTTTGAAAGCCTTTATTTTTAAAAATATTTTATTTGAGAGAGAAAGAGGGAGATCATAAGCAGTGGGGAGGGGTGGAGGGTGAAGCAGACTCCCCACTGAGCAGGGAGCCCAATGCAGCGCTTGATCCCCAGATGCTTAACCGACTGAGCCACCCAGGTGCCCTGAAAGTCTTTATTTCTTAAAAAGAGTAATTCAGTAATATCTGAAGAAAGCTTTTGGTTTCTCGAGTTTCAGTAGAGCTTTGGGCAAATAACACAGAAGGAGGAAAGAGTCCTGTGTGAACTCTATCTGTGTCAGGTGATGAGTGGCTTGGGGCGGGATCTGCACCGGAGGCTTATTTTCTCACCTGCAGTCTACCACCTACCCTAGTATGGAGAGGATTTCTTAAACATAATGGTTATGTACTAAATGCTAGCTGTTTGGTCCCTGGTGAAGGTTCAAAGCAGGCTTCAGCCTAGCAGGTTCAACTTCAGCATGAGTCACAGGGCTTATCTTTAACATCTAGTACGTGGCTGTGCTCGGCTAAAAGGCCAGAGATGAGATGATGGCACCTGCATGGGCTTGGGGTCAAACTGCCCCATGACAGATGTTGGAGTTAAAAAGAGGGCCTGCAGGCATCTCCATGAAGTTCACCTTGTTCCAGTGCGGAGCGCTAGGACCTGTCCAGTCAGGGTGAACTGAAAAGGCGAGCTCTGCTTCAGGGCTGTTGGATCCTAGAGCTACCATGTGTACCAGACCCACTGGAGGAACTGCGAGGTCATTAGAATTCAGCTCCCATCTCAGCCTGTTTTCTTCAGTGTTGTCCTCCTCCTGCAGGCATTCTCTTGAATATTCTGTTTTCTCAGCAATCATGGTGGACAGAGAGACTGCCTCTGCCCAATACTTAAAAAAAAAAAAAAAAAATCCCCCAGAGTTGTGTCTCCCTCTGCTGACTACAGAATGCTTTGATTGACAGATATGGTCCCACTGTAGCACTTTCCAGAGCACGCTCTATGGTACACTAGTACCATGAGATGCTTCCCCTGGAAAGGATTATTAGAGGTGTAGACATCGCGCTCTAATCTCCAGCTCAGGTTTGGAGCATCACAATGTGCGTTAATTTAGCAAAGGCTCTGTGAAGTCCTGCAGTTGAAACTGTCATTGTTCAGCCTCCCACTTTTCAAACCGACTTGGCTACAGGACTCTCCATACCTGCCAAAAAAAAAAAAAAAAAAAGTATTACACATAGTGCTTTTATTCTGCAGATCATACTTTGGGCATTCCTGGTCTTCTGGTATTTTTTTAGAAATTTTTTTAGGATTTATTTTTTAGGAAAAGATCAACTCTTCCATTCTTGATTGGAGTATTTGTGAGAAGCTGAGCAGTTTGGGGAACCTGGTGGGAAATCCAGAGTCATGTCTAACCCTTGCCCCAGCTTTACTGGGGAGGGATATGGGACAATCCCACACACGGGAGCTTCAAAGCAGCGGCCACCAGCCCCACGCATCCCTGTACCATCTTTTCTTTTTATCTGGTCTTCAAAGAATTAGAAGGGTCAGGTATGGGGATAGGCGGGATTTTTTTTTCCCCATCATGTCATAATTACGGTGTTCTTAGTTTCTTGAACTTTGCATTGACGGTTCTTTACTTTTTGGCTCAGAACCTTAACATGGCAGTAGATCCCATGAGCTCTCAGGAAGAAGAGGTCAGAAGATGTGCGTAGAAGTTCTACTCATTAGGTGTCCAGGGAGAGTGCCAGAGCCTTATGGCTGATTAGCCCAAGTCTCGGTAATAGGTTGGGGCGTGGGGGGGAACAATGGAGAAGTGGTTGGTGGTACTCTTAGGTCAGCTTAAGCCCCCAACATCTAGATTTTCAAAGAACTCTGATGGGGGCATCACCTACCAGCAGATGGAAGATAGTGTTTTTGAGGCAGTGGACCTAGGAATGGGGAGAAAGCTTGGGCTTTTTAAGTGGGCTTATAAAAGGAGGCTCTTTAAAAAAGATAGAAAAGATAAAAGGAGACTCTTGCACTTAAAACAAGCCCCTGCCAGCCCTGCTCCTCTGCTAATGGGCTTTCCAGGAAAGAGCCTGCCCGGGTATTCCCTGAGGGTCTTCTCTAAAATGTAGAATTTCATGGGTGCTTTCTAAAGCAGCTGATCCTGTACTTCAATGATAAACTTTTGCAGCTCCTGACAACCTGAGTGGGTGCTGTTTGCAGTCCTGAGTTTTGTCTTTTGGGAGTTGAGAAGGTGAAAGCAGCAAAGGGTCGTCAGAGCCCTGAATTTGATCCAGAGTGGGAGGTAGGGAAGAGAACTTGAACTTCCTGTCCACTTACCTGAAGAAGAGTGCAAAGGGAAGTGGAAGACAGCCTATCCTCAGGCTGAAGGAGCCTATAGCAAGCGCTTCTTAACAATACCAAGAAAGCAGCTTTGGCAGAACCAGGGGCGCTATGGGGAGAACGGCAGTGGGTGGGCGGCCCCGGTGACTCAGGGGCTGTCCTACTTGTCTTACCCGTTTGTCAGGAGGACTGAGAACACTAAACACATAATATGACTGGCGCAGTCCTGTGCGACTCTTTCCAAATGTTAAGCACTACTGCTATTATGAATAATACACAGATTCATTGTGTAAAGCATTACTGAATTCATTCTTTTTAAAAAAGATTTTGTTTATTCATTTTGAGAGAGAGGGGGCATGCATGCGCATGCGCGTGAGTCGGGCGGTGGGGTGGGGGAGGGGCAGAGGGAGACCAAAAAGGAGAGAGAATCCCCAGCAGACTCCTCACAGACTTGAGCCTGACTTGGGGCCGGATCCCAAGACCTGGATTGACCCGAGCTAAAACTGAGAGTCCTACGCTCAGCTGACCGAGCCCCCAGGTGTCCCTACTGAATTCATTCTCGTTCCATTTAATACTTCTCAACCAACAGAGTCTATCGTAGAGAAACGGGTATGTGAAAATTTTAGATGTTTGAAAGAGCTGAGGTTCCCATATTTTCTTGAAAAGGCTGGAGTGACTGTTACATTGTGTAATTACGTTCTCCTTAGTAGTGGTCTCCTGAGAGTTACCTACTTTGGTCGTGTGATCATTCTGGAATGTTCTGGAATGTTTGCTTGTGTCAGGGTAGGTGAGGAGAGAGAGAAGTGGGGGAGACTGGAGGTCAGTTCAGTTATTGGGCCATTTTCAGTTGTCATTCAAACAGGTGAAGGTCTATTTGGCATCACTGATCTGGTTGGTACTGAAATGTTGTCCGAGCTGAGCCTCCTCACTTTGAGACCAGGTGGTACTTTCTTCCGTCAGGATGTTTTCTTCCACAAAGCCTCAGCCTTCCACAGTGGCAAGTGTTCAGATTGGCCTTGTTTTGCAATTGTCACTGCCATACGGATTTCTACACTTCCTCAAACTTACATCGGCCTGACAGGACTTATATTCAGACCTGTAGAAGTTGTGAGACGTCCTCAGGGCCACACAGTGAGCGGAGAGATGGAACATGCACACACAACTTGTGGTTCCTAGCTCTGAACCATGATGTACGGGTGTCTCTTGCAGGCCGTACGTTAGTGCTCTTTGAAATGAGTATTATTTAAATATTTGTTTAGTATTTATTTAGAGATGAGTAGATGAGCCTTCTGTGAGGGGAGGGCAGAAAAGGAGCACCCCAGATTTCCACATCTCAGTGAAACTAGAGCCCAGCTTTATCATCTTTGTTGACTTAGGAAGTCATACTAACCAGGATGTTTTGTGTTTCCTGAGTGTAAGTGACTGAAAACAATCAGACTTAAGCAAAAATGGGGATGTATTGACTCATTTAAAGGAAAAGGCCAGGGCTACATCTCACTTTGGGCTTAGCTGGGTCCTGAGGCTTAACCGACGTCATCAAGACTCACCACCTTTGTCCCATATCTCTGGTCCTTCTCCTGCCCTGTTCCCTAGCAGGATCTCCCCACTGATGGTAGCAAGAGGCTGTCAGGAGTTCTTGGCTGCCCAACAGAAAGAGTCCAACAGTTCTCAAAAGTATCCCCAAAGAGTTGAGTATCATGGAATTAACTTTGGTCATTTGCCAAAACAGTAATCAATTACTATAACCAGAGGGATTGGTTGCTGTGATTGGCCATGCTTGGGTCACATGCCAACACCTAGAGCCTGGAGGAGTCCCACTACCAAACCACATGCACTGAATGTGGGGAGGTGGTTCCCCGAGGAAACTATAATTTCTTGTGCCAAAAGACAAGGAAGTGGATGCTGGGCAGACCAAGCCAACAGACACGTACTCTAGAAATGTCCTTATGTACCCCTAGCACCCTGCTGTTAATCCAAATACTGCTTTAAACAACATTCAGGCCGCTCCCCGAGCAGAGTGCTGATTACAATTTTCCCTATTTCATTACATTATAGGTTGGTTCCCCAGGCACCTTCCCAACTGGCTCCCTCTTACTCTAGCTCTGTCTTCACCAGGTGAGTAGGTAGGAGAGCAGGGAGACTCAGCCCAGGACAGAGTTCAGACCAGAACCTGGCTCTACACTTCTGGCTGTGGGGCCAGTAAGAACTGCTGAGCCTGCCACTTGGCTCCTGGGCTTGCCCAGGAGCCCAGCGTTGCTCGTCCCACAGCCCACCTGGGTCCCACTGGGACTGAGATTGGTATGGGTTGTAGCTGGACCGAGAGATCCCCAGACTTAGGATTGAAGGCAGTTTGGCCCGAGGAATTCACAGCCTGCTTACGGCTCTGCGGGGGTGTGCCAGTGTGGCTACAGCGGTATACTCCGTCTAGCATTGCACATACATATATTGATTTAGGTAAAAGAGCGTGCTTTGGAGTCCCCCAAGAGAAACCATCTAGAAGGAAACACTAGGTGGTTAACAGGAGTAGCCTCGGCATGTGAGATTGGGGAGGGGATGTTCATTTTTTGCTTTATGTATTTTCTGTTTTTAGAGTGGTTTAAGAGTGGCTTAAGGGGGCGGGGCTCTGAGCTGCGGTGGTGGGGGGGAATAGGAGGGTATCTTGGGGTAATTGGTCTTGATGGCAAGGTTTGAGGAAGACTGGCAAAATACCTCTGATGGGGAACTGGGTGGGAGATGGGGGTTGGAAAAAAGACTCAGGACCCAAACACAAGGTTGCCACACACCCAGAAAAGTAAAGGTCTTCAGAGGATAAGGACTTTTTCCTCCCAGTAGCGCCGACCCTGCTAGTCAGTGGTACTTAGTACACTGGATCTGCCGCTGTCAGCGCTCCAGTGAGCGGTGGGCATGGTGATCACTGCCCTACCAGCTGGCCTCCCTTCTGGGCAATTTTGCAGGGCACAGTAGAAAAATAATGACTAAATCAGCCACACCTAGATGTTGACCTCAAAGATAATTGCCCAGCTTATTAGTTAGGCTTTATTCCAAATGACTTTAGACTCTTTCCTGTCATCAAATATGTCCTGAAAGGATTTGCAGTTGCTGAGAACGTCTAGAATAATAAAGTATAAATTCTAAAGGCAACATAGAGCTTCCTAAACATGTATTACAAAGAGTTTCTCTGTTGAAATAAGGTTATCGCCTTCCCAGGTGATTACTTGAAAGAAGATGCTGTTGATTTGCATAAGCAGGGATGCCCTTCACACCACTGACCTGAGAGTGTCTCGTGGCCCCAGTTTTACTTGGAATTCCCCTTCTTGCTTTTCTCTCCCTCTGCTGATTGCTTCGCAGAAGGGGCCTGGGTCTGTCCCCGCCTTTACTTTGTTTTTTCTTTTTCTCTTGCACTAAGTGAAATCTACAGTGACCTGACTGACCATGGCCATGGATGTACACTTCTGAATCATTCCTACCTGGACGCTGTAGTTCTAGGCCACTAGAGACACTGATGATTCTGGGCTGCTGCGTTTTTTTCTTAGAGGATCTGCAAGAAAAAAAGATAGTGAAGGGGATAAAATGGAGTCATTTTTTTCTTTCCTATTTCCTGTTTCCTTTAGAAAAGTGCAATAGAGATGTACCTGGCGTAAGATGAGGCTCTAAACCATCAAGGGATGGGCATTAGAAGGAGATGCCCAGAGGGACAGGGATGGGGCACAGGAGTATGGAAGAACGCTGGGGACAGAGCATCTGGGCAAGAACTCTACCATGTGTTGCCCTGGGGTCTTTTGACTGAACTTCCACTGGGCTTACAGCAATGTTGGCATGTGGTGTGGTGTGGGAGTGTGTTGTCCTTAAGGATAATTCCGGTCTCAAGGTTTGACACATTAAGTGCTATATCCAAAGCTGAAAGCAATGCAAAAACACCAAAAACCAAACCAAAACAAAACCCCCAACGAACCCAACAGCTCCGAACCCAGGATTTCATTTCTGTCCTCTGTGACAATCTCCACTGAAGAACCGGCGGCGGCGGCCTTGGATGCACTAACCTTTCTTAAGCTGGGGAGGAATTTGATGTGTGATCCTATTCCACATCTTCCCTAGATCCAGAGACCCAGAGATTTCTAGAAGCTGAGAGCTCAGGTAGGGCTTGAGATGAATGAAGGGAAGAGTGGGGCGGTAGACAGGACGCTGAGGCAGGGGCAGGGCAAGGGGTGGGGTGAGGGGAGGAGGGACAAAGCTGCTGGTCGCCTGCAGCGCCTGGGGGAGGCTTGCGTCATACAGAGAAGCCTGACCTCGATTCACTTGCCTGTGGAATTACGGTCACTAAAACCTGTGTGGATAAAGGATACGAACAGTTTGCTCTACTCCTTGGCACCAACTTCACCTGAACATTAAATCAATAAATGCCAATTTAATGGAGCTATTGCTGGGAATCAAGTATCTGACATCTAGGAATTTTTTTTTTTTTTCTAAAACCACAACTCGCTCCTTGATGCTCTTTAGGTTATTCTTTGTCCATAGGAAAGTGGCTCCCCATCCACTCTCCTTCCTCACCATTTGACAAGGCCTGAAAAAGCACTCAGCAGCTCCTCCCACAATTAGCAGAGGGCCAGGAGTGTCCAGGTCGAAACATCCTCCCAGCAGACAGAGTGAGGACTTGGTGAATGAGAAAGGAGATTATGGTCTTTTCGGAAGAAATACTCTAGAGGAGAAGGTATTTGGGTAACAGTTACCAGCTCATATTCTGAATCTCTCTTGCAGCTTGTTGAGACTCCCTTGTTAGCAGGACCGCATGGCTCTTACTTAGCCTGCGTGCCTTTCGTCCCATGCTGTGCTAAGTCATCCCCATCTTCTGTGAGTTTTCTGCAGAGCACAGGTAGCCAAGCTGGGGTCTTCTGTGTGTCCCTCCTTGGGATGGAGATGCCAGGCTCTGTGCGTGCTTTGCTTCTCATCCAGCCCCCCGGCTCCCTCCCTTTTTTGTGCCCTGGGTTGGCTGTCCAGAGGTAGTGTTGGGTTGTGGGGCTGGCTGTTGGGAAAAGAGAAGGAGGGTCCCACGTTCTCCAGGATGGTTAGCATACACGCTGCCCGGACATAGGCTGGGAATGGGGCCTCGGGTGCCAGCCGTGGGGCGCCTGTCTTGCTGAGGGCTCTGCCGAGGCATGTGATTCTCACTGTCTCCCTCTCCCACCTTGCAGCCAGTCGTGAATGCCACTTCCTCAGATGTTTGAGTCCTTTGGAAACTGGGCTCTGAACTCAGTTCCATTGGGGTTGACTACGGCCACCCTATCAGAGTTTCCATCTAGGTCTCCAGTTACCCTAGAGCAGGAAGAAAGCAAACTGAAAGGGAAGTAGTGGAGTAGGAAGGTGGTCTAAGGACAGTTGTTCCGACCTAAAAAAAGTTACAACCCTCTTACCAGGCAGCGAAGGTAGCACCGTCTGTACCAGCAACCATCACCAAACCATGAAGTGCTCTGGAGGCTTTAGCAGTGGCCTAGGCTGCTGGGTGGCTTCAAATAACAGGAATTTCTTCACTCACAGCTCTGGAGGCTAGAAGTCCAAAATCAAGGTGTCGGCAGATTTGGTCCCTTCTGAGGAAGAATCCCTTCCAGATGCCTCTGTCCTTGCTCTGGTGGTCCTAGGCGTTCCCTGCTTGTAGATGCTTCCTCTGTCTTCACATGGTGTTGTCCCTGGGTCTCTGTCTTCGTGTGGCTATCTTCCTGTGGCTATCTTCATGTAGGGACACCAGTCACGTTGAATGACAGACCCACCTGACTGCTGTATGACTTCATCTTGACCAATCCCATCTTCAATAATCATATTTCCAAATAAGCTCACATTCTGAGGTACTGGAGGAGGACTTTAACACAGCTCCTTCTTGAGGTGGAGGAGATACAATTCAACCCATAGGAGAGACCAAAGGCTGAAGAACGTGCAGCGGGTGGACCTGGAGGAATTGTGGGGGTTACTTGGAAGCCCCTGCCAAAGCAGTGGTCTTGTCAATTCTACAGGGACTGCTCTCTAAACTCTGAGACTTTATAAAATCCCGTATTTGTATATATTGTTCCATCATGGGGATTTTTGGTGGCAAGTAATACAAATGAACTTATATAAGCCAGGGCCGTTTTGGTTGCAGGGGATAGAAGCCCAATTCAGCTGGGTTAAACAAAGATAAAAAAGAAATCTATTGGCTGACATAACCAGACCATCTAAGAATGGATCTGGCTTTAGGCAGGATGGAATCTGAGGCTTCATGTCTTCAGAGGTGTCTCTGTCTTGGTCTCTCTCTCTCTTCCTCTTCCTCCTGGCAAGCTCTCTTCACAAAGAGGGTAAAATGATGGCTGAGTGTCCCAAGCTCACATTGTCTCAGTTTAGCTACCTTAGCAAAAAAAGGACTTATTTCCAGCTCCCCGTATCAGTTCTAGGGAAGACACTGATTGGCCTTGCTTGGGTCAGGTGCCCATACACAAGCCAATCATGTGGCCAGGGAAATAGGGTGCCCAAATCCACCTGCCTGGATTATGTGCCCACCCTTGCAAGGAATGTCCATGGTGGGTTGTCCTACTAGAACCTCATGAAAATTGGGGCAGGGATTTCTCAGGGAAATCTAAAGATGGGAGTGGGGAAACACAGTATTAGACACTATAGCACTCCCCTCCACTGTGTAAGTCAAGTCAGTTTAAAGAAAAAAGGGGGAATTTGTTATAAGGATGCAAGGCAGGCTTCCAGCTGGGCCTCTGGAGAGAACCTGAAGCCATCGGGGCGCAGGCAACTTCTTACTGCTGAGATGCTACATTCTTCTCTCTCTGAAACCCCCCTTTCTTTACTTCTTAGTCTACCCTGTGGGAAGAAAGTGGTTTCCCTACATCCTCCCAGTTTTTAATCTCCTTCATTCAAGGAACTAGACCAGTTTAAAATTCGCAGGCAAGAGATCAGTCATGCTCAGTGTATCAACAGTGTTTTTTTTTGTTTTGTTTTGTTTTGTTTTATTGCTGGGAAGTATTTTATTGTATGAATATATCCTTTCACCAGTTGATGGATGTTGACATCGTTTCCAATTTGGGGCCATTATAAGAATAGCTGCTTAACCTACTTTTTAACAAAATCCCGGGTAATTCTGATGCAAGTAGACCACATTTTGAGAAACATTGCTCTAAGGCTGAAAACTAAAGCATGAAAAGGTCAAGTAAATTTCCAAAGCCACATAACCCAGAAGACTCTGATGTCAGAAGGTGGATTCAGGAGCTCATGCTCTTCCTTCCTTCCTAGTAGACCGAGGCATAGCAGTGTGAAGACTTAGCCAAAGACCTTCAGGACTAAAATGGAGCTCTTCCATGACAGTCAGAGGAGGGCCTTGAAAACAAGTTATACATTTCAGTTACCAGTTGCTGCATAACAAAACATCCCCAACTTTGGCTTGCACAACAATTATTTCTTGCAATCATGTGGCAGGGCTGGGTGGTTCTTCTGTAGGTCTTGCCCAAGCTCTCTCATGAGGCTGCATTCAGGTGGCTGGTTCCCTGCATGCTGGATTCAGCTGGGATGCCCGGGACAGCTGGGCTTCTCTCTCCATGATCTTTCATTCTCAAGGAGTCTGGACCAGACTTCCCTCCATGACAGTGGCTGTATTCCAAGAGAGAAAGCTGCAGTGTCCAAGCCCTTATCTGGTCTCCACTTGTGTTATGTTTGCTAATGTCCACTGGCCAAAAACAAGTCACATGATTAAGAGGAGAGAAAATTAAAAACTAAAATGAAGACAGACATGATGGAGAATATGAACACATGCTGTTCAATAAACAAACTCTGTGTCTGTTCTTTCAGCCAATTTTTACTTTTGCTACGTGCTGTGCAAAGGACTGGAGCTGTGTTTCTCAAAATGTGGGTCACCAGAGCATGTGGAATACCCAGGTTGATGGTTAGAAATGGCTGAGAGGGGTGTCTGAGTAGATGGGCCTAAGACACTGTCCCTGGTTTCATGGTCTTCCCCGTAACCTACAGAGGGATCTAGAAGTCACTGCCCACCCCAGTGGGGGAGGGTAGCAGATACATATGCCCTAACCATACTCTCCTGCCCTTATTACTCCAGTTATAGGACAGAGCCTCTGACTGCTAGCATCTGGACGTTCTGCCTGAGAGCTAGAGAGGGAGCAGTCTTCAACCAAAGGCCGACAGGTGTTAATGTAGAGTATTAAAACCAAACCAATTATTCATTGTAATCCTAGAGGTACAGAGTGCCCTTATTCCACTAATCAAAGTCCAAATTCCACTGAAAATATACAAGACTACTGTCTTGCTAATGTCCTTCCACTCAGAAATGAAGGTTGAGGACCAAGTCCTTCCTTGCATTTCTGAAGGGGCTTCCTAACTGATCTGGCTCTGGTCTTGTTTCCCTTCAACCCACTTCCTGCACCTCTGAGTGACCTTTGAAATACAAATATGATGATTAACTTTGTGAGACTAGAGATGGTGTCTTTTACTCTCTATTGCACCTTTAGCACTTAGCAAGGCCTGACATCGTAGGCACCTGGTAAATATTTATTGACTGGATGTTAGTGGAAATTCCCAGCTCATGAACAGATTATATCCCAAAAGGTTTCTCTTGTGAGGAGGCCCTTAGAAGTTTGGAATGTGATTGGCCATTATAATGGGAGGTGGTTTTTAGTTTGTCAGACAAGCTTATAAAAACTAAATTCACTCACAATCTAGCCTAACCTTGGTCCCAGCTTTCCTGGTTCTCTTGAGCAGGACAGCATAAGATGTAGGAGGGAGGAAGAAGAAATGGAAGAATAGGCCTTAGAAGGCATTTGGAATTGGATTGTTTGTCTTTAGCATCTTCCTTTTTCACACTTCCAATTACTTCTCTGTCCCTCTGTGAGTGTCTACTTTGTACCTGTTCTTCACCGCGCCCTCCTCCGGTAACATGCAAGCCCCTCCCCATCAAAGGTCTTACCCTCCCTATACTGCCAATCAGAGTCCTATTCCCAGTACAAGTAATTTCTTTTCTTTTCTTTTTTCTTTTTTTAAGATTTTATTTATATGTTTGACAGAGGGGGTTGGAGCGTAAGCAGGAAGAATGGCAGGCAGAGCGAGAGGGAGAAGCAGGCTCCCCGCTGAGCAAGGGAGCCTGATGCGGGGCTCGATCCCAGGACCCCGGGATCATGACCTGAGCCAAAGACAGATGCTTAACCGACTGAGCCACCCAAGCGCCCCCTCAGTGCAAATAATTTCAAGTGTTACGAGGAAAGTGCCCCAATTGAGTAAATTCACACTCCAGATAGATGTTTAATAGCTGTTTAGCCTTATTAGAGATATTTCCGATTTTCTAAAACAAATGTATATTAAATAAGTGTTTAATTAGTGGGATTCACTGTAACAGGATAAAATGGAAAAAATATGGTGAAAGATATTTTGGAACATGTACTCTCACCAACTCTTCAGCCTTTTCTCAAATTCTCCCTCTAGGGCTAATTGTCTGTATTATTTTGGGGTTTTATAACTGTAGGTGCTTTCAAGATCCTTCCCTGCTTCTTTTTCCGCACAACTATTCCCATAGGCCTGGTTGAGGAGGGGACGTGTGAGAGAGTGCAGCTGTGGGTGGGAAGGCCCACAAAGTGGACCCGTCTTTGTCTTTGCTGATTTGTCCCATCCCTGGTGGCTTTGCCCAGCAATGTGCGCTTTTGAGCTCGCTCTGCCTGTGGGGACATTGGAACCAAGCCCAAGGTCATACTGTGGTCAGACTCAAAGAGCAAGAACCAGGACAATTGCAGGGAATTTCTAACCAGACAGTCTGGGGATTTCCATCCTAACATTTGTATTCTCTTTAATTCTATGTTATTCAAATACACTTACATTTGGCCACCGCAAAGAATTCTGTGACTAGGGGATCTCTGCTTTTACAGCTTAAGGAAACAAATTGGATTAGAAGAGATTAAAGCAATACTGGCCCAACTTCACTCAGATATTTAGAAGAAAGCATATCTCCTAGCTGCTCAGTCTGTGTTTTTTTTGTTGCTGTTGTTATTGTTAAAAAGTAGATGCTTCGTATCACCTAAAATATAAGGCTTGCCTTAATAAGCTTGAAGATTAGCTCTTCCTTCTTGAGTCAGAAAAACATAATAAATTTATATTTGCAGCATTTTCCTATTAACCTGAGATAGCATTTCTCAAAGTATGTTGTTCCATTGAATACTAGTGAATTTTTAAAAGGGTTTCAAACATAAAGGTCTACTCTCTGCCATCTTGGAGACTTACAGTGCACATTAGCATATTAAAGGTTCTGGGAAGTTCTGTGGCACTAAATCAAAATTTGTTGAACTCAGCAATCTCCAAATTTATTTGGCTAAGAATTCCCTTTTTGGGGCACGTGGGTGGCAGTCTGGTTAAGCGTCTGCCTGGGCTCGGGTCCTGGAATGCAGCCCCCAAGTCAGACTCCCTGCTCAGTGGGGAGTCTGCTTCTCCCTCTGCCTCTCCCCCTGCTCGTGCTTGCACTCTCTCTCTCTCTCAAATAAATAAAATCTTAAAACAAAGAAACAAAAGACTTCCCTTTCCGGGGCACCTGGGTGGTTCAGTCGGTTAAGCATCTGCCTTTGGCTCAGGTCATGATCCTGGGGTCCTGGGATCAAGCCCCTAGTCAGGCTCCCTGCTCAGTGGGGAGCCTTCTCCCTCTTCCTCTGCCCCTCCCCCTTGCTTGTACTCTCTCTCTCTCTCTCTCTCTCTCAAATTTTAAAAATCTTAAAAAATAAATAAGAATTCCCTTCTTTCCTTTTCCTTTTTGTGAAACACCATTACCAAGTAATACATTTTGAGAAATAGTGGATTAAGGTAAACAGAATTGAAAATCAATCTACAGTAGGCCAGTAATTTTCTTCTGAGATCAAGAACTTTTTATTGCTTTGGCTATGTTCTCTACTGTGGGTGATAGGATAATGTCACAAATTGCATCTCTGGGAAGGCTTTGACTAAGGTTATCTCAGTGATGTTTTCTTGCACAAAAGATGTCTTGGTGTGTGGGGAACAGATGTCAAGTCTCAGGTGCACATAAGGGAAATATTTCTGTTTCTCTACAGTCGGTTTCAAAATTCAGTACTTGATGTTGTGTAACTTTACTTTGCTTTTTTCCCCCCAAGATTATTTTGGCTATTCTACAACTTTTTCATTTGCATATAAACTTTAAAAGTAGATTGTCAATTTCTACAAAAATTAGCTTGTTAGGAATTTTTATTCTGATTACGCTGAATCTGTTGACCAATTTGGGGAGAACTGATGCCTTAACAATGCTGAGTTTTCCAAACATGAACGTGGTTTTGATATTGTGATATAATGAATATCTATTTGGTCTTTGTATTTGGTTCCTGCCACAAGAACTTACCCAGAGTCATAAGAGTGTCTTTTCGTATGCTAATGAGATGATGGCTGGGGACCCCAGGAGAGCTTCAGAATGGGGCTGTGTTTCCAGAAAGACCAAGGCATGATTAGTGGGTTGGAAATTTCAGCCTCCATTCACCTATATCTGACATCCAGGGAGGGGAGAGGGGTTAGAGATTGAGTTAATCACCAGTGGCCAGTGATTTATGTAGTGAAACCTCCATAAACCCCCTAACTATGGGGTTTGGAGAACTTTCAGATTAGTGAACACGTCTATATGCCAGGAGTGTGCTGTACTCTGGAGACAGAGGTTCCTGTCCTCAGGACCCTTTGGGACCTTGACCTGTGTACTTTTTTATCTGGCTGGCCATTTGTATCCTTTATAAGAAACTAGTAATAGTAAGAAAAGTGCTTTCTTGAGTTCTGTGAGCCATTCTAGCAAATTATCAAACCTGAGGAGGGGTTTGTGGGAACTGCCAATTTGTAGCAGGTCGCTCAGAGGTATGGGAGCCCTGGGACTTTGATTAGTGTCTGAAATGGTCTATGGGGTCTGGTGCTAACTTTGGGAATTTAGTGTCCTTATAAGAAGAGGAAATTTTGACACAGAAGGCCACCTGCAAGACAAGGAGAAAGACGTCAGAAGAAACCAATGCTATCAACACCTTGCTCTTGGACTTTTAGCCTCCAGAATTGTGCAGAAAACAAATTTCTGTGGTTTAAGTTACCCAGTCTGTAACTTGGCTTCACCTACCATCTATATGGTTATTCCTCTCAGTGTTTCATCTCTAGTCCAAATTTTGCTCCTGAGATCTAAATCCCATGTATTTAACTAACCACCTACTTGACATCTTCACTAGAGGTAGACTCCAAGAAGACTAGCTGAGGCTAGAAGTATTGAAGAGATACTTTAGCTGTTGTCCATGCAGGAAAGGCAGAGTTTAGACATGGAGCTCAGCGAAGTTAACTGCCTGATCAAACAAAAAACATCACCACTCTTTAGAGGAATATAACAAAATCAAGAGCCTCTACAAGGTTCATAATGTCCACCCAAAATCCAAAATTTCTAGACCTCCAAAGAAATAGGAAAATGTGATTCCATACTAAGAAAAAAGAGAATCAATGTACACCAACCTTAAAATGACTCATGTTGGATTTAGCTGATAAATATTTTAAAACAGCTATTAGAACTATTATAGTGACTCATGGAGATAAGGAAATGTGCTCATCGTTATAGAACAACAGATGGAAAATCTCAGCAGAAATAAGAACTTATGAAATAAAACAGTAGAACTTTTAGAACTAAAAAATATATTATTGTAAATTAAAATGCATTGGACATCTTAACAGCAGAATAGAAATGGCTGAAAAGTCATTTAACTTGAAGATACAGCAATCAAAACTGTCCAATTTGAAGAGAGGGAAGATATTTTTAAAAGGAGTTAGTCACAGGTACTTGTGAAACAGTGTCAAAAGGTCTAACATATGTAATTGGAGCCCCAGAAAGAGAATAAAGAGAAAACAGGACTTAACATTTATTTAAAGAAATAAATAGCAAAAATGTCCCCAAATTTGCTGAATGACATTATTTAGAGATTCAAGAAGAACTCCAATCAGGATAAATACAAAGAAAATCATGTCTAGCTATATCATAGCCAAACTTTGAAAACCAAAGATAAAGAGAAAATATTGGAAGCATTCGGAAGAAAATGATACATTACATACAGAAGAACAAAGATTCCAGTGACTGTGGATACATCATCAGAAATCACGGAGGCCAGTGATCTTAAAGTGCTGAAAGAGAAAAAACAAACATAGATGAATACAAGTGACAACTATAACATTAAGAACAAAGGAGGTAAGTGGACATATGGAGTTATAAGAACCACACATTTTACATAAAGTAGTATTAAGTCTAATAGAGTTAAGAGAAGTTTGGGATATCTATTTAATTTTTTTTTTTTTAAGATTTTATTTATTCATTCAACAGAGATAGAGACAGCCAGCGAGAGAGGGAACACAAGCAGGGGGAGTGGGAGAGGAAGAAGCAGGCTCATGGCAGAAGAGCCTGATGTGGGGCTCGATCCCAGATCGCCGGGATCACGCCCTGAGCCGAAGGCAGACGCTTAACCGCTATGCCACCCAGGCGCCCCAGGGATATCTATTTAATTTCTAAGGAAAAATCACTAAAGAAATGGTGCAAAGGGGTACATGTAAGAAGCCAATAAATGAATTATAGTGGAATTCTAAAAAGTATTCAATTAATATAAAAGAGGGCAAGAATAGAGGACAAGAGGTCTAATAGGGCAAACAGAAAATAAGTATCAATATTCATATAACTGGGATACTAGTCAGCGATAAAAAGGAATGAGCTACTGATCCATGTACCAACATGATGACTCTCAAGAACATTACGCTAAGTGAAGGAAGCCACACCCAAGAATTAAATACTATGTTTTGATTTTCAATGAAATTTTAGAACAGGTGAAAAAACTAATCAGTAGTGAAAAATAATCAGAACAGTGCTTGCCTCTGGAGTTTTGGGGAGTGATATTGTTGGAGGTTGCATAAAAGAACTTTCTAGAGTGATGATAGTGTTCTGTATCATGAGAAGGATTTAGGTCACACAGCTGACCTAAATATCTACCAAGCTCATCAAGTTGTACACTCAGATACATGCATTTCACTCCATGTAAATTTTACATCAAGAAGAGCCGTAAGATGTGAGGGCACTCCAGCTGTCACGTCTGTCATCACATTGATCACCAGGCTTGATTTGGCTGATTTGCCTGGTGAGGAGGGTGTCCCCCTACTACCTCACTGCTCCATGTGCGTCCCTCCTGAAACTGCAAACTCTGTCGAAGAGGATGACCTTCCCTGATAGAGGAGAACTGTTCTTTGGTCAAGGTTATACGAGTAGCTGTGTTCCCCTGCCAGAACCTCCCAACAAGCTCTCCAGGTCCATTTGTAGGAGAACATAGGGGTATTAAGCTTTGAAGACTCCAGACACATCCAAATGAGGCACTGCACGTGGCAGTCTGCCTTTCTTTAAAAAACAAAAGAAAGAGCCATAAACGAATATTTAATTGATTAGTATGCATGCTGAAGGATTTAAAGGTTAAATGTTCTAACTTCTGCAACTTACTTTGAAATGCATCAAGAAATGAGATGGATTGATATGTGATGTGATAAACAAAATACAACACAACATTAGCTAGAGGACCCAGGTGGTGGATATATGAATGTAAAATGTGCAGTTCTTTCAACTTGCCTGTATATTTGAACATTTCCATAATAAAGTATTGGACAAAATTAACAGATTCCGAACTGAACTCATTATCACTTCTTACTCCCTTCCAGCCTATTGGTTTCATCCAAAGGCACCACCTTTGACCCAGGTGTACAAGTCACAAACCTGGGGTTTGTTCTTTACTCCTCTCTTTGCCTCATCTTTCAGATCTAAATTATCAGCAGATATTGTAGGTTACATTTCCCGTACATTTTTCTTGTCAGTATACTTCTTTTTTGGTCATAGCTGCCAATTTCGTCCCTTCCATCATCATCTGTCACCTTGACTACTGCTTGTGCCTTCTAACGTGGCTTCCAGCATCTGCTACTGCCCCTTTCCAATCCACTGTCCACCCCTTGTCAGAATTTTTTAGTGCAACTACATTACATCACTCCTGCTTAAAATTCTTCTAGGATATCCCATCATCGTTAGGCTAAAGCTCAAAGGCCTTCACGTGGCTTAGGAGGCCCCTTTCTATTTCTTGGCTTCATTTCATCCCATTCTCCACTTCATTCTCTCAGCTCCAGCTCCACAGGACTTGTTTCACTCCCAGGATGTCTGACATGTGCTCTTTCCTCTACCTGGAATATACTTCCTCCTCCGTTTTCTTTCTTCTGGCAAATGTCTCCTCATTCTTCATGTATCAATTTAAATGGAGGCCTCTTGCTCCCAGAATAGGTTAGTCCCCCTTCCCACAATGGAAAGTACTCTTTCATAGCACTTACTACGTCACCATTGTATCATTACCTTCCTGGAACTTAGCATTGTAGGCAGATAATACGTGCTCAAGAATTATCCGTGGTATGGATGGTTGAATGGGTTAGTCTGTCTTCGAGCACTAGTTGAGGAGCATGTTTTCATACGCTTGATGGAGTATGTATCAACACATTTTGGATCCCAAGTGTCAGACACCAGGCTCCAACTAGTAAACAATGAGGCTTTTATGGGTAGATGGCTAGAACAGTGTAGACTTCAAGGGTAGTGTAATCAGGGTTTTCAATCCATTTCTTTTCAACCATCTTGTTGGCTCTTCTCATATGTTTGGTCTGTCCTCAGGCTTATTTCCCTCATGGTTTCAAGACGGATGCCAGCAGCAGCTACAGCTTCTTTTCACATTTAGCAGGAAAGAAACACTGGCTTCTCACTGGTCTCTCTTAAGGCCAAGAAAGAAATTCCCCAGCAGTCTTCATCGACCGTCTGCTTGTGTCTTATGGCCTGAAATGCAGTCGTGCTCATTCCTGAGCCAAGCACTGGTTGGCTTACACTTCTGAGTCCACCTCTTGGGATCAGATTCCTTCAGTTACAAATGCTGCATGAGGAAGGGGTAGAGACCTGAACAAAACTGAGGTTCTCTTAGGAAGAACGAAGGGAAGAATAGATTCTGGCAAGACAACCAACAACAGCCACCTCTGTGTACTGTGCTCTAAGAAATTGCCTTGCTCATTTTTTTTCTTTTTTGTGTAGATCATTGCATTGTGTGATTGAGATTATGTTGGATCCTGTACTGACAGTTGAAAGAGATAACTTGTGGCCCACTCTTAGCAAATCACAAAATACTGTGGTATTTTTAGATTAACTTCATTCCTGCTTCCTGTTTATACCGTTACTCTTGTTTTTCTTTTGCCTTATCTTTCTGGTCCATTTCTGATTTATTTGTATGAAGTACCAATTTTTTATAGCTCATTCCTGCCAGCCGTAGACAGGTGTTAGTTGGTGCCACTGGCATGCCATAATTTTCTCATTTTACCTCCATTCCCTTTTGGACTATTCTTCTACTAATATTTAGAGAAGATACATAAATGTGGGTTTTTTTTTTAAATGATGGAAATCAAGATGAACTAATCTAATAATTTCATAGCCTTTGAAGAGTGCACGCTATATAGAAATTATCTTTAAAAGATTAAATTGATCTGCTCTCATTATGAAAGAATGGCCTTTTCCTTAGTCTTGCTGTGAATTATATGTTACACAGTTTTGTTGTTTAAAATATTATGCCCTGTGACTGTTTGGCAAAAAATAAAGTTAGATTCCTTCCTTATTCCATATACCCAAATAAATTCTGAGATTGAAATATAAAACCCGAGACCATAACGTGGAACCTTAAGGGCATTCGGCTAAATGAAATAAGCCAGCCACAGAAGGACAAGTACTTCCATATATACATGACTCCATGTATATGAGGTACATAAAATAGTCACATTCATAGAATCAAAGAGTGGAATGTTGTTGCCAGCGTTGAGAGGGAGGGGAAAATGGGGGTTGCTAATTAGTGGGCATAAAGCTTCAATTAAGCAAGATGAATCAATCCTAGGGATCTGTTGTACAGCATTGTACCTATAGTTACCAATCCTGTATTTACACTTAAAAATTTAAGAGGGTAGATCTCATGTTAAATGTTAGCACAATAAAATAAAATTTTAAAAAGACTAAAATGTAAAATATAAGATCATCAAAGTAAATATGAGTGAATATTTAATCTTAGGGAAGGAAAGAATTTTCTAGGCATGATACCCAAGCCAGAAACCATACAAACAAACACCGGTTACAAATAATAGCTAACATCTATTAAGGGCTTACTATGTGCTGGACCATATGCTGGGGACTTGTGTTATCGCATTTAATCCTCACCTCCATCCCATGAAGTAGGTATGATTGCTATCACTCTTTCATGAATGAGAAAAACTGGTCACAGGGGGGTTAATTACCTTACTTAAGGTCACAGAGCCAGTAAGTGGCTGAGTTAAAATTTGAAGCCCAATAGTGGGACTCCAAAGCCTGAAAACCTAGTAGGATATGATACAAAATCGTATTTACTGTATATACTGGCCATTGCTTCAACACGGGGGTGCTGAGAAAACCAGATGAGTTCTTGCATGTACAAGTGCTTGGAAAACTGTAAGGAACTACTTAGTCTTGGTGAATAGGGACTCACCTCACTGCTTGCCTGGTTGGGACAAGGAAGAGCAGCCAAGGTCCAGTCCACGCCTGTCCAGCAGCCTCCTCTTGCCTTCCTTGCTCTGTCTTCTTTCATTTAAACTGTGCAGCTCAGTTGCCCACATGGAACACCCTCAGCTAATCCAGCAGCACAAGGTAGCTCTCCAGTCTTGCCAGCGGACTCGGCAAAGAGCCTGCTTCTTATTCTCTAGGGACAAAGTGGCATAGGTTCTACACCTAAAAGATGAAAGAGAACAAACACTAGTTCTTAACCACTTGGCCATCTGTCATTTTTCTTTCTGTCCTACTCTTTTTACCCAGCAGGTAGACAAACATGGTTAATTTTCACAGCTTGAGTAGAGGTGGGATAGAGTTGGAATAGGCATTTAGGAGATTGCTAATGTAAGCCAACTTTTAGCTTAGTTTTACAGGAAGGAAGTATTTGTAAATATAATGTTGCTATTGCCAAAGAATTTGTGGACCATCATATTCGGTGATGTAATTCCGGAAGCCATTCACTCCTTCATCTTCCATCCACAGTCATTCTCCAAAATGTTTGTTTTGACTTTACCACTCTTAAAAATGTGAAGGGAAAAGAAACCCTGCCTGTTTCCAAAAGTGCAGGTAAGAGAGATGGCTGATAAGACTGGGTATGGTTGACGAAATTGGTCCCGGACAACATTGGAGGTTGGGAATTTCCAAGTCTGCGTCATTCCAGTGGATGAATGAATAGTCAGGAATTATGAGTGGTTCCCCAGTGGGAAGAAGACTGTTGGTATTACTGACCACAAAAAGAAAAATTTCAAAATTTCCAGTTATTTGTTACTTGAGATTGCGTTCCACCTCTGGGAAATCCACTCTTAACAGCACTAGAGGCAGCTTCTAAGGAAAAAAGGAGGGGAAAAAAAAAAGAAGATGCCACTTTGGAAGACATCATTGCTTCATCCTTTGAATAACCACATGGGGAACATGCAGCAATTTCCTTCTTAGGAAATTCTGTTCAGAGCATCCTGGGCTTCTCTACGTGCAGACTGGAACTCCCTGAGAGCTAGACTGATGGACCCATCACCTGACGGTTGGTCGCTCCCCTAGGCTGTGAGGAAAAGTAGCAGAACTCAGACGACTGCGCACCCCACGAGGGTTTCTGATGGATCTCTAAACCCATAGGCTAAGCAGCTCGTACTGGAGTCACAAGCTATTTATTTTCTTATTCTTGACACATTTCTCCACAGGTGATCTCACAACAGAATGGGATTATTTAATTCGTGACTATGTTGTACATGTCTTGGAAAAAAAATAGGGCATCATTGGTGTTGGGATTCAGACTCATTACTGAATGAAATTTAGTAAATTTTTAAAAAAAGTGTGCATTTCCTACCTTAGGCATAATGCAGTACTCATTTGGAAAATCTGTAATTTGCTTGAAAAGGCTACTAATTGAAGACCAGAGTCACCTTGCTTCTGTAACAGAGGACGTTGAGAGAGGGTGTGCCAGTTTGCACAACCTGAGAATCACATGCCAGCCCCGAATGAGCCTCTGGTTCAAATAGCTTATTGCAACCGAAGCGTCTCTGTAAATTGTTAAAGAGCACTAGTCAGTTCTACAGGTCATCACTCTCTCTGAGTATGCCTGATTTCCAGGCTTTCGAAGGGGAAGCTGTTGCGTTTATTTATTTCATGAAAATATTTCATAAGATAGAACATTTATTCTACTTCCTAATTAGAAAGTAATACACATTCATTGAAGAGCGTTGGAGAGAAATGTTAAAAACTATGGGCGGGGGAACTGAAGAGCATCTATAATCCTTAGAGGTAACTCCTATTAATATTGTGCTGTTAACATTTGTCTTCCAGTCAATTTTTTTTCTTTTTTATTATTTAAAAAATTACAACAGAAATATGTGCTCATCATTAAAAAAAAAATGGAGACAATATAGACAAAGTGTGGAAGTTCCCCTATTATGGGCTGAATTGTGTCCCCCTCAAAATTCTTATGTTGAAGTCCTCACCCCCAGTATCTCACACTGTGAGTGTTTGGACATAAGGTCTTTAAAAAGGTGATTGAGGGGTACCTGGGTGGCTCAGTCGGTGAACATCTGCCTTAGGCTCCGGTCATGATCTCAGGGTCTTGGGCCCCACATCGGGCTCTCTGCTCAGTGACAAGTCTGTTTCTCCCTCTCCCTCTGCCTCTGAATCTCTCTCTCTCTGTCTCAAATGAATAAATAAAATCTTTAAAAACAAATAAAAATAAATTAAAAAATTAAAAGGTGATTGAGTTAAAATGAGGCTGTTAGAGTGGGCGCTAATCCAGTCTGACTGGTGTCCCTAGAAGAGGAAATTTGAACACAAGGAGACACACCAGGGATGCATACACAGAGAAAAAGCCACATGAGGACCCAGTAAGAGGTAGCTATCTGCAAACCAAGGAGAGCGGTCTCAAAAGAAACCCCCGGACACCACAATCTTGGACTTCTAGCCTCTAAAACTGAGAAAGTACGTTACTGCTGGTTAAGCCTCCAGCCTGTGGTATTTTGTGATGGCGGCCCTAGCAAACTGATACACACCCTTTACCACTGTTCTCTCCAGAGGTAACTATGACCAAGGCTATTCTGCCAGACTTGTACCCTGTGCTTTTCCCCACACAGAGTCCTCCGCAGGAAGTTCGTTTATACAAATGGGATCATACTATAAATATTGCTCTGTGACTTGCTTTTTTCATTTAACAGTATATCATAGACAGCTTTCACATTAGTATGTCCAGAGAAGTCCCTCCTGCATTCTCACTGAAGACTGTGTAGTTTTCCACCGAGTGAGTCTATCCTGATATATTTTCACCATTCCATTATGGATGAGCATTTAAATTCTTCTTTTTTTAAAAAAATATATTAACAGCAGTACTCCAGTAAACATCTTTGTGCATTTGGGGTTGAGCTTATATGCTAATACCTCTGTAAGAAGAATCCCAGAATTAGAATTACTGGGTCAGAGGGCGTATTTTAAAATTTGAAAGCTATTGGTCAAATTGTCTTCCATAAAGGCCTAACTGATCTCCAGGTTTATTGACACGTAAGAGACTCTCTGCTTCCCACTTCAGCCTTTTTTTTTCTTTTCCTATTTGCCACTTTGGAAGACATCATTGCTTCATCCTTTGAATAACCACATGGGGAACATGCAGCAATTTCCTTCTTAGGAAGTTCTGTTCAGAGCATCCTGGGCTCTGAGTATGAGTATATGGAAATACATAGGTAGATAATAGGCTTTAAAAAACTGGGATTGTACTGTAAGTATTGTTTTGAAATCGCCCATTAGTATTTTAGACATAAGTATATTTGGTCCTCATTTTCAGACTTTCTGTATAGAAGGAGCTCTTGCTGGCATCATCTGCTCTTATTACCAACTCTGGGTATTGGAACTTGGGGATTTGGTTGGACCAACCTAAACCTGCCCCTGAAGGGTCTGTCTCCCGGATGGAGGCAGAAATGAGAATGCTCTTTCCCTGGAAATCAGTGAACAGATGGCTTTGCAATTGTTTGCTAAAGCGTGCCTCTGAAAGTTAACTTCCATTTTTCTTTTGGAACCTAGTTAAATTTTTCAGGTGGCATTCCAACCCAGGAGGCTCACTGAATGCTTGTGAAATTGCACGGATGTGTGTCTTAGTCTGCTTGGGCTGCCATAACCAGATATCACAAACTGGGGCTTACTAATAACAGAAATGTATTTTCTCACAGTTCTGGAGGAGGACGTCCGTGATCAGGGTGCCTGTGTGGTCGGTCTCTGGTGAGAGCTGTCTCCGCAGGTTGCTGTTGGCTGCCTCCTCGCTGTGTCCTGGCGTGACCTCTTCGTTGTGTGCCTGTGTATGTGGTAGGAGTGGGCCGGGAGGAGGGAGCGCTTTATTAAGACTCTAATCTTATCAGATCAGGGCCCTACCCTTATGACCTCATTTAACCTTAGTTACTTCCTTAGAGACCCTTTCTCCAAATACAGCCTCACTGTGGGTTAAGGCCTCAGTGTATGAATTCTAGGGGGACATAGACATTCAGTCCATAACAGAATGTGTCTGTAGTTAAGCCAGGAGTAGCCCTAAGGATTTTTGTCTAGATGGATCTGAGTGAATTTGACCCTGTTGGTTGAGGGTGGCAGGGGGAGCTCCATAAAGTGAAAACAGGTGGCAGCTCTTGTTGGGATAATGTCTCCTTTTACTGTCCCGTTTGGAATACTAGTCTGTAAAACTGAAAGATGGCCAGAATATAAAGTGAAGTGAGAGCATTGTTTTTCCTCACGTATTGATTAATACTTGGGGAAAATGTAATTCAATCATATTTAAATCAAATTTAAATCAAATTTGTTGATCTCTCACCATGTGTAAAATACTGTCCAGTATATTGGGGGCAGTAGAAAGAGGTCAGTTTAGTGGCTGCCTTCAAATGCTCATGCTTTAGTTTAGTGGTTACCAAACCTGGCATTAAATCAACTGAGAAATAGTTTAAAATATTCACATTTGATACAATCATATTGAAAACCTGTCTGTCAGTATCTACTAAAGGTAAACATATGGCTAGTCTTTGACCCAGTATATATACCCAACAGAAATGCGTATGTATGTATACAAAAGGCCATGTATAAGAATGTTCATTGCAGTACTATTTGTAACAACCCCAATTTAGAAAGAACCTAAATGTCTACCATCAGAACAGCAATGAGAATGAATAAGCCACAAATATAGTGACAACATAAACTTCACAAACTCACTTAATGTTGAGCAAAGAAATCCAGACACAGAAAAGTAAATATTGATAGTTCTGTTTATCTCAAATTCAAAAAAAGTCAAAACCAATCTATGCTGTTTGAAGTCAAGAAGAGGCAGAGTCTCAAAAAAAAAAAAAAAACACAAAAGGGATTCTAATATGCTTGAATGTTCTGTTTCTTTTCTTTTTTTTTTTTTAACTTCTTTCCTTTTTTTTTTTTTAAGATTTTATTTATTTATTTGACAGAGATAGAGACAGCCAGCGAGAGAGGGAACACAAGCAGGGGGAGTGGGAGAGGAAGAAGCAGTCTCATAGCGGAGGGGCCTGATGTGGGGCTCGATCCCATAACGCCGGGATCACGCCCTGAGCCGAAGGCAGACGCTTAACCGCTGTGCCACCCAGGCGCCCCGAATGTTCTGTTTCTTGATATGATCGGGTACCTGGGTATGTTTATGTAAAAACTCTTCAAACCATACAGTTATGATTTTTACATTTTTTCTGTATATATGCTGTTCATCCTTAAAAAAATACAGATTTCTAAGCCTTATCTCAGGCTTACCGAATTAGAATATGTACCTAATGTTACTGTCTACGTAAGGGGCTTAGGAATCTATGTTTCAAAAGTCCATGAAGATTCTGGTGTATTTAGATTTGAGTTTTGGAGAACTGCTGCTTTTTTTCTTTTTTTTAATGATTTTTTATTATATTATGTTAGTCACCATACAGTACATCCCCGGTTTCCGATGTAAGGCTCGATGATTCATTAGTTGTGTATAACACCCAGTGCACCATGCAATACGTGCCCTCCTTACTACCCATCACCGGTCTATCCCATTCCCCCACCCCCCTCCCCTCTGAGGTCCTCAGTTTGTTTCTCATAGTCCATAGTCTCTCATGCTTCATTCCCCCTTCTGATTACCCCCCCCTTTCTTTATCCCTTTCTTCCCCTACTGATCATCCTAGTTCTTATAGAACTGCTGCTTTTATGAAGACATCCTATTAGTTCTCCTTCCCAAGACCTTGTATCTCCTTTGTACTGGGGAGGGATCTTTGCGGAGACCATTAATGCCCTAGGGCTTCATTACAGAGACCCTCCGAGAACTCCATTGGCAGCCTACGAACCCTGACTGCCACGGTCTGATCTGGTACCTGCTCAAAAAGAAACACTCTTATCAGCTACATAAAGAGATGGATGGACCAAGAGGTGGATGTGGTCAAGTTTACTTAGGAGACTAGATTGTCATGTTTTTACATTAAATTGTCATATTGGATCAAACGAGAGGAGTGCAACTGTGAAGCAAATGAAATCAGAGGAATATACCAAGTATCTCATGAGGATTTTGCCTAAGTACGGACAAATCGTGACCTGCAGAGCCACTATTAGATTAGTTGTGTTACTCTGGTTTCTTATCACTCATGGAACCCTACTGAGCAAAGAAAGGAACAGGTGTCCTTTCTGTAAATATCGTAAAGCAGTGAAAATATGACAATAGTCATGAATTAAAGAGGAAAACTAATATTTCACAATCAGAATATGTTTAACTTCTTACTAATGAGGGAAAGATCTTTGGGTATCAAGGAGACACTGGACATCACTAGATTCCATTTGACTCTATTTTTCCCTCTTTCTTTTTTCTGCTGAATTTTGCCAATGAGATGGTCACTCACCAACTATAGAGAATCTGCAAATTTGTATCATACTCTTGGATAACCCCCCCCCCCCCCAGTTTGAGGTAGATAACCATAGTCAAGTGTTACTCAAACTTTTTTGACTATGATCCTCCAGAAGAAATATATTTTACGGGTGCCTGGGTGGCTCAGTTGGTTAGGTGTCCAACTCTTGATTTCAGCTCAGGTCATGATCTCAGGGTCCTGGGATCAAGCCCTGAGTTGGGCTCTGTACTCAGCAGGGAGTCTGCCTAAGATTCTCTCTCTCCCTCTCCATCTGCCCCTCCCCCAACTTATGCGTGCTCTCTCTCTCAAATAAATAAATCAAAAGAAAAAATAAAAAAGGAAATATGTTTTACATTATGATCTAACACACACACACACACACACACACCCCACACCTGAAACAAAAGATTGATCAAAGGTACTTCTTACTATATGTGAGTAACTTTTTATTCTTTAGGTTCTACTATCCTATTTAATTTCCTTTAAAAAAAGATTTTATTTATTTATTTGTGCGAGAGAGGAAAAGAGAGCACAAGCAGGGGGAGCAGAGGCAGAGGGAGAAGCAGGCTCCCCACTGAGCAAGGAGCCTGAGGTGGGACTCCATCCCAGGACCCTGGAATCATGACTTGAGTTGAAGGCAGACGCTTAACCGACTGAGCTACCCAGGCACCCCATATCCTATTTAATTTCTTAAAGTTTGATGATTATGGTTCATTAAATTGATTTTATTACCCACTAATGGCTTGTGAGATGCACTTTGAAAAACGCTGCCTTAAACTGTATCTGTTACAACTCCAGAAGCACAGAGGCTCAGACACTTACCCAAAGGCACACAGAAAAGAATAAAAAAAGAGAGACCCATATTTCCTCACATCTGCTTTTGGTCAAAATGCAGCTCAGTTATTTCTGAACCTGATTAATTTAGACAGTTTGCACTCACCACATTCAGACAGTTGTCATTCATTTTAGGCTGAATTCATGTTCTTCTTTTTTTTTTTTTTTTATTAATAATGATTTTTTATTATATTATGTTAGTTACCATACAGTACATCCCCGGTTTTCGATGTAAGGCTCGATGATTCATTAGTTGTGTATAACACCCAGTGCACCATGCAATATGTGCCCTCCTTACTACCCATCACCGGTCTATCCCATTCCCCCACCCCCCTCCCCTCTGTAGCCCTCAGTTTGTTTCTCATAGTCCATAGTCTTTCATGTTTCATTCCCCCTTCTGATTACCCCCCCTTTCTTTATCCCTTTCTTCCCCTACTGATCATTCTAGTTCTTATGTTCCATAGATGAGAGAAATCATATGATAGTTGTCTTTCTCTGCTTGACTTATTTCACTAAGCATTATCTCCTCCAGTGCCGTCCATGTTGTAGCAAATGTTGAGAACTCATTCTTTCTGATTGCTGAGTAATATTCCATTGTATATATGGACCACAACTTCTTAATCCAGTCATCTGTTGCAGGGCATCTCGGCTCCTTCCACGATTTAGCTATTGTGGACATTGCTGCTATGAACATTGGGGTGCATATGGCCCTTCTCTTCACTACGTCTGTATCTTTGGGGTAAACACCCAGTAGTGCAATGGCTGGATCATAGGGTAGCTCAATTTTTAACTTTTTAAGGGACCAGAAAAGACCCCGAATCTCCAAGGAACTGTTGAAAAGGAAAAACAAAGCTGGGGGCATCACAATGCCGGATTTCGAGCTGTACTACAAAGCTGTGATCACAAAGACAGCATGGTACTGGCACAAAAACAGACACATAGACCAATGGAACAGAATAGAGAGCCCAGAAATGGACCCTCAGCTCTTTGGGCAACTAATATTTGATAAAGCAGGAAAAAACATCCGGTGGGAAAAAGACAGTCTCTTCAATAAATGGTGCTGGGAAAATTGGACAGCTACATGCAAAAGAATGAAACTTGACCACTATCTCACACCATACACAAAAATAAACTCCAAATGGATGAAAGACCTCGATGTGAGACAGGAATCCATCAAAATTCTAGAGGAGAACATAGGCAGCAACCTCTACGACATCGGCCAAAGCAACCTTTTTCATGACACATCCCCAAAGGCAAGAGAAACAAAAGATAAAATGAATTTATGGGACTTCATCAAGATTAAAAGTTTCTGCACATCCAAGGAAACAGTCAGAAAAACTAAGAGGCAGCCCACGGAATGGGAGAATATATTTGCAAATGACACTACAGATAAAGGACTGGTATCCAAGATCTACAAAGAACTTCTCAAACTCAATACACGAGAAACAAATAAACAAATCAAAAAATGGGCAGAAGAAATGAACAGACACTTTTCCAATGAAGACATACAAATGGCTAACAGACACATGAAAAAATGTTCAAAATCATTAGCCATCAAGGAAATTCAAATCAAAACCACACTGAGATACCACCTTACGCCAGTTAGAATGGCAAAAATAGACAAGGCAAGAAACAACAATTGTTGGAGAGGATGTGGAGAAAGGGGATCCCTCCTACATTGTTGGTGGGAATGCAAGTTGGTACAGCCACTCTGAATTCATGTTCTTCTAATTTGGTAAATAGTCTGTAACTTGCCATTTATTGGGCCACAGGTTTAGTGAAACCAATGGAAATGAAGTTTTTTTCAGGTCCTTGTCAGGGGGGAGCGTATATGTCAGAATGGTTGAGGGCTAAAGATTTGGAGTCCCACAGACATGGTAATAAATCCCAGCTCAACCGTCTCTAATTTTGTGATTTGTGGGCAAGAAGCCTCTCTATGACTCAGCTTCCTCAACTGTAAAATGGGGTAACAAGAACAACCTTACAGAGTTGTATGGATTGGGTGAGGTCAGTCGTGAAGTATGTATGTGTTAGTTACACAACGTCTCAAGCATGGTAAGGATACGAAACATGTTGACATTTTGATGATGGTGGCCATTAGGGAAGTCTGGTCCAAGGGAACATGAGGCAGTCCTATGAACACAACCCTGAAGACCCAGGAGAGACCAATGGAAACTATCTACAATTAAATATGAAAAGAGGGGACTCTACTTGGTTTCCACCAATTTCCAGGTCTCTGCGGCAAGTATAAGATACTATCAAACCCTTACCTGAAAATTTAATTAATGCTGATTGACAATAGAAATGAGAATTGCATTCAATTAACAAATGATTTAATGAGGAGCTGGCATATAAGGTCTCAGAGATAAAAATTCAGTATCAGCGCTCCACCCAGAATGGACTGGATATGGAGAGAGATTTGGCTTTCTTAAACAGGCAGATTGTAGCAGATGACTCTCCTGTTGCAGTCACCTCTCAGGGCAAATGATAGCAGGACATCAGTTGGCTGGAAAGCTCAGTCCTTTTGCTAAGGGCTCAACCCCTTCCTATCTTCCTCTCACCTTGTGACACTTCATTATAAGCACAAAACTGCAGAAGTGGCTGCCTGCAGTCGCTCCGTGTCCGGCTTCCTGTAGAGACGGACAACCTAATCACAAAACTATAAGAATTTCAGACCAAGAGCAGAATAGGTATTTCATAGACTCGCTGTATCTTTATCATTGGAAGGATAACGCAAGCCTTAGAAAAGAGAGTTCCCGTACAGCGCTCTTTGTGCTCTGACACACTGTGGTAGGAGGCCTGACTGCATCTATAGAAAATACTCAGCCTTGGTCATTGAGACAAATTTCATGACAATGACAGAAGCAGATAATTCCAGTGTCCCCAGTATGAGCACTTTTGGACAAAGGCAGAGATAGTCTGGGTAGGAATTAAAGTGACTCCAGGGTGTGTGAACCTCCTTTTTGGAAGTCAGTGATGGCGAGGTCAGCAGTGTGACTAGAGTGCCCCAATTCTCTTCATGCCTCAGATCGCATTATCACCACCCCTGGTAACAATGTGCTGCTCTTCAGATGCACCTGAGCACAGCTGACGGTGCCCAGAGCTGGATTCTGGGGTCCTCTGAACCCCCATCCTTATCATGAGGGCTGAACTCTGCCCTCCCTGCATTGCATCTTTGAAAATGTTAGCTCAGAGAATCTTCACCACATCCTGGGAACTAGACTTTATTCCCCCATTTTAAAGTCAAGGTAATGAGGGTAAGTAACCGCTTAGAAGGAGAAATGGGGTTAGAAGCCAAACTTGGCAGAATCCAAACCCCCTGATGAAGCCCAGCAGGAGGCCATGAGCAGAGTGTCAGACAAGATGTCTTGGTGTTCATATGCCAGCTACATCTCTTACTAGCTCAGGATCTTGGAACATTTTCTTGATCTTGGTTTTCCTCTCCGTAGGGCTGGAATCGTAATAGCAGCTACCTCAAAGCATTGTTCGAACTCAGCACGATGTTGGCACATAGAAACTGCCCAGTAATATTCCCTTTCATGCTCTTCATCTTTCCGGGGCTTTGGAAATTGAACTATGTCCAAATTGCTGTGCTCAGTCTCTAAGATCCCTTAAGCAGATCATCTCAGGTGTATTGCTGCTTGCTTTCTGGTTCTGGGCACATAATATTCTTTTTTTTTTTTTTTTTTAGGGGGAGAGAGCAAGCATGTATGTGCGTGAGCAGGGTTGAGGGGGTGGGGTAGGAGGGAAAGGGAGAGAGAGAATATTAAGCAGGTTCCACACTCAGCATGGAGCCTGATGTGGGGCTCCATCTCATGACCCTGAGATCATGACCTGAGCCAGAATTAAGAGGCTGACACTTAACCAACGGAGCCACCCAGGTGCCCCTGGGCACATAATATTCTGAAATAAAATGTTTTAATCTTTTTGAGAAAAGAAAAGCTGCATCTGAAACATTTTTCTGTAGACTTAATATGAATTTCTCTTGTGCTGGTCACCTTAAATAGCCCTCTAATCACATACAACCACCATTGTCTCCTTGAACTGGGGAACTGCTAGGTAAAAATATCAGTTTGCACCAAGAAAGATTTTTACATTTTCATCATGCTTACCATGACATCGGTTCATCAGGTATGATCTCTCATTTGGTGGTGACGTTCCCAGTGTTGGTGCATCTGGGCTAGGCTAGAGCTGGGGCCCAGGTCATTCCTCTGAGAGAGCAGGGTACTGACTTTGTTTGTTTGTTTGATTTTAAGTCCGTTCCATGCCCAAAATGGAGCCCAACAAGGGGCTTGAACTCCTGACCCTGGGATCAAGACCTGAGCTGAGATCAAGAGTCGGACACTTAACCTACTGAGCCACCCAGGTGCCCCTGTATTTTCTTTTTTAAAAGCATACTCACAAATCCTATAACAGTGCTAGTACACAGTAGGTGCTCAAAAAAAAATTAGAGTAAAATTTGTTGCTAATTCCATTCTTTTGTGGCCTAAAGACTTGGAGTGCTTGTTAGTGAACTGTGGTTTCTTCTTGCAAATCATCAAATTCATCTGTGTTATGACCCATACTAACAGGAAGACTGATGACGTATCTTCTTATTCGTGACCAGAATGTGTTCTTTATTACTTAAAAATGCGATAGATTCACCAACGCTGAAATTGGATATGATCAAGGCAGAAGGATGACAGAGAGAGGTGAAGCATTTTCTCCCCACCCCCCTTTTGAAACCAGAGGAATGATGAGAAGTATAGCAATAGTGATACAATGAACACCTGTTCTGAAAAATGTGTCTGCCTGCCCTGAAGACACTCTCCAAGTGAGTTGCAGTTACTTACCATCAGGAATAAATGATCTCTATATTTTTTATGCAGAAAAATATATAATATTTGGAAAAGTCACTAATTAGATTAAGCTGTCCCTGCCCTCTTCACCACACTACCCCTATGAGCTTTTGGGAGTTTGCTTTATTTACCAGAACTTTCATTACCTTCTGAGAATTTGAAACTGTATTATTATTGGAGTGGGCCAGGGGCGGAATGATACCACCAGTTTTTCCTTTCTCTTGAGAAGCCAGTGCGTAATCTGGTTGTGTCCCTTTCGCGGAGGTTCTGTCTAAGAGCATTTTTCTCTTAGATTTTTGTTTCAAATATGCCAAGTTATTGCTTGGAATAAACCATAAAATCAGATATATGAAATAAAAACTGTCATGTCAAAGTGTTTGATTTAGGTCCAGCACCTAAATTAGGGATTAAGATTTAAGATTTAGTATGTTATTTTGTCCCCACCTTTTCCCATCACCCCATTCCTATGATTTTAGGCCAGAGGGGAGGAAAGTGGGAGAAAACACTGGACTCTGGCCTTTCTACTCCCTCCCTTGTGTCTCAACCATAGTTCCCTAATAGTCGTTCTTTGCTGAGTACCTAGTTTGAAGGAGGCATTGTACAAACAGTATTTAATCCATTCAAGAACTCTCTATGGGAGCCGCTATTATTGTCCTCATTTTCCTGATGAGAACCCTGAGGCACAGAGATTATTAAGTGTGGAGCCCGATTTTAACCTAGTTCCATTTAGTTCCTGAATGTTCACTATTTGACCACTTGTGACTCCTTCATTCCTGCATCACAGAGGACACTGCCGAGTTAGACATGACGCCCAGGGCCTCCTCATCCTCCTCCTACACCAGGCTTCATGGAAGAGAAAAGAGGATCTTCTGGTCTTAGGAAAGAGGAAAGGAAGGAGGGGAGGGAAACAGAAGAGAAGAAAAGCAGACTATGAGGCCAAAGAAAGAGCGAGGGATAGCGGGAGAATTTGTGAAGAATGGGAAAGGAAGAAATGAGAATCAAGTCTACAGGGGGCACCTGGGTGGCTCAGTGAGTTAAGTGTCCGACTCTTGATCTCACCGGTTTTAAGATCGAGCCTTGAGCTGGGCTCCACACTCAGTCTGCTTGAGATTCTCTCCCTCTCCCTTTGCCCTCCTTCAACTTGTGTGCGTGCTCGCTCTCTCTCTCAAATAAATAAATCAATCTTTTTTTTAAAAAGATGTTTCTTAACCACACAATTATACCAATGAGAGGAAAATTTCTGTACATTATATGGAGATATCTCTAGGATATAATTTAAATGAAATAAGTAAGAAACGAGTACTGTTTATAGCAGCCTCTCTTTGTGTAGGGGAGGCATACATATACATACCTCTGTATACCTTATATTTTCAAAGAATAAATCAAAATACAAATCAAAACCTAATAAAATGCTCTGTGGGAGAACAAGATTTAGGGTGTTGGGCAGGGATAAGCACAACTTTTGTGAAGTGAGTTTGTTACAGTTTTGATTTTGGAACCATGTAAATGTTTTTACATTAAAACAGGAGGGACGCCTGGGTGGCTCAGTTGGTTAAGCATCTGCCTGCGGCTCAGGTCATGATCCCAGGGTCCTGGGATGGAGCCCCATGTCCGACTCCCTGTTCAGTGGGGAGTCTACTTGTCCCCCTCCCTATGCCCCTCCCCCCTGCTCATGCTCTCGCTCACTCTCTCTCAAATAAATAACTAAAATCAATAAAATCTTATAAAAAAATAAATTAAAAAGGAATACAAAGAAATCCCCAGAATTGAAAACAAATGGCCTTGTGCATCAACTGTATATCAAGACGCGAAAACCACACAAAATCATTACTGGAAGTGACTTTTTAAAAATTTTTTTGAAAAGATTTTATTTATATATTTGACAGAGAGAGAGAGCAAGCACATGCACAAGCAGGGGAAAAGGGAGAGGGAAAAGCAGGCTCCCCTCTGAGCAGGGAGCCCAATGTGGACTCAATTCCAGGATCCTAAGATCAGGACCTGAGCCAAAGGCAGACGGTTAACCAACTGAGCCACTCAGGCACCCCTAGAAGGGACAAGATTAATTTACTTATTTTAGAGAAAGACAGAGAGAGAGAGTGAGCACATGCATGGGGGTGGCAGGGAGGGACAGAGGGAGAGGGAGAGAGAAACCCAAACAGACTCCCCATGAAGTGTGGAGTCTGACATGGGGCTCGATCTCACAACCCTGAGATCATGACCTGAGCTGAAACCAAGAGTCAGATGCTTAACTGACTGTGCCACCCAGGAGCCCTCTTGCTGTTTTTTCTGTCTATCTCTCTCTCCATCCTATCTATTCTAAAAGATTTTATTTATTTGTTTTAGAGAGAGAAAGTGGGAGCGGAGGAGGAGTAGAGAGGGAGGGAGAAGGAGGGGGAAAGAATCTCAAGCCGACTCCGCACTGAGTGCAGAGCCCGCCAAGGGTCTTGATCTCACCACCTTGAAATCAGGACAAAGAGTCGGTCACTTAACCAACTGAGCCACCCAGGCGCCCTTTTGCTGTTTTAAATAATACTGATATTGCTGATTTTAAACTATTATGGGTCTATTCCAGGATAAAGGAAATAAGTAATTATGTTAATGTAAGAACCAGGATTCAATAAATAGAAAGTAATGCTACAACAGGGATGAGCCTTGAAAACATGCTAAGTGAAGGAAGCAAGTCACAAAGGACTAAATATTGTATGATCCCATTTATATGAAATGTCCAAAATAGGCAAATCTGTAAAGACAGAAAATAATTAAAGGGTGCCTCCAGCTGAGGTGAGAGGCAGGTTTGGGGGATGTGCTATGTTGTGCATCCATTATCACGACCCATTTCCAGAACTTTCTTAATACCCCAAACGACACTCTATACCCATTAAACAATAACTTCTTATTCTCCGCTTCCCACAGCCCTTGCTAACCTCTGTTAAACTTTTTTGTCTCTGTGAATTTGCTTATTATACGTCTTATAAGCTGAATCATACAATATTTGTTCTTTTGTGTCTGGATCATTTCACTTAATGTAATATTTTCAATATTCGTTCATGTTATAGCATGTATCAGAATTTCGTTCCTTTTTAAGGCTGAATAATATCCTGTCATATGTATAGATCACATTTTGTTTATTCATTCATCTGTTGGTGGACACTAGGTTGTTTCAGTCTTCTGGCTGTTGTGAGTAATGCTGCTGTGAGTATTGGTGTGTATCTGTTCAAGTTCCTGCTTTTACTTCCTGTGGTTATATACACAGAAGTGGAATTGCGGGATCATATCGTTCTGTGTTGAATTTTCGAAGAACAGCTGCACTGTTTTCTACAGTGGCTGGGCCATTCCCATTCCCATTTACAATGCACTAGAGTTTCAATTTCTCTACATCCTTACCAACACTTGTTCTTTTCCATTAAATTTATTGTCTTTATTAGAGCCGTCCTCATGAGTGTGAAGTGGTATTTCATTGTGTTTTGGATTTGCATTTCCCCAATGACTAGTAATGTTGAGCATCTTTTCATTTACTTATTGGCCACTTGTGTATCTTTGGAGAAATGTCTATTCAAGTCCTTTGCCCATTTTGAATTGTGTTGTTTTGGGGTTTTTGTTGTGGTGGTTGAGTTGTAGACGTTTTTTAATATACTCTGGATATGAATCCCTTATCAGATCTCTGATTTGCAGGTACTTTTTCCAGCTCCACTGGCTTTGCGGGCATGGAGGTAGAAACATCTGATGAAGGCACGACTCCCTTTAGAGTTTGCAATACCTTCCCTTCTGGGTGCAAAGCTGGATGCCAGTGGTTGACTGGGGCAAGGAATCAGCATCTTCTCTGGGAGTTTCTATCTTCGGAAACTCTACCCTGAGTCTTTAACTCTGGAGCAAAGGCCATAATCAGTGTGAGAGAAAAGAATTAGCTATTTCCACTTACATCCGTTAAGATGCTGTTAGCCGCAAGGACATAACGTTCAAATGAAACTGGCTTAAAGAATAAGGAAGTATCTTGTCTCACTAAGAGTGAACCCAACCAGAGGATGGGCCCCAGAACTGGCTGGTTGAGAGGTTCAACCGTGTCATCAAAGGCCCAGATGCTGCTGGTTTCCTGGTTTTTCTGTATATGGTGTTGGTTTCATCCTACGGCTGGCTCCCCTCTATTGTAGGTTGGCTGTTTTGACACCAGGGCTGCGTACTTTCTCATTTCTACCCAGCAAATATTCACCTATCCCACTGGCAAGTCCTGAGTTACATGCCCCTTCCTGAACAAATCACCAGCAAGGGACATGAGGTTGCACTTGGGCCAATGTCTCCCACCCTTGAAGCTGAGAAGATTGGTCTTCCCAGAGGCTTGTGCTCTACTTAGGGGAGAAGTGAGACAGGACTGCAATTCCATCAGGAAAGAGGAGTGTGTGAGTGCTGGTAGGCGATCAGTACAGTTCACTACACCACTGTTAATACATCTCCAAGCTGGTGGCTCTGAGTCCACTCTTTCTCCCCATCCTGTTATCTCTGATCTCGAGTCATTCCAGGGTTCTTTTGGGAAACCCATTTGGGGAAGGGGAGTGTCTTTTCTCTTATTTTTTAGGCTTAGTAATTTATACTGTCAATTTGCTTTTTATCTTCCAATAATTTTCACTCTTACAGATGGTCTACAGCACCCTCCTTTCCATTCCATGTTTGCTTCAAGTTATTTTTCTGTTTAGAGTCCTTTTGTCATTACAATGGGATATTGAGAGTGAGAAGCATAGGCCATATTGAACTGGAGGTCAAAATGCCTCTAAATTATCGAGATTTTCCTATCCCTTACCTGACCCAATTATTTGACATCAAACTCTCCGTAGTAGGGCTTATTCACATGTTGTGTACAGACTGTTGCTGGTCTGTTAACTACTTGTTGCTAGTCCACAACAAGGCAAATACAGAAAATTGGAATGAGCATTTAGAAAATTTTGTTCAGAATGTGACATTTCTGAGACATCGAGCACGTGATCAGTGGACCCCTCTTTTTTTTTTAATTTTTAAAGATGTTATATATTTATTTGTCAGAGAGAGAGAGAGAGAAAGAGATAGAGCACAAGCAGGGAGAGTGGCAGGCAGAGGGAGGAGCAGACTCCCTGCTGAGCAAGGAGCCCGATGCGGAACTTGATCCCGGGACCCTGGGATCATGACCTGAGCCAAAGGCAGACACTTAACTGACTGAGCCACCCAGGCACCCCTGGACTCTCCTTTTGAACAGAGTAGAGACAACCTTAGGAGTTACTAAATTCACTTGGTGACCTTGGTGACTTGCATGTAGCATGAGCTGCCTCCTGGTCACATGTGGTCGGGCTCTACTTCATAGTCCAGAATTGACTAGGAAGACAAAGCATCACACAGATAAACAAAATCTTGCTCTTCATCACAGAAAGTTTGAGAAGTCTGATCGACACAATATGAATATCTTCGGTTTGGTAAATAAGTTTACTTACCCTATTTGTAGGTACCCACATGGCCATATTTTTCTCATCTATTATGCAGACTGAAGATGTTTAATCATTTTGCCATGAATCGTTTTGGTTGTTTTTTTCCCTAAATGTTTTCTGGCCCAATTATGCCACCTCAACGAGAGAAATGCCTCAGTGTAAAAAATCATTAGGACCTCAGAGCTAGTGGAGTTTGGCGTTTTTTTGTTTGTTTTTTAAATTTTTTTTTTTTACGGTTTATTTATTTATTTGAGAGAGGGGGAGCAGGGGGCAGGGGCAGAGGGAGAGGGAGAGAGAGAATCCCAAGCAGACTCTGCACTGAGCATGGAACCTGACAGGGGGCTCGATCTCACGACCCTGAGATCATGACCTGAGCCGAAACCAAGAGTGAGATGCTCAAGTGGCTGCACCACACAGGTGCCTCAGAGGGGAAGCTGTCCAGGCACTTTCTCCTAGAGTTAACCCCTAACTAGGAACACGGGCTCCTGAGACCTGGCTTGCCGTTATCTTACCATCCCCCTTATCTCTGCCTTCAGTCTCCAAGTAGAGGCTCCCGCTTCTCAGCCCATCATTCCTGCAGTCACCTTTCCCATTCTGCTTTCCTGCCTCTCCTTCGAGGTTACCCGGAACTGACCCCGATTTCTCAGCTTGTTGCAGCGTCTTCCCTTGGAATCTTCAACTACTTCCTTTTTCTCTCTGGGCACACTGCTTCCTTGTCTTTTTCTGAACCACAGGTACGGCTCCTCGTTCTCCCACCTGGAACCAGGCAGCTATAAATAAAAATTAATATATTTATATATTAATATAAATAAATATTATTTATTTATAATTATATTATATATAATTATTATAATATTATCAATTAAATATTAATATAAATAAATATTAATTTATTAATATTTATTGCAAACCTCCTATGTACAAAGCTTCTGCTAGCTGCTTGACACATATTACCTCCCTCAGAGGTAGATTTCTTATTTTCTTCGCAGGGCCATGCTGGGTCAGACAGCTTTGAACCCAGATAGTTTTAGAATCCAGCTGTGGAGAGCTTTCTGTTCAGGTTTGGCGAATGCACCATGTTTTTGTGAAAGATAAGATTATACTCTCTGCTTTATTTTCAGTACCTATATGAAAATATCTAATAATAGTCTTTTTTGTTTGTTTGTTTGTGTTGGTCTCTTTGTCCCAAGAAGCAAAAATTACAGCTGCATTTTCTAAGAATCAAAGAGGCAGGGGCGCCTGTGTTGGTTAAGCATGAGACTCCTGATTTCGGCTCAGGTCATGATTTCCGGGTCATGGGATCAGGCCCCGAAATGGACTCTGCACTCAGCAAGGAATCTGCTTGAGATTCCCTCTCTCCCTCTTCCCTTCCTGTCATTTGCGTGCACACGCTCTCTCTCCTTCTCTCTCAAATAAATAAATAGATCTTTTAAGAAAAGAATCAAAGAGGCAGGTTCTTTATGAGGTTATAATTGATAGCTTTGAGGTCACCATCTTATAAACATACTTGATTCATAGCTTTGAGAGCATTTTCTGTAGTATATCTGCATCCAGTTAGCACTCATCACTTGGAAGAGTTATGCATAATTTAATATATAAAATGTTAAGTAATCAATCTTGGTATTGATCCGTAGGATATAGCCAGCATTGAAACTTCCCCAATTTCTACAATAAAAGCACGATTTCACATACTCCTTTCATGGTTAATATCGGTTCTTTATCCCCAATGTAACTTGCTTGAGAATTTTAAGTGTTGTGTTAAAAAAAAATAGCTTGTGATAGAGAATCTTACTAAAAGTTTCTGAAAACAAAAAAATAAATGTTCATTTGTTCTCTTTCTATATTTTTTGACAAAATGACTTTTTTGCTTTGGAAGAAAATTGATGATGTTAGATATCTGTCCCTGTTTAACCTTCGTTCCTGTGAATTGCCAGATATTTAAAATTTTTAAAGTTCTTTCATCTGGGGCACCTGGGTGGTTCATTCGGTTAAGTATCTGCTTTCAGCTCAGATCATGATCCTGGAGTCCCAGGATGGAGCATCTCATCGGGCTCCCTGCTCAGGAGGGAGTCTACTTCTCCCTCTGCCCCTTACCCCGCTCATGCTCTCTCACTCTCTGTCTCTCTCTCAAATAAGTAAAATCTTAAAAAAAAAAAAAAAAGATAAAGTTCTTTCATCTGAGGGAAGGGATAATGAATTTGGCATATTTCTTTGGATATTACCACCCTTCCTCCAACACGACACACAATCCTTTACATATCTATTAAATAGTGAAAAGGTAGAAATCCAAGGGAAAAAATAATGAGGGAAAAGAACAAAAGATACTCTTGGTTAGTTTCCCATTGAATGATCATTGGCATTGTCTAACCCCATGTGGTTTCCTGTTGCAAAGGGAAGAGACAAGGTAACTTTGGATCCAGTTAGCCAAAGGAATTAACTAGATCCTAATATACTTATGACCCCAACTGCTGAATTTTCTTGCACCGATTTGGTAACTCAAAGAGAAAGTTACCTAGGATCTAAGATTGTAGGAAAAAAATAAACTTTGAGGGACCAGTGAGACAGTGGGAAGTACTTCAATCTGGGAAGTGCAATTAGTTCCAAATGAATTTGGACTTGAGAAATTAAACCAGGAGAAATAAGATGATCTGCAGATATGTCATCCTAAAAAGCTAAGTCATTTAGAATTTCTTTTATACTTAAAACTCTTTTATCAAATTAAAATACAAAGGAAAGTTATCTCTGACTTAGATTCAGAGAAAATTGGCACAGGAGATACCAATTTAAAAAATATGTAGGAGTGCCTGGGTGGCTCAGTTGGTTAAGCCTTAGCCTCAGGTCATGATCCTGGAGTCCTGGGATCGAGTCCTACGTGGGGCTCCCTGCTTAGTGGGGAATCTGCTTCTTCCTCCCCTGCTGCCCCTCCTCCCCCTGCTTATGCCCTCTCTCTCTCTCTCAAATAAATAAATAAAATCTTTTAAAAAAATAAAATAGTAATAAAACCGAACTGAGTATGAGGGTGAAGTCAGAGAAAGAATTATTGTCCAATGAACTATCATTGTTATAAGTTGTTCTCAACAAGCTGTTTGCACAAAATTCCAGACCCGAGGAAGGCTTTAAGAAGATATTTGAACACACTCTTATTCTGTAGAATGCAGTTAGCTGTTCCTCCAAGGAAGTGTAGCAATACTTGTCTTTAAGTGAAATGAAAATATGTGGAACCGTGCCTGGCACAGAATCAGCATTCCAATTCCTTCCCCTTTCCAGTGGCCAGTGGACAGTCTGGCCACTTGTCATCTTATCAAAAGCTCTTGAACTTACAAAGTGCAGTGAGGCTCATCTTTAGATGAGCGTAGTGTCCTTCAGTTTTCTGGGGATTCAGGTGGTGGCCAGGGTACCAAGAGAGGCTGACTCTCTCTCTGATAAAGTCAGTATTCTCCAGCCAGGCCCAGCATGGGGACCACGGCCTTGCATCTGAGGTGCTCAGCCTGTGGAGACCCGTGCTGTGCTGCTGGACCCAAACGGCATTAGACTGCAGGTTTTAGTTGGTCCTTCATGGGTTTTGTGGTTTTGTGCGTGGGTCCGTGTACCTGCTCTGTGCCTCCTGGTTCTCTGTGTCATTTCTTTCCTTTTCAGCCAAGTTCTACATCTGTAGGAAACCTACTTTATACCAGGATCTGCGTGCCACAGCGGGGCTAAGAGGATGAATTAAGACGAGCTCCATCCCCTCACGGAGTGTTGTCTGGGAACAGCCATCAGACATAGAAAGAGACATCACCCAGATTTTACAATGCGGTTAGTGTCGTAATCAGATGCAAGAGCTACTGTAGGAATTTCGAGAAACCCGAATTGGAGATCAAGGGTGACTTCCTAGCAGAAGTGATGCCTGAAGCGAAGCTTTAAGGAAGAATTTGAGTAGGCGACGTTGGTGTGTGGGAGGATGGGAATGGAGCCTCAGTTTTCTTATTCATAAAATGATTAAGAACGCCTGCCTGATAGGACTTTTGCAAGGACTAACGAAGATATGTATGTAAAGCACTTAGCAGGGCTCTCTTCCGTACTAAACACCGAGTTATTGTGGTGGTACTGATGTTGGTGATGATGGCGATCTCTTGAGTTAGAGGCAGGAGCTTGAACAAAGACAGAGAAGTCCTTTCAATACCTTGGGTTCACACTCAATCCCAGGCGATCCCTTTTACTAAAAGGAGAACCTAGAAATTAGTCGCCTTGTTAGTAAAATGTTGTATGTGACCATGGTATGGTTAAAAGGCAAACTCTGCATCCCTTTCTAATATATACCCAAGATAGGATGAAGCCTAGCCCCAAATTCCAGAAAAACCGTTGCAAAATACTAACTTGTTCTAGAATTGTCCAAACCTTTATAGCTTCCCCCACACGTGACTTTATTACATGAGCTAAGTAAGCCTTTCCTGAGAATGAGAAGCCATAAGAAGGAAAGTAAAATATTCCTTAAAGTAAATGACTCTACATATTTGATTTTAGAAAGTTGCTAGTTACTTCTGAGTCTTTCTTTCTTTTAAAAAAAATATTTTATTTATTTATTTATTTGGGGGGCATGAGCGGTTGGGAGGGAGGAGGGAGAGAGAGAATCCCAAGCAGGCTCCACGCTGACACGGAGCCTGACACAGGGCTCGATCTCACAACCCTGAGATCATGACCTGAACCAAAACCAAGAGCCGGGTGCTTAACCGACTGAGCCACCCAGGTGCCCCACTCCTGAGTCTTTCTAAGAAGAATCTGTATCAGTTATCCATTGCCACAGTAATGGCACATAATTATCACAGAACCCTAGTGGACTGACACAACAATAAATCTTTACTTAGCTGGAAATCGGTGGGGTTCAGGTGACCTGGACTGGGTCTATCTCGCCTAGGATGCTTATACATCTGTGGTAACTGCAAGTCGGCTAGGTGCTTCTGCTGATATGGGTTGGGCATGCTTGAATTTGTGGGGATTGGCTGACTGTTGGCTGACCTCGGATGGCCTCATTTGGGGTTACTGAGGTTACTAGGATAACTTAAGGTAGCCAAGGCAGAGGAGGAGGAATAGACCTGAAATGCAAGCAAATTTAAGCCTTTGCTTATGTCACATTTGCTAATACTTCATTGCCAAATCAGTTCACATTATTGATTTTGGAGTCAGTGAGAGAGCTTTGCAAAGTTATAAGGCAAATGGTGTAGATAAAGGAGGGTGAACAGTTAGGGTCATTTTTACAATATCACAATTTTCCCTTTGGCTAAAATTATTCAAATATTTCCCACATGCGATAAGCTCAAGCCCATCCCAGGACACCATAAGTCTCATCCAATTATGGAAGCAGGCTTGAAATCCAGGTTCTCATGATTTTTAAGTCTGGATGTGATTCTTCTTGATGCAGAGACTTAAAAGCTAAAAACAAGTTATCTGCTCCCACACACTCCACATGCAGTGGTGAAACAGGGAGAAGATAAATGCAATAAACATTCCCATTCCCAAAGTGGAAGAATGAGAGGCACATATATGGGTCCATGTGGTTCTGAAATCCTGCTGGGCAAATGTTGTCAGATTCCATTAGTCTGGGGATGGGAAATGTTTTCTAATTAGACCCTAGTTCTGCTACCTGGGAATGGTTTGTCATTCTGTTCTCCACTGTAGTTGGCTCTGCCTTCTGATTGGCCCCCATATTTTCCATTGCTCTCCTTGACCTCTTGTGAAGATGGCATTAGAGAGTATGCCCTCTGTGCAACTTTCTCTGTCTGTTTCCTTTCTGGATAAGATTGGAAGCCTAGTGGCCTTTTTTACATTTTGAGCAGTTTCTGTTCCTCTTAATTTGGGCTGGCTACTTATGCCATTAGGCTATCTCAGTGATTTGTGAGTTTGCTTGTTTTTAGAGAGAGTGAGTGCATGTGAGTGGGGGAGTGACAGAGGGAGAGAGAGAATCTTAAGCAGGCTCCACGCCCAGCACAGAGCCTGACTTGGGGCTTGATCTCATGACCCTGAGATCATGACTTGAGCCAAAACCAAGAGCCAGATGTTCAACCAACTGAGCCACTCAGGCGCCCTGTGATTTGTGAGTTTTATATAAATTTTGACTTAACTACATGTGTTGAAAAAAATACCTCCCAATTTTGGGGGAACCTGTCTCTCTCTTTGGACTGAATCAGTGCTAATTTGGAAATGCCCGACCGCTGTGAGTCCCAGAAGCCCTTTTGGCCCACTGAGTGGATCTGTTCTGTCCTGCCTCAGATCTTCCAGATGTCTCAGCAAAGGTCTCACAGCCACACCTTGAATTGGTCTGTGTCCTGAGGTCATATCTTAATTTGAGAACTCTCCTGCCTTGAGAGGCTAGACATAAGCAATAGTTTCATTTCCCAACTTAGCAAATTCTGGCCCCTCTATGTTCTGTGAAAATTCTGCCTGCGAACTGGCCTGTTCTTTTCTGATTTCTTCTCTTTCTTGCGGTGGCTTATTTTTATACAGTAGGTAGTAGAGCCAATTGATACCATCAACATTCTTCCTGGAAATATTTGCTCATGTCTGAATGTTCATTTGGCACTTTTTCTGTGTTCTAATTTACTGCAGGCTATGCTTTTACCAAATATTTTTCCACTGAAAAACATGGGTCACCATTTTTCCAGCCTGCATTTATTATTGCCTAGTCTCAAGGCTAAATGCCATACATCTTTTGTTACAGCCGTATTACACTGGTAGATATCAATTCACTTATTGATTATCTACTGACACAATTGTGTTTCAGAACAAATAATGACAAAATCTCAGTAGCGTTCATTGTTTAGCACAAGAGCCTGTGCAGATTAGCTGATTAAGGTTGAACTTAGGTGATCTTGCCTGAGGTTGCTTATGTGTATAGGTGTCTGCTGGCTCATCCCTGGCTGGGAAGACTGGTGGAGTTTAGGTGTGCTCCGTTGGCCTTTTGTCCTCCAGCAGCCTGGGCATGGTCTCATGGCAGTTACCAAGGGGCATGAACCAGAGCAAGCTGCTGCTGCTTCTTTTTTTTTTTTTTTATAGATTTTATTTATTTATTTGAGAGAGAGGGAGAGGGAGCATGAGCAGAGGGAGGGGCAGAGGGAGAAGCAGACTCCCCGCTGAATAGGACTCCATCCCAGGCCTCTGGGACCATGACCTGAGCTGAAGGCAGACGCTTCACCAACTGAGCCACCCAGGTGACCCCAGAGCAAGACTTTTATATGTAAACTGAGATGGATAACTTGAATGGATATAAATGGATGGATAACTCATAGACCTAAATGTAAAACTCAGAACCATAAAACTTCTAAAAGAACATAGGAGGATATTTTCAAATCATAAAATTAAAAAATTGATAAATTGGGCTTTATGAAAATAAAAAAATTCTGCTCATCAAAAGATATCATTAAGAAAATGAATAAATAAGCCATAAGTTGGGGGGAAACGTTTGCATTATATGTATCTAACAAGACTTATTTCTAGAATATGTAAAGAGCTCCTAGAAATTCATAATAAAAACAAACGACCCAATTAAGAATGGGCAAAGTCTTGGTCAGACCTTCCCAAAAGAGATATAGGAATGGCCAGATGAGGGGCGCCTGGGTGGCTCAGTCGTTAAGCGTCTGCCTTCGGCTCAGGGCATGATCCCGGCGTTATGGGATCGAGCCCCGCATCAGGCTCCTCCGCTGGGAGCCTGCTTCTTCCTCTCCCACTCCCCCTGCTTGTGTTCCCTCTCTTGCTGGCTGTCTCTCTCTCTGTCAAATAAATAAATAAAATCTTAAAAAAAAAATAAAGGAATGACCAGATGAAAAGAGGCTCAGATCTCATTGGTTATCAGGGTAAAATGCACATGAAAACCTTAGAACAGATTAAAGCAAAAAGAGAGACAACAGAAAATTCTGAGAAAAGTGTAGTGGAGCTGGAGAATTCATTATTTGGCGTAAAATGGTACAACCATTTTGGAAAATTGTTGATCAGCTTCTTGTAAAGTTATACATCTACCCTAAGTTCCAATAAATCCACTCAGGTATTTACTGAGAAGACATGAACATGTATGTCTACACAAAGACCAGTACAAGAATATTTATAGCAGCTTCATATCTAATAGCCTCAAACTGGAAACAACCTTAATTCCCTTCGAGAAGGGAAGGGGCACCTGGGTGGCTCAGTCGTTATGCGTCTGCCTTCGGCTCAGGGCGTGATCCCTGCGTTCTGGGATGGAGCCCCGCATCAGGCTCCTCCACTGGGAGCCTGCTTCTTCCTCTCCCACTCCCCCTGCTTGTGTTCCCTCTCTCACTGGCTGCCTCTCTCTCTGTCAAATAAATAAATAAAATCTTAAAAAAAAAAGAGAGAAGGGAAAAGCACATATTGGTGTATTGACACATGGCTGGATCTCCAATGCATTATGTGAAACAAGAGTCTGGACATAATAACAGCACATACTCCGTGGCTTTGTTTGCATGAAATTAAATATAGGGAAAAGGAATCTATGATGGTAGGAATCAGATAGTGGTTTTTAGGGGTGGGGAGGGCAGTCGACTGAAAGGAGGAGGCCATGAGAGAACTTACCCAGAAGTGTTCTTCTCTTGTTTGAGATGGTGAATACATGGGTATATACAGTTTGTCAAAACTCACCAAACTGAGCATTTCAGATTTGTTCATTTTACTGTATGCTTATTCTCTGACGATGGTTTGGGTAGGGATGATCACTGATTATGTTTAAAAAACAGGTAGCTGTATTTCTGCGTGGTTACTCTTTTTCTACAGGGTAGCTCGTAGCTTGAAGGGGAAGTTAGATGTTTCAAGAACACGGAAACCACCACCTGTGGTTTGATTGCTTCGAAAGCTTTTATTTCTGGGTATATAGATGAACATATATACATATAACTTATAGATTTGTTGTGGGTGTTTTGTTTTGTTTGTTTTTGTACAAATGGAAACTACTGTGTATCTGGTTATGCAACTTGATTTATGTCCACCTTGAATGCATATCCTCTTAATTTGGGTTTGCCCTAAAGCAGAGTTTGAGTAAAGGACTTACGAACAGGTAGCTGTAGTTTTACCTTTTTTTTTTTTTTTTTGGTAATTCTAGAACTTGAAATGAAATAGGGGGAAGGAAAGAAAACAGAAAGAAAACCAAAGGGGGGGAAAAAGCAAGACTACTAAGTTGACTAGTGCAGTGGGCATAGGGACCAGTGTCATGGAGACTCTAAGAAACCATGTAGAATGTACCTCAGAATTGTCCCTCCAAAGGGTGGGAGGCAACCCCATTTGCTGAGGGTTTCCTAAAAGGTTAATTCCCTTGTACTTGCAGTCCACTCTGGCAGTGTTGAGAAAGCTCTCAGCTTTGGGAAACTCCTGGGGTAGAAAATCTGAGGGATTGGGGCTGGCATTTGTTGAGAAACCTTCATCATGCATCAGAACTGGCCCCCAGAGCTGCTGCTGAGGTTAGGACTGTAGGGGTGCGGCCCATGCACCTTTATTAGCATGATGTCTTCCCACAGTAGCACACATAGATCTCTATCATTCTTTTTAAAGGCTGCATAGCTGGGGTGCCTTGGTGGCTTAATTGGTGAAGCATCTGACTCTTTATTTCGGCTGAGGTCATGATCTCCGGGTCGTGGGATCAAGCCCCGCATCGGGCTCTGCACTCAGCACAGAGTCTGCTGGAGATTCTCACACTCCCTCGCCCCCTCCCCCCACTGCCTCTCTCTCTAAACAAATAAAGTCTTAAAAAAATAAATAAATAAAGGCCGCATAGCATTGTCTGATTGTACCATGATGAAATTAACCAGAACCCAGTTATGGACATCAAGCGTTTTCCCTTTTGTTGCTGTTGCAAGTGATGCTCCTAGTGCTTCAACTCAGACTTTCCGCTGTCCTGGTTAGTCAGAGTGTGATAGAAAGCAGCTGAAAATGGTATGTTGAAATATTTGAGATTCTTCTCAAAGGGAGAATAAGATGTCATCTTTGGCTAGCCTGAGTCTCTGCATGACAAAGTGAAAAACATGCTGGAAATTAGACCAAATACAAATCATTCCAATATGGTAATGTTTGCACCAATGAAGCCTCCCATTTGAGTGTGTCTACTATCTTTCTACTCATTTGTGCTTACTTGGATAACTCTGCCCCACCTGTATGCTCCCTCCTTTGTCTGATACTGCTGGTAATACCCTTTAAAAAAAATGAGATCCATTCCTCAACTCTCCTTGCAGATGTCCCAGCCTCTCAGTTAGACCCACGCCCGTATCCAATCTAGCTTTCCATTTACAGCCTGATGACAGAGCTCTGCCCCTACTTGTGCAATCTGGTTTGGGAAGGCCCTCATGTTTCTTTCGTGACAACAGACTGTAAGAACCTGAGCTCACATCTTGTACAGGTCCAGGTGCACTAAACCTAGGTAGCCTTGGGGATGTCTACAGCTCAAAACTGCAACTGAAGCACCAAGATCCAAAAGGCAAGTGAGGACTTCTTTTTTTTTTTTAATTTTTTTTTTAAAGGATTTTATTTCTCTGAGAGAGAGAGCTCACCCTTGTGGGAGAGTGCATAAGCAGGGGAGGAGTAGAGGGAGAAGCCGACTTCCCACTGAGCAGGGAGCCTGACCCGGGGCTTGTTTCCAGGACATGACCTGAGCTGAAGGTAGACGCTTAACCAACTGAGCTGCCCATGTGCCCCGGAGGGCTGGGTTTTTGTTTTGTTTTGTTTTGTTTAAAGATTTTATTTATTTATTTGATAGAGCACACACAAACAGGGGGAGCAGCTGAGGGAGAGAGAGAGAAGCTGGCTCTCAGCTGAGCAGGGAGCCTGATGTGGGGCTTGATCCTAGGACTCTGGGATCATGACCTGAGCCGAAGGCAAACGTTTAACCAATTGAGCCACCCAGGCACCATCCCCCTGAAGGCTTTTAAACCGTATTTCCCAAGGACTAAAGTAATCTGAAAATTGTTGTATGGAGAACTAAAACCTTGCTAAAAGTCCCTTTTTCTCTGACTGATTATAATATGTTTTTTAATAGAAAATGTAGAAATGTATCAAAACATTTTCTCATAACTACACAACCTAGAATTTATGTATTTGCTTATACTTGATAGGCTTTATTCTTTTTCTTGATACAGTTTTGAACTTTCTAACCACCCATTTGCTGACTTAATACTTCTAGGAGATATACTTCTGATTTCGCAAAGTTCTGCTAAGCCTTAGACAACATAGAATGCAAAGAGTATTTCCCTGTTGCCTCTTCTGTGTCTCAAAGGCCACATTGTCAGGCCACCTCTGCCTGACTAATCACCTCTACTATTACTGAAGGGCAGCCTGTGGGCCAGGAGTTGGGAAGTGTGTCGTTGATATCTCAGATCAAGGCACAGCATGATTGATCCAACTACTAGCTCATCCTTGGGGGTCTCTATTGTTGAGAGACACTTGACTCTCTTTATTGGCACTAGTTATATTCTATACTGTTGCTGTGAACACTGAATTAGCAAATACTGAACCATTGCTTCTAGGGGAAATACAGGGTTTGGTTCTTGAAAGGCACTGGTCACATTTTCATCAATTGATGCATACCTAACCTAGTTTTGTATGTGTTTTTGTCTAAAGGCACCTTATTATCAATTCACTAACACTGAACTCATGGCCAACAGCATTATAACTTGTGCTTGAACGAAGCTTATCCAACACTCATATTTTCTCTGAAAAGCACATCACAGCCTTCTCGAGCTTAGGAATACTACACAGCACTACAGCACTTCAGTATTATGCTCAGGGGTCATTTAAACAGCAAAATCACCAAGAAAAAGCACCAAAAAATGTGAAAACCATGGCCCTAGATGGGCTATGAGAAGGACTCTCTTTTGCACAAGAAGGTAGAGCATTGTTCTTACACTTCAGCTGGGAACGTGTGCTGTCAGACGACTCATATTTTTTGCTGTTCTGTGCTTGTCCACAAATGACCCCAAAATCTCCTCCAGCATTGATTTTAGGGTTCCAAATAACTTTTAGGCTGGAGGTGAGTTTGTAAATTCAGAATCCTCATATAATGAGGATGGACTGTGTGTTACACTGAATGGTAAGTCATCACTTTCCCTTTATTTTTTTTTAATTTTTTTAAAAGATTTTATTTATTTATTTGACAGAGAGAGACAGCCAGTGAGAGAGGGAACACAGGCAGGGGGAGTGGGAGAGGAAGCAGCAGGTTCCCAGTAGAGGAGCCCAATGCGGCGCTCGATCCCAGGACTCTGGGATGATGCCCTGAGCCCAAGGCAGACGGTTAACGACTGAGCCACCCAGGCGCCCCTATCACTTTCCCTTTAAATATACTCTGAGCCTTAACATTATTGCTCTCTGACCCATCATGACAATGAAAAGGTGAGATTAGGTTGGAAGTTGGGACAAGAGGTTAAGTTTAATTTAACATGAAGGGAGGAATTCTCCAGTCCCATATATACATAACCTTTCGAAGGCTGAAGTCTTTGTGACGCCCTGCCCCAGCTCTTATTTGTCACTAGTGTTTGTTTCTTTTCTTTTCATTTTTTAAAAAGATTTTATTTATTTGAGAGAGAGAGAGAGAGAGAGAGAGAGAGCGAATGCACAGAGAGGGAGATGGAGAAGCAGACTCCCCGCTGAGCAGAGAGCCCAATGCGGGACTCCATCCCATGACCCTGGGACCATGACCTGAGTCAAAGGCAGATGCTTCACGGACTGAGCCACCCAGGCGCCCCTGGTGTTTGTTTCTGATAGAAGTTTCCTTGCAAGCCTCCTGCTCTATGTCTAGAGGACCATCTTAAGCCTCGGTTTGAAAAACATTACTATAAATGGAAAACACAAATAACAACAAAACAAAGTTTGTGAGAAGAAATTTCAAGAGGGAACCCACTTAAATCTATATGCTATTGAATTAAATTTGAATTTTCTTCAGAAGTACAACATAAATTATATCCGAGTAATTGATAGTCTCGATGTTGCCATTCTGTTGTTCCTGGTTGGCGTCGGCTCGGTTTGTGCAATATGGTGACATCGTCCATGAGAAGGTACTCAGTCACCTTGAGGAAAACAAAGTGGCAAGGGAAGATAAAACCTGCCCAAGCTGCTTAAACTCCTGTTCTGGAAAAATCCCAATCTGAATGAATCCCCTATCAACTAAGTCCTAGAACTCTCTCAGTTTAGTTCCCACAGGGTGGATTCAGGGTGTCTTCTAACCTTTTAATAAATGATCACCTGTATCCCTCTCAAATGACATAATCATTCATGTGTGCTGTCCTTTCCTGTCTATCCCGCTTTTGTCTCAATGTGCGAGTTTTGTCTCCAATGTCTTGTAGCTTTTAGGCATAAATAGTTCACTATTGGGCATAATTGTATTCTGCCGCACTCTCACTAAAAAATGTAATAAAAGCCCAATGCTTTTCACACATTAACTTGTGCATTATCAGCCGATATTAATCACTGACTGTGTGCCAGGCACTGTGCCCTTTATAAGAGGCAGAAACAACTTTCAAACCTTGACCCGTGTGGCCTCAACGCTTCCACAGTTTATCATTCACCAAGGTGTGCCATCTGTGAAACAAGTGACATAATTACATCGGGATTAACCAATTCTGGAATCAGAGATTGGTTTAAAAATGGATCCAGAAGCAGTCTTCCTATATGTTCACTAAGGAATCCCAGCTCTGATATCTACTGGGTCAGACACTTAATCTCTCTGGGACTGACTTTATTCATTTGTAAAATGACCTATTTTAAGATTTTATTATGCTTTGGAGGGACCTTACACTGAACTGAGTGTATTTTGAAACTGACGTATAGAGATACTCCAAAGACCATAATGTTCATTAAAAGTTTAGGACTTTTACTTTTTTGAAGATTTTGTTTATGTATTTATTTGAGAGAGCGAGAGTGAGCTCGAGCCCCAGTGGTGAGTGGGGTCGGGAGCAGAAAGGGCGGGAGAGTCTCAAGCAGATTCTGTGCTGAGCTTGGAGCCTTGGAGCCTGCCTCAGGGCTGGACCTCACAAGCCTGAGATCATGACCTGAGCCCAAACCAAGAGTTGGATGCTCAACTGACTGGCCACACAGGCACTCCAAAAGTTTAGGACTTTTAAAACCCAATGTATGTTCAAAAGACATTATTATTACGAAGTTCTTAGATTGAGGGATCAAGGGGGCTTGGATGGCTCATCGGTTTAAGCATCTGCCTTTGGCTCAGGTCATGTTTGCAGGGTCCTGGGATTGAGCCCCACGTGGGGCTCCTACTCAGCTAGGCACTCACTCCCCCTGCTTGTGCTCTCTCTCCCTCTCTCTCTCTCTCTAATAAATAAATAAAATCTTTAAAAAAAACGATACAGGGATCAAAAATGCTTGCCAAGTACCCCACACTGTTTCCTGAGAAATTTACATGCATTTTCTCATTTAATTCTCATAAAAGACTCTGAGTTAAGTACTATTATTGTCATCCCTACTTTTCAGTGATGGAAACTGGCACCTAAAGAGATTAATTTGCCCAAGGTCACAGAGCTCAGATGCCAGAGTAGGAGCACTCGACCCAGACTCGCTGGATTCTAGAGCCCGAGTTCTTGACCTGTGTTCCAAAGAATAATTTAAAGTTTAAAACCTTTTGCTCCAAAGACAATTATATTTGAATGGGGACTCTTGAAGATGCAACTGATTTAATTAGAATAATGGAATATCAGACTGGTAGAAATGTTTCTTGTTCCTCAAATTAAATCAATTTTGTTTATTTTCTCCTTTTTTTTCTACTCTTCTGTACTTTGCTTTTTTTTTTTTGTACTGTGTATGTATTCTTTACATGTTTTTAAGAAATAGAATTTAGTTTTTAGAGAAGTTACAGGTACACAGCTAAATTGAGCAGAAGGTACAGAGCTTTCCCACCTGCTTCCGGCCCTAACTCGTGCATAGCCTCCCTCATTATCACGTTTGTTACAATTGATGAACCTATACTAACACATTATTATCCACCAAAATCCAGAGTTTACATCAGGATTTATTCTTAACGTCCATTCTGCGGGTTTGGATAAATGTTTAATAACGTGTATCCACCATTATATTGTCATACAGAGTAGTTTCCCTGCCCCCAAAATCCCCCGTGCTCCACCTGTCCATCCCTCCTTCCCCTCTGATGCTCGTCAGCCCCTTGTCTTTTTACTGTCTCCATAGTTTTGCCTTTTTTTTAGAATGTCATAGGGTTGGAAACGTATAGTCTGTAGGCTTTTCAGATTGGTTTCTTTTACTTAGTAATATCATTTAGGTTTCTTCCACATATGTGTTATTTTAAAATGATAAAATATATGATACTTTTTTTTTTTTCTCAAAAAGATAGGATGTTCCCTTAGGTGGCTGTTCTCCTGGTAAGATGGGCACCACTCTGATTTTGCCAAGAGTCTAGAGAGGTGTCAAGCTAGAACTGCTTGAACCATCAGACCAAGCCCCCTGTGAAAGGAGTTTGCACTATGTTGCCATCAGAAAAAAAGCAAGTCAGAGGGGAGATCAAGCCTGCCCGTAAATGAGAAGGAGTGTGTAATCAAAGCTGACTTCACAAGACCTATTTTTAGAAGAGTTCATGGCTCTCAAGACTGAGTGAATGGTGATATTTTCCCGAGAGTAATCACAAAGCTTGTGTGATAGGAGCCAACAGACAGCCTTATGGATCTTTTAGACCCTCCAGAAAACCAGAGGGTGTACCCTGCCCTGAATACAGTACGGTGGTTTTAAATTATGTCCCACTGTGGCAGTGGCAACAGGATATCTTGGGCTCCCTCACAAGGTCACAAGCGGGGAAAGGTTGTCCATGCCTTTGTCATGTGCTCCTTTTCAGGGGCAGTTGGGTTAGGCCAGGCAAAAGGAGGAAGACGTCTAGGTAGGTGTTTTTCCATACCCCCTCCGCGAAACTGGAAGCGACCTTGGCTCTTCACGCAGCTGGAATCTTTTTAGTTTCTGGAACTAATTTCCATTTCCGTGGTCCACGTCTCTGACCGCCTGGTGGGCCAGCTCCCTGGCTCTCTTTTGTTATCTTTTCTCTCCTCAGATCATTCTTTAGTCCTTGGTCCTGTCTTCCTCCCTACTGTCTCCTGGTCCCACACACACGGGTTGTGGGGTCAAATTTGATCTTATCACCTCTCCGCAGGGACCCAGAGAAATTAGAAGTATCAGTCAATATTTAGAGGTGCCCTCTGCTGGTTATTGGCAACTTGATCTCAAAATTAAAGTGGACACGGAGTTTCCTAGTTGGCTTAATAAAGTGGGAGTGGAGACATTAGCAGGTAGGATAAACACAAAAGAAAATGTTGCGTGTTATCAAGGCGTCTCAGTTGCCCTGAGCTGTGTTTGGCTTGCTGTGGCTTTGCAGTAAAGGAGTGGTTTTCAGCTAGATGGGATCTTGCCCCCAAGGGGATGTTTGGCAAAGCCCGGAGACGTTTTTGGTTGTCACAGCTCAGGTTGGAGAGTGTGCTGCTGGCATCTAGGGTGGGTTGAAGCAGGGGTGCTGTTCAACACCCACCGTGCACAGGAGAGCCCTTGCCCCCAGCCCCCAACAGAGGCTGATCCGACCCCAGTAGAGTGAATCTAACAAATTGGGAAAGCCGAAAGTAGACTCATAGAATTGTGGGGTTGGAAGCAGTTTGGAAATAAGCTGAGTGGTCCTCAGCCTTGATTGTCCACAGCATCACCTGGGAAGCTTTAAAATATTGACACTTGGGTCTTATCCCTGGAGACTCTGATTTACTTTAATTTCTGGTTTGGGCATGGCCTGGCCATCGGGGTTTTTAAATCTCCGCCGGTGATTTTCATGTTCAGCTAACGTTGAGAATCTCAGATAGATTGCATTAAGTGAAAGAAGCCAGACCCAAAAGGCTATGTGTATTTTGTTATTCCATTTATATAAAATTCTGGAAAAGGCCTAAAATTATAGGAAGAGGGAATGGAGTGTGGTTGGAGGGGCAGGGAGTGGGAGGAAGGCTGGAATACGAAGGAGTAGCACGAGACAAGACTGGTGTGATGAAGATTTGATTTCAGTGAAAGTTACTTGACTGTGCATTTGCTTAGGCTCAAATAGCTGTATACCAAAAAAGAGTGAATTTTACTGTGTATAAATTTTAAAAGTGGCCAAAACAATACATAAAAGCTCAAGAAATATAAAACTATAAGAAGAAAAAACAAACACAACAAACCACCCAAAGTCCTGTATCCCCAGATGAGGGTGGCATTGGGTCAACGTATTTCCAGTTATTTCTCTCTGCACACAGATGTAAAGGAGATGGATGGCATAGATGAATAGGGTGCTCTGGGGTTTACCTACACATGAGATAGTGTTATAAATAATATTATTGTTTAATTTTACTTGAATTGTATGTAAAATCACACTCTAAATAATACCTTTAATTTTAGTTGAATAGAACAAAAGCAATAGAAACTGAATTTCAAATAGGTTTTTTTTTTTATCGCAAGAGATATTTTCTAGACTGTCCTTTTAGGGTTAGGAAAAGAAATTATGAAAATCATTAAGAGTTGGTCACTTTTAAGAGAAAATGTGCTTCACTTTTGATGGGACAGATGGATCCTTTGTTAGGAAAACAGAGTAGGAACTCCTGCATTTTCTCCTGCCTCTCTTTGCATTTACCTCCTGATTTTCGTTGTTCATGTATTTTAATTGCCAGGAATTATAACATTGGCATTCTTGATTAGTTATAATTCTCCCAGGTGTTTAGTCTTAATTTATTATTTAAAAGACTTCTGTGATCACCATTAGCCCTTTTACCATAACTTTTCCATTCCTGAGTGGAATTTGATTGGCTGGATTATATAGGTAAGTCACTTTTCCAAGAATCCTACGGGTTCCATGTGACCTGAGTTCTCTTAAATTTCGAGCATAGTATCCGCCTATTTAAACAACAACTTTGTAGTCTGTAATATTTCTGGATTACCCTTTTCCTCAGCACTTTGCAAGTATTCTTCTTTTAACATTGCTAAAGAGTTTTTAGAGACTAACTTGGTTATTCCTCCTTGTAGGTGTCTTGCTTCCTCTGTCTATATGCCTGAAATAGTCTTTATTCATGTTTGAAGTTCACTAACTTGGAATCAAATGTTGATTTTTTCTTTTTTTAACATTAGCTCTTCATTTAAAGAGCACTATGGGTTCTTTCAGTCGGTTCTGCCACCATTTCAAGGAAAATCTCTGGTATTATGTTTCTGAATACTTATTTCGATTCCATCAGCTTTTGCAAGGGTACCAGTTATCCTTACAGAGGATTGTCTTTATTTTTCTTCTTATGTATCATCTTTTCTCTTAACTCCCTTAATTTCTTTGTGTTTTCCTTCTGCGTTAACTGATCATCTCTTACATTTCCTTCATGCCACCAATTCAGATTGTTATTGTTTCCACCTTTACCGGGATATCTTTCACATTCGATACCTTTTAAGAGCACTGAGCTGCTTTCCATCCACTTTTCCGTAGACCAAGACTATGGGTGTAGGTGCCAGGGAGGAAATAGCTGGTCTGGGCTGAGTGTAGTCTTTAGTTGGGTTCTGCTTTGTCGGCTGAGATTTTGTGGAACTTCAGAAGAGTGAGATGAAAGATTTCTCTCCACTCAGCCAATCATATGCTGCACTTCAGTTTCTCCGACCCAGCGCAATGCCCTTGTAAATGACAAGCCCAGGCTGCTCTTCCTGTCTCTGTAAATCCTGTCTTTGACTGTTTCCAGGCCTGCGTACTCTTCTTGTATTTCATTTGAACATTGAGCATAATTGCTGAGAGTTCTTATGACATTGTTGACTGACTTATCCTTAGGGCTCCCCTTATTTATTTATTTATTTATTTTACCTTGGTTACCAACCAAGTTTTGAATCTATGACCTAGATCAGTCTTCAATAACATTAAAAGTACCCATGGTGTTTTCTCCTATTTGGTTACGTACTTGGTAAATTTGGGGATTTTCTTCTCTATTTGTTTATTTCAATAATATTGCCAGTGAAGATTCTACGGACCTGCTTTTTATACCTTATGTACCTGGAAATCTGTTTGTGCCATTACTTAACATCTGAGGTCTGTTTTCTTATTTATACAAATAGGAGGAAAGCCAACCATTAAAAGGTAAAACGATTAAGTGAGACTTCTTGAAGGAAATTCTGACTCTCTAAATTGTTTTGAGCCTGGTAGTCCAAGTGTGGCTCCTACTAGGGAATTCTTTAATTCACTTGTCTTATCTCAAGAGCTTTGAGGTCTGTCATCAGTCAGCAGTAAATTCCAGATGTTGGTAAACTTTTTCTGTAAAGAGCCACATAGTAAATATTTTGGACTTTGCAGACCATCTAGTCCCTATTGCAACTATTTTACTGTACTGTTGTAGTATGAAAGGATTGATAGAGGAAATGTAAATGTGTTCCAATAAAACTTTATTTATAGACACTAAAATTTGAATTTCATATTATTCTCACGTCACAAAATATTATTCTTCCTTTGATTTTTTTCCAGCCATTAGAAACATGTAAAAAAAAATTCTTTCCAAATGGGCCATACAAAAACATACACTGAAGCAGATTTGACCCAGAAGATGTGGTTTGCGGATCCTGGTATATATTATCAACAAACACTCCAGGACCTTGCTAAAGAGAATAATCTGGACCCTTGTAACTCCTATTAAAATCCCTTTTGAGAGAAATGAACTTGGGAAATATAACTCAGAGGACATACCATCTATGCACTCTTCTATTAATTTTAGATTCTTTCTTTGAGTCAAGTTCAACCACTGGAAGAGTATTAATGTGGTCTAACCCAAGTCAACTCTAAACAAAATCTCCTTTATTGAATTAAATTTGAATATTATGCTTTCTACTTTTATGAATGGTCACTACAAGATAAAACTTTATTTCAGGGATGCCTGGGTGGCTTAGTTGGTTAGGCATCTGCCTTCAGCTCAGGTCGTGATCCCAGGGTCCTGGGATCAAGTCCTGCATCGGGCTCCTTGCTTAGCAGGGAGCCTGCTTCTCCCACTGCCTGCTGCTGCCCTTGCTTGTGCTCTCTTTCTGTCTGAAAAACAAATAAATAAAATCTTAAAAAATGTTTTTTTTGTTTTCCAGCTTTTGCACTTACCAGGCAACTGTTGTTGAAAACATTCTCCAACAAATCACTCAGTGTTTCTGAATAGTGTCTCCTGCAAGGACTTTCAGAATTCAGTACCAGGAAAACCTCTCCTTCCCTTCGGACATTTTCATAGTTCTTCATCTCAGCTAACTGCACACAATTCTTACTAAACTCTCCTCCTTCCCCTGGCTTCTGAGAAGCCTAGAGTCAGGTCTTAGTCTCTCATAGCAGCAGTGTTCACCCAGGGCCACTGCGAAGAACACCTCCAGGGGCCCCAAATTAGAAGGCTATTGTAGACATTTAGGAGAGAAAACTAATCTCTGGAAAAATAAAGGCCTTCTGAGTCCAGACCTGCTTTGAAGGCCCTCTTCCTTCCGCCTCTTACCCCAGGGGTCTTGAGAAGCCACTGTTCCTTGGAAGAGAGCTATCTTTTATGCTTCCCTAAAATAGATTATTATGTTCTCTTAGAGGAAGATGGCAAAGAACACTTTCTCTGGGAAAAAGATTACCTGAAGGGTCTCCCTGGAAGCTCATCTTGAAAGGACTCACTTTCAGTGTTGGGTTAACTGCACAAAGAAATGCTAGGAACAAGCTACAGGAAACATTTGTCAGAAGCTGGCAGGCCATAACTCTACTTTCTTTATGTTAAAGCGAAATCAGAACATACCTGTGACTCATCCTCAACTCCGAGAGGTCATACGCACACAGGTCAACCTTACTATCATGCAGACACATGCCCACGCCTGTGTAAGACTTGATTGTTTTTACATAAATGCAATCTGTAAATTTTCTAGGAAATGATACTCATTGACTCATCAAAGATTTCTGCAACCCGAATCTTCTAGCGTCAAGGAATAATTGTAAATAGAATTTAGACTAATGTCTTCACAGTTCAGAAGATGATCAGTTGTGTGTGCGTGTAGACTTGAAAAAAGCATAATTCTCTATCTTCATCTACTTTGAGTTTACTTTGTCCCCATATCTGGGTGAAAGGCTACCTCTTTGTTTTTCCTCTTCCTCTCAAAAACACCCCATCATCTCTCCTGAGACCTTTACCAGTGGGACTCTGGGTGGTCACTCTGAATTAGGCACCAGGCTTTCCATACTTCCACCTGCCTAGGTCAGCTGCTAGCAGGTCAAAAGCAAAATATGACTGGTCTTTACATTTGTGGGATTTGTCAAACTCTTCCAAGGATGGAGCGTTCTTAGAGAGGCTCCAGCTCGTTTTACCCCCGAGAATCAAATGTATTGGGACAAGTTTAAATCAGAGGTTAGGAAGGCCTTTCCTTGCATTTGGAGTGAAGATCAGTGTTCATTCTCTCTCCTATAAAATGCCTGCTTACTTGAGTCCAACAGTTTGAATTGAGCTGTTGGCATTAGTTTGCTTCGTCCAGCCTATTTGTGGCTCATTAATCTACTTTGGCTTGACTCTTGGTCATGTGGTCACCTACATGCTGCTACATTGAGAGCGCTGAGCCTTTTACTTGGGAAGAAGGGCACCCTGTACCTACCTTTAGAAAGTCAAGTGGGAACCAGAGAAAAAGAGGCCTTTGGGCTACAACTCTAGGGCTTTCGGAGAATCCCTCTTTTCAATGATTTCCCTTGGGTTTTATTGTTCCTCCTTTCTTTGAGTTGTGGGCCCTGGGGAATTGGGCCAAGAAGGTGATTTTGCTGAAGTTTTCTCCAAGGCACTTGACTTGCTTCTAGTCCAGGCAAATGGAGTCCTCCCAGCACACATACCATGTCATCCAGGTCACTGGGTGTAGGGCTGTAGAGTTAACACCCAACTAGTAAGAAGGGGCAAGTGTGTTTGGGGTCATCTTCATCTGCTCCAGCATCTGTGGTCAGTGGAGCTGTCAGTAGTCCTGGGATCATCAATCTTCAACCTCCCAATCTCTTTTCCCCTGTTCCTTTCTCCTTGTCTTTTCTCCCTCTTTCTGCTCTATCCATTAGAAGCATAACTGATGCCATGTATCGTCTTCCTTCCCTGCCATGTTCCTCCTGTGTTGCTTGTCACAGTGAAGGTGCCACGTTTCTGCTGAAAGCAGACCCCACCATAATCCATGTTTCTCCCCTCCTCATCAAAACCCCTCAAGCTCACCTCCTCTTTAACTCTCCTCTGTCCACTCCTCTTGTCTCCACCCACACCACCTCGAGTTCATTCCTGTCACCCCCACAGCAGCTTCCAGTCCTGCCCCTCCTCATCTTCAGGCCTCCCCTACCCTGGGAACTCATCCTGTTCCTGCAGGACACCCAAGGGGCTCTTGTCTGTGTGCCCACAACACCCCGTGTTTACTCGTGCTGTGAGCAGAACTCTACCCCCCCCCGCTAAACAATAAGCTCATTATTTCTCCTCATTCTTGTATCCCCAGTGCCCAGCCCAGACCTGACACATAGCAGATGCCCAATAACCAGCTGATGAGTGAATGAATGAGATATTTAGGAGAAATTCAGAAAGTTGAGCTTTTACTTGAGGAGAGATAGTGAGGGCATTAAGATACTTTGTAATTGTCTCTTGCACAGGTGTTGAGACATGTTTAACATTGCTACCTGTCTTTATCTTTTTCAAGTTTATAGCACTAATATGTATAGAATTGATACTTTCTTATAATTACAAAGTGCTTCTTTGGCTGTTTTTCGTTCTGTAGTCTGCACTGTATTGATAGAGGGACTTGGAAAACAAGCATGTGTTTTGAATTCCCTTGATTCCTATGTGACTCTCATGGTGTCCCCCGTGGTGCCAGGACCAAGGCAGGCTTGCTCAGATCTGGGCAGTGGACAAGACTTGGCTCTTGGAGGAATTAGCCAGCTTGCTGGATTCGCTGGGTGAAAATGGTTCTTAGTAGGGATGCCAGTAAACGTTGGAAAAAGATCAGTGCTGGGGGAGCCAATGTGGGAACAGCAAGCCAGGAACCAGGAGGGAGATGGACCATGCACACAAGGCTTGTCAGAGACACAGATTCCAGCCAGAGCAGCAGAGATGATATGACCTCCAAAGGATCTTAAGTCTGAACCAGGATTGGGCCATGTATTTTAATGCTGGTTTATGCAAATGATAAGGAGTCCTATAAAAGTCTTGGCCCAGGGAAGCCTGCCTGTCCTGTCAAGCCTTAAAAGAGCCCATTCCAAGGATGGCTAAGGATTTCCAACAGGTCCGTACCATTCGTTCTATTTTACTAGATGCTGCATTCAAATCACATTTGTACTGATATATTTCTCACGATGTATTTTCAAAAAAGGATTTGAGGTGGTTCAGAATAAAAGTGCAGATATGCTAAGATCAACACCAGTAATACAGGTTAAAAGGCAGAAATCCAAGCAGAGAGGAGGAAAACTAATACTATCTTAAAAAATCGTGGCTTAAGGAAATGACATCATGAAGAGCAAAATTTGGCCCTGGGCTTTCCTACAGCGTCAGCAAAATAGAAAGTACCTGGGTTTTATATTTTTTAATCCTTCTTAAATAGTTTCAGAGTTTTGTGTGACTAAAAAAGAGTATCTGTTCATCAGGAGAGGAAATTCTATCTTGGCTATGAGCTCTGAGAGGAATTGCCCTGGAGATCTTTATCTAAGAGGTAATGAGCAATATAATAAATTATTCAGATCTCTAGTATCCTTATTAATGCTCTTTTTGATAATGTTCTGAAAGCAGAGGGTTAAAATCTCTTAATCATGGGTTACATTTCTGCCTTATTTCTATACATTTTTATCTTATATATTTATTGCTATATTTAGAGCATAAATTCAGGATTATTGTTTTTTACCATGATTTATTATGGCTTCTGTTAATAAAATGTCCTGATTTGTTGCTGTAAATGCTTGTCTCTCAATGCTTTTTGCTATAAAATCAACATGATCGGATACCTTACTTGAACCCTTAAAATGTCATCATGTGTCTGCTTATGTTAGCCACATTTCGAGGGATTATTATCACAAATCTTTGCTCAGTTGGTTTGAGTCTCTTCTCTTCCTCCCACCACTGTTTTTAGATTTTATGCTGTCTTTACACATACATTGTTCTCATTCGTTACTGCTGCACATCACAAGTTTACAGACTTTTTGAGGCTCTTGAACTTTTAACTTTCCAGATGGAGTGTGCCGTTTAAACTGGGCACCAGCCCTGTGTGTATCAGCTTCAGGCAAAAATTAATTTAGAGCAGAGCTCTGACATTCCTTTTCTATTCTTGTTTTATATATAATCTGACAAGTGATGCTAAAAGCTAACTGCTTTTTGTAATAACACCGTTTACCACCTTTTTTTAGATGCCTCACCAATGAGTTTTTCACATCTCTGCCTACTCATATTTAAATTCCTGATCATAATCATTACTGGAGATCTCATTCATTTTCTTTAAGACCTGTTGCAACCTGAAGTTTCTGCATCTTTGTCCACAAAACTATGTGATGAAATCATTTTATTTACATATAATTGGCATCATTTTAAAACTTATTTCCTTTGGACTCACAAATGTACTTTGTCAACTTTATTACGGCTTGATACTGGGAAAGGGAATGATTTGGACTTCAATGTCAAAGCAGTCAAGATCTCATATGATTTATTCCTGAATTACCAGGCACAAAGTCTCACTGAAATATTGATTGTTATATTTTATGTACTGCAGCCAAGATGTGGAAGTCAGTCTAGCTTATTACATGAATATTTCTGGATCTGTACTTGGATCTGCAGGAACATGAGAAATTAGGCAAAAGTGGAAGTGGTAATAAGAAATATTCAATAATTCAAAGGATCTGATGAGAGCATCTGGGTCTTTGTGGGAGAGCCTTGGAGGAGTATCTTACAGGCTGAAAAAATATGGCTTATGAAAATGTGGTTGGATACGGAGACCCTCTTGATAATGAATGTTGTTAAGTCTTAATGGAATTTTCTTCTTTAAGAGAAGAGATCCACAACTGGCAGGATGAACTGTAGGGTTTTACTACTCCAGGTGTGGTCCGCAGACCAGCCACATGTGTATTACCTGGGAGCTTGCTGGAACTGCTGGGACTCCACGATGGATACAGCAGTCAGAATCCGTGTTTTAACAAAATGGCCAGGTGGTTTGTATGCACATTAAAGTTTGTGAAGCAAATTGACTTGGAGCACTGTTCTTGATGGTTGCATATCAGAATAAACTGGGGAGTGTGAAAAAATGCTGATGCCTACCTCCAGAGATTCTGACGAGTAGGTCTGAGACGAGGTCCTGACACTGGGGATTTTAACAGTTCCCCAGGTAATTCGCACCTGGGTGGCGCAGTCAGTTGAGCAGCCGGCTCTTGGTTTCGGCTCAGGTCATGATCTCGGGGTCCTGGGATTGAGCCCCGCATCAGGCTCCCCTCTCAACAGGGAGTCTGCTTGAAGGATTCTCTCTCCCCCTGTCCCTGTGCCCCTTCCCCCACTTGCACGCACACTCACTCATGCTCTCTCTCTCTTTCTCTCTGTAAAATAAATAAATCTTTAAAAAAATAAAAAATAAAAGTTCCCCAGATAATTCTAATGTGCAGCAGTTTCCACTGCCTTAGACCTGCCTTAGTGGCTTCTGGGAAGCCCACTGAAGCCCTGACTCAGACAGCCTGGTTGTTTTTATTTTTAATTGTGGTAAAAAAAAAAAATAAATAACATAAAGTTTTCCATTTTAACCATTTTAAGTGTACAGTTCAGTGGCATTAAGTACTTTCACAATGTTGGGTTAACTATCACTGCTATCCATTTCCAGAACTTTTTCACCATGCCAGTCAGAACTCCATACCCAACGAGCAGTTATTCCCCATTTCCCCCTAACCCCGGTCAGTCTGCTTTCTGTCTTTATGTATTGACCTATTTGGGAAAGTTTCACATAAATGGAATCACACAATATGTGGCCTTTTGTGTTTGGTTTATTTCACCTAGAGTGTAATGTTTTCAAGGTGAATCCATATTGCAGCATATACTAGACTTTCCTTCCTTCTTACTGCTGAAAAATATTGCATTGTATGGATATGCCATATTTTGTTTATCTATTCATCTGTTGATGGACTTTTGGCTTTTTTGCACCATATGGCTTTTGTAAACAGTGCTGCTATGGACATTAGTGTACAAGTATTTATTTGATTACTTGCTTTCAATTCTTTTGGGTATATATCCAGGAGTAGAATTGCTGAATCATTTGCTAGCTCTGTTTAGCTGTCCGAGGAGATGCCATACTGTTTTCTATGGTGGCTCCACCATTTTAGTTCCCCCCCAAAATGCATAAGGGTTCTGATTTCTCTACATCCTCTCCAACACTTGTTATTTATTATTATTATTATTTTTACAGTTGCCATCCTGATTGTTTTTTATAGTTAATGTTTATTATATGGGAATAGTTGCCACATAAAATATTCACATGGGTGACCTGCTGACCGTGGATTCTCTTGAAGAGCGACGTTGTGTAGTTGCAGTGGCTTTTGCTTGGGTATGGCACAAACACAGCTGTGGCCCACCACCCTGCTTTTAGCAAGCAGTGGGAGGGAAGCAAGAAGAGCAGTGCTGCCTCACTCTTCTTAAGGGGTTTTACTTAGAGACCCCTAGGTGTTAGGGTCCCAAAGGAATAGATTACTCCCTTCATCCCAGGCCTCCCCAAGGCAATGGTGGCATGTGAATTTCTTCAGGGTTAGAAACTACTCAACTGGTGGGGACTCAGCAGCCTATCGTGTGGGTGCAGGGAGGTAATTCACTTGAATTATCTCAAGTAAGAAGGAGGTATTTTATTTTATTTTATTTTATTTATTTTTTTATTTTTTTTTATTTTTATTAATAATGATTTTTTATTATATTATGTTAGTCACCATACAGTACATCCCCGGTTTTCGATGTAAGGCTCGATGATTCATTAGTTGTGTATAACACCCAGTGCACCATGCAATATGTGCCCTCAGAAGGAGGTATTTTAAGTATAGAGGAGGGGTTGCATCATTTAGCATTCAAGAGAAAACAGAACAATGGAGCCTCCCGGAGACGGGAGCCAGAGGCTGGGTCTGCATCCCGAGACGCTCTGGAGGCCGTGAGTGGAGCTTTCCTATGGGCTTCCATCGTTGATGGATCCTAGCTGCTCTTCGAAAGTCTGTTTGTTTCTGCTGTGCCGTTGTAGTCTTTCTCTTTTTGATGACTGTATTTCCTCTACCTCAACTGTGCTTCATACAAAGCGCAAGTCTTCTCAGGCATTTTTGCAGTTCCTACAGTTGCTGTTGCTAGCTGCCTCATTCCCTTAGTCAAAATTCTCTGGAGATATCAGAAATCTGATTGGTTCAGCTCAACGCCCTATACCGGGTGACGTCAGTCACTGTCAGGCAGTGGTCCTTCTCCTGGTCCAACCAGCTGGCCTACTTGGTGTCCTCGGGCAGGGGCGGCGGTGTGGGGCAGTTGCACATGGAAGGGCGGGAGCGAAGGGCAGACACGATTGGTGCGTCCTGAATAGAATGTGACCCAGATTTGGCCTCTCTGTACCTACTTGCGAACTCAGGTGGATAGTGAATGGTTTTTTTCCATGGGAAGGTACTGATTCATCATAACGCCTGACTTTCCCACCCACTTGTAAAGGCAGTAGTAGACATTTAAGTAGACATTTAAGAAACAGTGAATGGAAGGGTCCAAATCTTCCTATGACTGGTAGGGTTGCCAAAAAGAATACAGGAGACCCAGTCAGATATGAATTTCATATAGGCAATGGATACATTTCAGAGAAGCAATGTTTGTGACATCTTTACACTAAAATAATTGCTCATTGTTTTTGTTACCCTTGTTTTCTAAATCGGGCAACCCTAACTGATAGGAGGTTTTTCAAAGAGAAAGCTACTCTTGAGGTGTGCTATGAAAAGGTCAAGAAGTAGGGAATGGTCTGAGTTATTCCAACTACCTTCTGCAGGTGGGGGGACTTATTTGCACTACAGTATGTCTTTTGCAGTGTCTGTGTTATAATTCGTTTGGTGCTTAACCTTATGCTCTGAAATAAATCACGGCTGCTACTGACAGCTGCTTTATCCCGTGGTGCAGTCCAGCTGGGTAATCTGAGGAGAGGCTAACAAAGGGACTATTCACAGTGCCATGGAGAGTGTGCGGGAAATCACGAGGAAGGAGAGGGGCAGCAACCCAAGGCAGGCACAGTCACCTCATCTCAGCTTTGAGGTCACCTGTCAAGGGACCTCGGCAGCCCAGTGACGACCCTCTTAGATGGGGACCTGGAGAACATATTCCTCGCCTTCCCTCTCCTGCCGTCCTGGGGCTCCCAGGTGACCAAATCCCAGCAGAAGCCTGCACACAGGGAGGTGGAGAACAGGAGGGAAGTGTACAGAGGTTCAAATGGGAAGGAGTTAAGCTTCTCTGCACCAAGCCCTGTTCAGCATCTAATACGGTCACCTTGCTTGATCCTCACAGCAGCTTTATAAGGAAAGAACAACGAGGGTCCCCTGTTACTGATGTGGTAAAGGATGAGTGATACTGAATAACCAGCTCGTGGTCACAGAGTTAGTGAACAGTGTTGGAATCCCAAACTATCCATTCACCTTCGTATCACTGCTCAAGACTTTCTGGTGACATCTTTTCGTTGTTATTATTATTTTTTTAAACTTTTATGGTGTTTTAAAATTGTCGATGTTGCCAACTACTGAAATACTACCGCAGACCTGCTTACAAGCTGGTGTATAAAAGGTGCTCACTCAGTGTTTGTTTACTTTTGGTTTGATTTCAGGCATTGGGGTGGTAGCAGTAAGGGGGGCAGATTTAAATGGGGGCTCCTGGATGTCTCAGTGGGTTAAGCACCTGACTCTTGATTTTGGCTCAGGTCATGATCTCAGAGTCGTGGGATCGAGCCCCGTGTTGGGCTCCATGCTGAACGTGGAGCCTGCTTAAGATTCTCTCTCTCCTGTTCCCTCTGCCCCTCCCCCCACTTGTGTGCTCACTCTCTCTCACCCCCTCCCAAATAAATAAATAAATCTTAGAAAAAAAAAAAGAGTTGGGTCAGTGTGTTGTTGCCTTGTGGGACAACTGATGGAAGGAGGCACCTACTTGGAACCCATGGTTCACTGGCACAAGGCAAGGCCTATCCAGTCAAGGCTCTCCAACATCCCAAAGAGTAATTTTACAGAATCTTGGACTTGCAAGGGACCTTTAGAGGTGATGTCACCTACCACCTCTCCCTAATGCGTGATTCCTCTTCTCGATTTCATCAGTCCTTTGTCCCTAGGGTTGCCTCCGGAGTAAACATACTGAGAGAGTGTCTAATCAAGAGGTTAGGGGAAGGGTCTCCAACTCTCCTGAGTAGTTCTTCTTGCAGCCTAAGATTTCCATTTCACAGCTGAACTGTGATGAGTCTCGGTTTGTCCACTGACACCATGAAGATTCATCTCCATAATCTCCTTGAAAATTTGTAATTTTTCTTGAAGAAGGTGCCAAGTTGTGCTGTTGAAATACATAGTGACTAACTTAGACCCTCCTCCTAATTCAATTAGTTAGACTTCTGATATCTAAAAGTCAGAAGAAGGGAATGTAGATTCAAAGGTTTAATTGTGAGACAAAGCATGAAAGATGATTCAGTCAGTATGTTATTATTGGAAAGTGGAAATAATGGAATGCAAACAGTTTTTATTTCTGGGAAATGAAACAGAAAGAGATAAAAAAAAAAAAAACACCAAGTAACTTAAAAGAAAAAAAAAGTCAAGCCCATTGTCCATGAAAGCTGAAGTCTCTCCTTTTATTTGGAGTTTTGAATCCTTATTCCCCCAGAAAAGTAGTTTTTATTGAGTTTGTGGTTCCCTGAGAATTGCATAAGTTATTTATGCTATTAAGTTTAGTTCAATTTTATATATTTCACAGAACTTATATATATTTTTTCTTCCAACTTTTATGTTTAGAGCTTTTTAGTAGTCAACGAAGATATTTTGAGTTCAAAAATTCCATTTCAGAGGGGGGTTAGGTAAAGGGAGAATTTTGCTCTTTGGACTTGGTTTCATCTCTCAGCCTGTTTCAGGGGCACAGGTGTTGTGGGCCTAAGTTCTGTGTTCACCATATCTGTCCTTGCAACCCCTGACTTCCCCTCAGTCCTGTCACCAGGGCTTCCCCTTCCTGCGCCCGGACACGCGTCTGTACAGCACACACTTACTGCAGGCATCTCTCTCCGACCTGGACTGGGGGGCCTATGGGTAAGAAGGATGTCTCATTTGTCTCAGGAGGCCAGTCTGCTTGGCTCATAGTAGATGCTCAAAAATGTTTGCTGAGAGAAAGGATTCTCTCATCTCCCTGATGGAAGCTTCCTACTGTGGGAGCTTCCCAGTACGCTCTGTATGATTGGGGTGGGGGAGCGGGGCCTACTCCACTGTGGGGCCATGACAGACTTCCTGCTGTTTAGATTCCTGAAATTTCTTACTTTATGCCTCCTTGACTTAAGGCAAACATTAAGGAGGGCACGTATTGCATGGAGCACTGGGTGTTATATGCAAATAATGAATCATGGAACACTACATCAAAAACTAATGATGTACTGTATGGTGACTAACATATCATAATTTTAAAAAGGCAAACAGGAGCTTTACTCCCACTTAAAATGCATATGTCCTCTGAAAAGGTAACTCTTTAAACTTTTTAGAGGCATAAGCCTTACTCTAAACCTTGCATGTTCATGTAAATCCAGAAGGTTAGTGATAGAAGGAAGGTGCCGATGGCCTGAGGGAGGGTGCCAATGAGAGGAAGCTGGGGATAGGGAGGGGAACCTCTAATTAATTTCATGTCACCCGCACCACGCTGGTTTTTAAAGCTTTTCAAAGGGTTCCTTGGGCTGTGAGATGAGAAGAATCCTAAAAATGTCTTCCTTTCCAGATTTAAGCTTTGTAACAAAGGTCTTTAAAGATAATGCCTGGGCCTTGGATGTCTAATTCCAGTGAAAAGAAACATAATCAGGAGTAACTTAACGAAGGTAGAAATGGCAGGTCAGGAAAGACAGTGCTATTAGAGTCTGCTGGTCGTTTGGGGCACAGGCAGAATGGCCTTTCCGACAGACCTTAAATCATGCCAAGTCAGTGAGGTAGCTTAGTCTGCCTGCTGCTAAGATTGGCCCAGGATAATGCTGTGATTTACTGTTGGGAAATAAGTAGGGCAGCTGACTGCCTGGTTAGTGCAGGACTGTCCCCATTCTAGCCCTGGGAGTTCCGTACCTCGGGAAACCCCCAGCCCCCACCAAAGCAGAGCATTTTGGTCACCTTATAAGACCCAAATGTAAGGCTGATTATGTTCTCTTAATTTTAACGATAACACAACTGCTAACTTGGTCTCCAGTGCCTGTGGGAAAAAGATAAATATTTAAATAAGTAAACAACTAGCCCAGTTTGGGAGGATGTCAGCTCTGCTATCTCATTACGATAAGGCAATCTTATAATCAGCAGAGAACTCCCCAATGTGGCTGTAAAAATAACAGCAGTTACATAATTAAACTTCCCTTGTTTAAACCGCTAGGAGACATGGCCAAATTTTAATTGAGGGTGGGAAGATAAATGCCTCACCTGCAAAGATGTTGCATCACACACACACATATACACACACACAATACATTTTTATTTTTCTGGTTTAGCACACTTTTGTTTTAATTAAGGTTCCATCAGTTTTCACCATATTAAGAGAGCACAGTGGGTTGTTCGAGCGGCAGAATATCATTTTAAATGGGAACCTGTAGCTATTGTTTGCTGAAAGTACTGTACTGTGTCATTTACTTTTAAAGTATATTTAGTGAGGCATCCTTTCATTTATAGCCTACCTGCACTGAATATAAACTTTTGAGAGTTAGCATCATTTCTAGAGATGGGAATATGGAGACAGGAGATCTAGAGAGAAGACAGAGCTGCCGAATGACTGCTGGCCTCCTAGTGCCCAATAACACAGAGGCAGTAAGACGGCACAAATCAAATCAATAATAATACCCGCCAAAGTCAACCATCTAAAAAAAATTAAAAACATGTTGCTAAATAACTCTGGGGTTAAGGAGAAAATCAAATGGAAGTTACAAAACACGTAACGATGAAGGGACACAGAAGTATTCCTTTATAAAATCTGTGGTTTATAGTCAACACACTACCCAGAAGGAAAGCTGTAGCCTTAAATATAGGTATTAGAAGATGAGAAATTTTGAAAATAAATTAAGCATAAACTTTCAAATCAAACTTTAACACCTCAGCCCAACAATCAGTCAAACAAAAATAACAAAATGAACACCAAGAAAAGGGGAAAAGGTAAACAGTGTATTGGTAGGAAATCATGCAATAGAAAGGGACAGTGGGGGCAGCTGAACTTGAGGAAGTCGAGGAAGTCGTCCTTTCACGTGGATCTCAGCTGCCTGGATTCTGCCTTAGATACTCACCATCCAGCCCAAGGAATATGGATTAGGGACTTTGAAATGAAGTTGGAAGGAGGACTGCAGGAAATCCATGATGGCACCTCTGCGGGGAGGACTGCCAAGGGGAGGGTAGTAATCAAGATTTCCTAAGATCCATACATCAAGCTGGGCTTGATAATAAATTTTCCTCACTTACAGATGAGAACAATGAAACATTGGGTAGCTTGGTGATTTCATCACGTTCACCAGACAGCAAGTAACAGAGCTTGGATTTACTTGGATTTGAACTCTAAAGGGGCTGTTAATTAGAGTTTAACTTACCACATATTGTCAGTCAAAGATGCCACTGGTTTTAGAAACATCATGTTTTGAAACTCATGTCTGTCTGGGAAGGTAACGGGCTATCGGTCGTTCACATTTTAGAGTGAAATGGTTCAAATGGTTGCTCTCCTCTCAACACCTAGCTGAGGTTACCTGTATTAAAAGAATGGGACATCTGAAATGGTTGGAGAGAGAGGAGTTATACTGTAGGAGGGGACCTGCTTGGAGGTGAAGGCCCTCTTCCGAATATGGGGCAGCAGAGATCTGGATGAGATGGTAAGCAAAAGTACAGAAAGGGAAGTGGGAAGATGCCCAAGATAAAGTCTGACTATTTCAAAATTCTGGCGAGTGTATGCCCCACCCTCAGGAAGAGAAGGACAGCTTCTTCCTCTTTCTCTGTCCTGTACAGATGAGTCCCCTCTTCCTAGGCCCAAGGGAGCCAGGTCCACAGGCTGTGCCAGGGAAAGTAGAGTGGGAAGGGACTTTGAAGCCATCCATCCTCCTCAGTACCAGGCCTCCGTCATACCTATACATGACCCCAAACTACCCCCAACCGTCTTTGCCAGAGCACGGTGATATGAAACTTGCCCCTTCACCAGACAGTCCGGGTGTGATTTGGATTTGAGCTAATTGCTACAGATTTCTTCCTATCATTAGCAAAATCTTGTCTCCTTTAAACCTCCCTTCATTGGTCCTGCTTCTGCCCTCTGTGAGTTATTTGTTCAAATGGAATTTGATCTGTCATGTACTGTTGTTTTTGGCTGATTTGCTAAGTTGATTAGATCCCTCTATAAACTCAATGCTTTTGGATCAAGCTAAATGCTGATAAAATGTTCTAGCGATTATTTTTTCAGAAAGATTTTGCCACTGCTCTGTTTTTTTGCCCATTTTTTTTTTTTTTTTTTAAGAATGCTCCGAGGGACTCCTGGGTAGCTCAGTTGGTTAAAAGTCTGCCTTTGGCTCAGGTCATGACCCCAGGGTCCTGGGATCCAGTCCCACATCAGACTCCCTGCTCAGCGGGGTGCCTGCTTTTCCCTCTGCCTGCCGCTCCCGCTGCTCCTGCTCTCTCTGTCTCTGCCTCTCTATCTCTGACAAATAAATATATAAAATCTTAGGGGGGAAAAAAAAGAATGCTCCCAACTTACATACTCATTCTGCGAGAATTGGTTTATATATAAATCTGTAAAATAACGCACATAAAGCATCCACATAAAAAAAGAAACAATAAGCATATGTTTTCTTATTGATAGGCACGGTTTGAAAGGTACTTCAGTATTTTGTGGTATAATAAAGTAAATAGATCTTGAGAAAAAGAGATTATCTACTTAACCAACATGGGAAAATATTTCACTTCACTTTTAATTCAAAAAGTAACTAATAGAAATGATAATAAAGTACCTTTTTTCTCCCATTCATTTAGCTACAAAACAAAGCAACATTCATAATAATATTGAATATTTGTTAGGAAGGGGTGAAACTAGTACTCTCATACATTATCATTGGTATTACAAAAGTCTATTGGAAATTGATTTAGCAATATCTATCAAGGATTTTAAAATAGTCATATCCTTGGGCCCAGTAGAATCTTTTGGGAATTTGTACTAAAGAAATAATAAGATTAAAAAAATATATGACGAGAATGTGTAACCCATTACAGGAAAGTTATGTGTAATAGCAAAAATGTTGGTCACAGCTTACAAATCCAACAGTAGGAAATGGTTGATTGGATTATGGTACATCCACTCTCTGAGAGATTAGGCAGCCATTACAAATGATGATTATGGAAAAACACATTGTGTAATCTAGATGGTCCTAGTGGAAACAGCTTTGTTAAGTCATTACTGTGAAAGCAGAAAAATACTGAGACTTGAAAATGTTTGTAACCCACAGGAAAAATTCTTACAGTATATAAGCATCATTTATAGGAGACATAACACTGAAATTATTCTTATGGTAGAAAGCTGGGAGTAGAATTTTATAATTAACCAAGATAATAGCTCAATGCCTCATTTTTAAACCAAAAGTGCTATGTAAATTAATTTTCCTCTAGACTGTCGCCAAGAACTGCATCGCTAACCTTGACCAGCAGAAACACAGATCTATTGCTATACTACGCAAATGTAAGTGTAAAAATCCCCTCTCTGAAAATAAGCCTCTCAGGATATACCCAACCTCTGATTCCTCCCTGTGTTGATCCTCCATCAAACTAGAGAGAGACCGCAGAGAAGAACTTCCCAGAGGCAGATTTTTGAAGAACAAGATACTATCGCATCAACCCATCTCCTTTTCTTTGGGATAACAGAGAATACCCTGTTTCCTGTACCCTGAGCTCTGGATGGAAGGAGCACTCCTGTAGCTAGTTGCAAATGAAAGAGGGGGAGAGAGAGGAGACTCTGGCACAGTGAAATTCTTCAGGCCCTGTGACACCCAGAGAGAATTCAGAGTTGGATTGTACTCCGATTCTTTGGTCCGTGGAGTGGAAAGCAGATGGCCTGGTTAAATACACACCTTCTTTCTCTCGCTATTTCTATTCAACTCCTATGGAACCTTTAGGACTTTCACACATTTTTTGTTGACTCTTTGACTCTATTTTTTTCCCTCCAACTTCATTATGGAAGATTATCTAGAGTGTCTGATTTGTCTGGGGTCTCCATTGATAGTAACAAGAAACACTGGCCATTGGGATCTGCAGGATTGTTTGAGTCTCCATAGCTTCTGGTCATTGCAGGTTTGGGGACCAAGAGTTAATTTAAGGATATGAGTGTGTTAGTCAGTTTTCACACATGTGTATGCCCCTGAACACGCGAAACTAGAGCTGAGTAACAAACAGCCCCCAACACTCAGTAGGTCACAAAAACAAGCATTTATTTTCCCTTGTTCATGGGTGTGTAGATGAGCCAGGGCTGCTCTGTTTCTGTTCCAGGTCAGCTAGGTTTGTATCAAAGCTCCAGGTTGGGATCACGTGTGGTCCCTCTGTTTCCAGAATCCTATTAACTGCCCGACACATTCTTTTCCTGGTGGATCACCAAGTACAAGCAGCCGAGTCAAACCACTCAGTTAAGGCCCGTCCTCATGCTTGCTATCCCTCAGTGCGCCAAAGCAAGTGGATGCGTGGCTGTACCCAACATCAGTGATGGGGAAGCAATTCTCATTACAAGTTCACATGAGGGAGGGGCTGCAGAAGTGAGAACAATTCTCTAATTTACCATAGGGGACAATGTATCAACAGATTAATTCCGATACTTCAAAAGGAATACCTACTGACTTTCAGAATAAATAGAATTAGGTCCATGTGTAGAAAGTATCTCATTTTCCAATTAGAGTAATGAAAACTTAATAAAACAGCTCAGTTACCACATGTTTTTAAAAAGAACAGACAATATCATTGTGTTTTAATGACAGTTCCTGGTTCTGATTATGTTGGGTGTCTAGCCAAGTAGAAACTGGTTTGATGGGGCGCCTGGGTGGCTCAGTCGTTAAGCGTCTGCCTTCAGCTCAGGTCATGATCCCAGGGTTCTGGGATCAAGCCCCGCATCGGGCTCCCTGCTTAGCAGGAAGCCTGCTTCTCCCTCTATCACTTCCCCTGTGTGTGTTCCCTCTCTCGCTGCCTCTCTCTCTCTCTGTCAAATAAATAAATAAAATCTTAAAAAAAAAAAAGAAAGAAAGAAACTGGTTTCATTGTAGGTGAGCTTTTGATTTTGGAGTTACACGCACACACACACACGCACACACATATACACACACCCCACTTGTTTTTAGGAGTTTGTAATCAGTGAGTAAAATGTGCCCTGAAAGGAAATCACTTGGTAAGAACCCCTATTTGGTAAGAAAAAGTGACTCAAGAAAAGAAGTTCCTTGTGGTTTTAAACATGAAAATGTTACAGGTCTCTACAAAAATAGGACTTCCTTTAAAAAATAGGCTGATTTAGGGCTAATGTTATAAACTAGAGGTTTCCATTTTAATTTTGCAAAATGATAACACTTCTTGGAAAATTTTTGTATTTCTTTTAATATAAAAAGCAAAGGCAAGGGGTAAATAAAATCTGAGTTCCAGCTAGATAGTTTTGTTCCCATTAGAACAACTTTAAACTCTAGGAAAGAAGAGCTGATAGCTCAGAAGAAACGTGAGAAATGGACTCAAGGAAAAATTGGCTAGGAATTTTTTTTTTCTGTTTGATTTTTAAGTTAATCTTTCTCCAAAATTTTCATGCTTTTCTAAAGACCACCATTCAACATGGATGAAGAGAGGGAAATAGCAGACTGAGTATCATGACTTTAATTTTTCGAAGTGCCTTTGTTTTCTTGTTTTTTAAAGATTTTATTTATTTGTTTGAGAGAAATTGAGCGAGCAAGAGAACAGGAGCAGGGCGGTGAGGGGGATAGGCAGAGGGAGAACCAGACTCCCTGCTGAGCAGGGATTCCAGTGTGGGCTCCATCCAGGACTCCAGGATCATGACCTGAGCCGAAGGCAAAGGCTTAACCGACTGGGTCGCCCAGATGCCCCTTCAAGGTGCCTTTGTATCCATCATTTTATTTTATTTCACAGTATTTCTAAAATGGGCTAGGAATTTTAATATTCATTTTAAAGGTATCTCTAATAGAGAAGTTACATTTTCTAAATGGAATCCAGCAACTACTTAGTGGCTATGATGTAACTAGGCTGTGAGGCTCTTGAGGACATCTAAAATCAGACTCCTACCATCCATGCAATGCCCTATGAATGCTCAAAGAAAATGTGCTTCAAGTAATTTATCCTTATTAAAATAATTTCCCTATGGCGCAGTGATGTTCATTTTCTCATGTCTTTAGTATAAAGTTTACCTTTATAATGGATTAATTGTTTAGCTAGAAAGCTATGTTCTGCTGATTAGTATATGATGAAAAAAACACTTATTTTTTTTTTCTGCTTCATGGAAATGGTAGGAAGTTTTAAAAATATAAAGTGCATTTTTTCTTTATAAAATTAATGTGTACTATTAGAAATAACTTGAAAAATACTCCAGAGTTTTGACATCTGAAGTCAATTGTGTTTCCTTTTATGCGTAACTTTCCCCCAACATTTTATTATGAAAACTGTCAAATATACTGAAAAAGTGAAATATCTGCACAGTGAATTCATGTATACTCACCACCTAGATTCTACGATTAGCAGTTAATTTGCTTCATCACATATTTATCCAACCGTCTATCTGTTGATCCCTCTATCAATCAATCCATCTTACTTTTTTAAAGATTTATTAATTTATTTGAGAGACTGAGTGTGAGCAGGGGGAGGGGCACAGAGAGAGGGAGAGAGAGGATCTCACACAGACTCTGCACTGAGCAGAGAACTTGATGCGGGGCTTCATCTCAGGACCCTGAGATCATGACCTGAGCCGAAACCAAAAGTTGGATCCTTAACCAACTGAGCCACCCAGGCGCCCTAATTCATCTAATTTTTTAAATACATTTTGTAGTAAGTTGTAGACATCAGTATACTTCATCCAGTACTTAGCATGCCAGTCATTAATTAGAGTTCAATATTTACTTATGTGTTTTTGTGATGTAAGCTTTACATATGGTGAATGTCTTTAGTGTGCTATTCAATGAATTTTGGCAACTGAGTATGCTTGGGTAACCCAAAACCCATCACAATAGAGAATATTCCCATCTTCCCAGAGAGTTCAGTCATACTCCTTCTCAGATAATCCCTACATGTCCATTCCTCAGTGTTGTTCAACATAGCTTAGTTTAATAGCAGCATATAAGAATTTCAATTGTTGCACATCTCACTGATATTTGGTATTGTCAGTCTTCTAATTTTAGCCACTCTGATGCATTTACAGCAGTATTTCACTGACTAATTATTTTTTATAGTAATATTTTTTTCTTATATTATGTTAGTCACCATACAGTACATCCCTGGTTTTTGATGTAAAGTTCCATGATTCATTAGTTGCGTAGAACACCCAGTGCACCATGCAATATGTGCCCTCCTTACTACCCATCACCAGCTTATCCCATTCCCCCACCCCCCTCCCCTCTGTAGCCCTCAGTTTGTTTCTCAGAGTCCATAGTCTCTCATGCTTCATTCCCCCTTCTGATTACCCCCCTTTCTTTATCCCTTTCTTCCCCTACTGATCTTCCTAGTTCTTATGTTCCATAGATGAGAGAAACCATATGATAATTGTCTTTCTCTGCTTGACTTATTTCACTTAGCATTATCTCCTCCAGTGCCGTCCATGTTGCAGCAAATGTTGAGAACTCGTTCTGATAGCTGAGTAATATTCCATTGTATGTATGGACCACATCTTCTTAATCCAGTCATCTGTTGAAGGGCATCTCGGCTCCTTCCACGATTTAGCTATTGTGGACAATGCTGCTATGAACATTGGGGTGCATATGGCCCTTCTCTTCACTCTGTCTGTATCTTTGGGGTAAACACCCAGTAGTGCAATGGCTGGATCATAAGGTAGCTCAATTTTTAACTTTTTAAGGGACCTCCACACTGTTTTCCAGAGTGGCTGTACCAACTTGCATTCCCACCAACAATGTAGGAGGGATCCCCTTTCTCCACATCCTCTCCAACATTTGTTGTTTCTTGCCTTGTCCATTTTTGCCATTCTAATTGGCGTAAGGTAGTATCTTAGTGTGGTTTTGATTTGAATTTCCCTGATGGCTAATGATTTTGAACATTTTTTCATGTGTCTGTTAGCCATTTGTATGTCTTCATTGGAAAAGTGTCTGTTCATATCTTCTGCCCATTTTTTGATTTGGTTATTTGTTTCTCGTGTATTGAGTTTGAGAAGTTCTTTATAGATCTTGGATACCAGTCTTTTATCTGTAGTATCATTTGCAAATATATTCTTCCATTCCGTGGGCTGCCTCTTAGTTTTTTTTGACTGTTTCCTTGGCTGTGCAGAAGCTTTTTATTCGATCAAGTCCCACAAGTTCAGTTTATCTTTTGTTTCTCTTGCCTTTGGAGATGTGTCATGAAAAAGGTTGCTTTGGCCGATGTTGTAGAGGTTGCTGCCTATGCCGTCCTCTAGTATTTTGATGGATTCCTGTCTCACATCGAGGTCTTTTATCCATTTAGAGTTTATCTTTGTGTATGGTGTGAGAGAGTGGTCAACTTTCATTCTTTTGCATGTAGCTGACCAATTTTCCCAGCACCATTTATTGAAGAGACTGTCTTTTTTCCACTAGATGTTTTTTCCTGCTTTATCAAAGATTAGTTGCCCAAAGAGCCGAGGGTCCATTTCTGGGTTCTCTATTCTGTTCCATTGGTCTATGTGTCTGTTTTTGTGCCAGTACCATGCTGTCTTTGTGATCACAGCGTTGTAGTACAGCTTGAAATCTGGCATTGTGATGCCCCCAGCTTTGTTTTTCCTTTTCAACAGTTCCTTGGCGATTCGGGGCCTTTTCTGGTTGGTTGTGACCTCTCCCTTTTCATTCATAATTTTATTAATTTGGGTCCTTTCTCTATTTTGGATAAGTCTTGCCAGTGGTTTGCCAATTTTATTTATTCTTTCAAAGAACCAGCTTCTAGTTCTGTTGATCTGCTCTACTGTGCTCCTGGTTTCTAATTCATTGATCTCTGCTCTAATCTTGATCAACTGCTTTCTCATGCGTGGATTAGGCCTGTTTCTCTTTTATAAGAATATAAAAACTGCATTTTAGATTTTTCTATTCTTTTGAGTGAGGCTTGGATGGCTATGTATTTTCCCCTTAGGACTGCCTTTGCAGTGTCCCGTAGGTTTTGGACCATTGTGTTTTCATTCCCGTTGGTCTCCATAAATTGTTTAAATTGATTTTTGATTTCCTGGTTTATCGAATCATTCTCTTTTTTTAATGTTTTTTTATTATATTGTTAGTCACCATACAGTACATCCCTGGTTTCTGATGTAAAGTTCGATGATTCATTAGTTGCGTATAACACCCAGTGCACCATGCAATATGTGCCCTCCCTACTACCCATCACCAGTCTATCCCATTCCCCCACCCCCCTCCCCTCTGATGCCCTCAGTTTGTCATTCTTGAGCAGGATGGTTCTTAGTCTCCAAGTGTTTGAGTTTCTTCCAAATTTTTCCTTGTGGTTGAGTTCCAATTTCAAAGCATTGTGGTCTGAGAATATGCAGGGAATAATTTCAGTCTTTTGGTATCGGTTGAGACCTGTTTTGTCACCCAGAACATGGTCTATTCTTGAGAATGTTCCATGGGCATTAGAATAAAATGAGTATTCTTTGGTTCTGGGGTGTAGTGTTCTATATATCTATGAGGTCCAACTCGTCTAGTATGGCATTCAAAGCTCTTGTTTCTTTGTTGATTTTCTACTTAGGTGATCTATTTATTGCTGATTGTGGAGTGTTGAAGTCCCCTACTATTAACATATTATTATCTATATGTCTCTTTATTCTGGTTAAGAGTTGGCTTGTGTATCTTGATGCTCCCCTGTTAGGGGCATATATATTTATAGTTGTCATATCCACTTGTTGGATACATCCTTTAAGAATAATATAGTGTCCATCTGTATCTCTAACTATAGTCTTTAGTTTAAGATCCAATCTCTCTGGGGGCGCCTGGGTGGCACAGCGGTTAAGTGCCTGCCTTCGGCTCAGGGCGTGATCCCGGTGTTATGGGATCGAGCCCCACATCAGGCTCCTCCGCTAGGAGCCTGCTTCTTCCTCTCCCACTCCCTCTGGTTGTGTTCCCTCTCTCGCTGGCTGTCTCTATCTCTGTCAAATAAATAAATAAAATCTTTAAAAAAAAAAAAAAAGATCCAATCTGTCTGATATGAGAATTGCTACCCCAGCTTTCTTTTGAGGTCCATTGGCATGAAAGATGGTATTCCACCCCTTTACTTTCAGTCTAGATGTATCTTTAGGTTCAAAATGAGTCTCTTGTAGATAGCAAATGGATAGGTCATGTCTTTTTATCCAATCTGCAGCCCTGTGGCGTTATGGGAGCATTTAGGCCATTTACATTGAGAGTGATTATTGAGAGATATGATTTTAATGATGCCATGTTGCCTGTAAAGTCTTTGTTTCTATAGATTGTGACTTTCTGTTCTGTATCACTCTTGGGGCCTTTTTACTTTTATAGAACCCCTCTTAATATCTCCTGTAGGGCTGGTTTCATGGTTACGAAATTGGTCAATGACTGGCGATTCTGTAAGGTCTTTATCTCTCCATCAATTCTGAATGACAGCCTTGCTGGATAAAGGATCCTTGGCTGCATGTTCTTCTCTGAAAAAGCTTTAAAAATGCCCCCCCAACCCTTTCTCTCATTCCAGGTCTGTGCAGACTGGTCTGACGTAATTCTGATACCTTTGCCTTGGTACGTGAGAAATTTCTTTTCCCTGGCTGCTTTCAATACTGTATCCTTGGATCTAATATTTGCGAATTGCACTATGACGTGACGTGGCGTAGGTTTGTCATGGTTGAGCTTGGGAGGGGTCCTCTCTGCTTCTTGGACATGAATGCTTGTTTCCTTTGCTAGATTAGGGAAGTTTTCAGCTACAATTTGTTCAAATATCTCTTCTAGACCTCTGTTTTTCTCCACCCCCTCAGGGATGCCGACGATTCTGACATTGGAATGTTTCATTGAGTCAGTAATCTCCCGTAACCTACATTCTTGAGATTGGATTTTTTTGAGCCAAGTTTCTATTTTAGCTTTCTCTTGTACTAACCCATCCTCCAATTCGCTGATATGTTCTTCTGCCTCATTCACTCTGGCCGTCAGAGCATCTACTTTTAACTGCATTTGATTCATAGAATTTTTAATTTCTGCCAGATTCACTCTCATTTCTGCCCTTAGAGATTCTATATTCTCATTAATATTTTCGTTGATACTTTTTCAAGTCTACACATCATCTTGACCATTGTTACTCTGAACTCCATTTCTGACAATTTGGTTATATCCATATCCATCAGTTCTGTGGCAGAGACCACAGACTTATTGTCTTTTCTTTGGTGGGGGGATTTCTCCTCGTCATTCTGATGAGGAGAGGTTGTGGGGTTGCCCAGAGCCCAAATTATTGACCAGGACCCAGTCAGTGTGCACTTGTTTTATAGGGACCTTTGGGATGTGGGCTTCTTGATTTTTCAGCCTGCCTTCTGGGGGAGGGGCCTGCCACGCTGATACTCAGGCAACCCTATTTGGGTAGAGTCTCCGTGTCCCCTGCCAGGGGGATGGGGATGGGCCGGTATTTCCAGGCTTTTGTTCTCTGGCAGCTTTCCCTGGCGGTTTGCTGTGCCTCTTCTGAGAGTCAGAGCAGCAGTAGCCGAATCTCAGCCTCTGTCTCAGAACAGAGGGATTGCAGATGGTTCTCCACCCGGCATCTCTGGCCACTTTAACTCTGTTTCTGTTGGTGCTGCTAAACCCTACAGCATCCCGGGATGTGCGCCCCACACCCGGCGTCCCAGCCCTCACTTCCAGGGCCGGCGTGTCTCTGTCCTTTGTGTTTCTAACACCACCAGGCGCCAGCCTCCCCCCCCCCCCCCCCCCCCCCCCCCGCGCGCTCCGGAGCTCCGTTTCAGTGTGGTTCGCGCACTGTGGAGCTCGGTTTTCAGACTGGTCGCATGCGTTCCCTGGCTCACAGTCTCAGTCTGCTCTCTCGCGGGTGCCGGTCCGCGAGCCTGCCCGCTCCCCCGTGCAGGTGGCTACCACTTCCCAGCGCCCAAACGCGGCAGCTCCCTCCCCCTTCCGTTTATCTTCCGATATCTGTGCGTGGTTTCACAGCTTCCCGCTTCCTACCTCGGTACTTATCGCTGGAGATGTTCATTTGTAGAGATCCAGATGTATCTTCCTGCGTCTCAGGCTGATTCTGTGGATGTTCAGGATGGTCTGGTACCTATCCAGCTCGACTCAGGGGACCAGCTGAAAAAGGGGACCCCTACTCCTCTGCCATCTTCTGACTAATGATTTTGAGCACGAATTCATGTGTTTGTGGCATTTCTAGATTTTCCTTTGTGAAATCTCAGTTTAAATCTGTTGCCCATTTTTAATTGGGTTGTTTGATTTTTAATATTGAGTTGCAGGGCTTTACATATTTTGGATGACAATCCAATAGATACATATGTCTATAGACATAGATATATATCTATATAATATATATATGATTTGCAGATCTTTTCTCCTTGTCTATGTCCTACCTATTCATTTTCTTAGCAGTGGCTTTTGATGTAGAATATTGGTTCACTGGGTTATGTAGATCTTTCAAATGTTGACAGATTTCATTGTACAAATTTTAAAAATAACATTCTTTAATATCACTACCAATCTTAGCAGAAAAGTTTTAAAGTATTGAAAAACTGTCAAGCCTATGTTGGATGATACAAGGGTTCTAAAATTCTAATTTCTGCTCAAAAGCTTGAATTTTATATTTATATTGTCAGTTTTTCCTCTTAAAGTGACAGGCTTATTTACTTTCTTTTCAAGACAATGTCTGCCATTACCCAATTCTGAATTACCATAGTTTGTTTATCAGTCATTCTTTCAAGCAAAGATGATGCTCTGGTGAAAAAATTGGCTGATTCAGCTCACAACTCAATTACCCAAGTGTTTTTCCTCAAGAAAACCTTCATACTTCAGTGTTCAGCAGAAGTGCTTTATGTGTACTTCTGATTTCATCATACAGAATATTAAAAAGCTATATCTGGGGCCCCTGGCTGGCTCAGTTGGAAGAGCATGCGACTCTTGGTCTCAGTTTGACCCCCACGTTGGACGTAGAGATTACTTAAATAAATAAATAAATAAATAAATAAATAAACAAACAAACAAACTAACTAAAAAAAAAAAAAAGATATATCTAAACAATCCAATGAAAAAGTGAGTGCCAGATCTGAACAGAAGCACTTCACCAAAGAAGAGACAGAGATGGCAAATAAGTATATGAAAAGGTGTTCAAAATCTCATGTCATTAGGGAAATGCAAATTAAAATAATGAAATGTCACTACACACCTATTAGAATGGCTGAAATCCAAAATGCTAACATCACCAAATGTTGGCAAGGTTTGGAAACAACAGGAATTCATTCATTGCTTCTAGGAATGCAAAATGTTATAACACTCTGTAGGACATTCAGCATTTTGTTATAAATCTAAACACAGTCTTAGCATACAATCCAGGAATCACACTCCTTGGTATTTATAAGTAATTTGAAATCATGTCCATGCAAAAACCTGCATTTGAATGTTTATAGCAGCTCTGTGCATAATTGCCAAAACTTGGATGGAACCAAGATGTCCTTCAATGGGTGAGCGGATAAACAGTTATGTCAATATAATGGGATATTTATTTTTCAGCAATATAAAGAAATGACCAACCCATGAAAAGACATGGAAGAACATTAAATGCATATTGATAAGTGAAAGAGGTCAATCTAAAAAGGCTGCATCCTGGATGATTCCAACTATATGGCATTCTGGAAAAAGCAAATCTTTGGAGACAGTAAAATATCAGTTATTTCCAAGAAGTTAAGGGAGAGGGGAAAGGATGAATAGGTGGAGCATGAGGGATTTTTAGGCATTGGAACTCTTTATGATACTGCAATGGTGGATATATGACATACAAAACCCACAGAACTTTACACCTCAAACAACAAACTCTAAACTATGGACTTTAGTTAATAATAATGTATCAATATTGGCTCATCAGTTATAACAAATGGATCACGTTAATGCAAGATGCTAAAAATAGGGCAACTTTGAGTAGGGAAAAGAGAGAGGATGTGGGAACTCTTTGTAGTATGTGCTTAATTTTTCTGTAAACCTAAAACTGCTCTAAGAAAGTCTATTAATTTAAAAAAGATAAATGCTCAAGGGTCAAGATTGGATAAAATTAATAATTTTTACAGATTCATCAAAACATTCTTAAATAAAACCGGCTTTTTCTTTTTTAAAGATTTTTTTTTTTTTTTTATTTATTCGACAGAGATAGAGACAGCCAGCGAGAGAGGGAACACAAGCAGGGGGAGTGGGAGAGGAAGAAGCAGGCTCATAGAGGAGGAGCCTGACGTGGGGCTCGAACCCGGAACGCCGGGATCACGCCCTGAGCCGAAGGCAGACGCTCTAACCGCTGTGCCACCCAGGCGCCCCAGGCTTTTTCTTTTTAAAAAAAAAAGATTTTATTTATTTATTTGAGAGAGAGAGAATGAGCGATGGGGGTGGGGGAGAAAGGGAGAGAAGCACACTCGCCTTTGAGCAGGAAGCCCGACTCGATGCTCAATCCCAGGACCTGGAGATCATGACCCAAGACGAAGGCAGATGCTTAACCAACTGAGCCACCCAGGTGCCCCCCTTTTTTTGTTTGTCTTTTAAATCAGAGTTTTTGGTGGTATAGAGGATAATGACTGTTACTATACTATAGTTTGGTACCACTGCCTTGATTCATAGTAAGGTGCCAACAGTTTGACAGCTATTGCTTTTGCCTTCTTAGTGTAAATGTCAACCAGTGAAAATGGTGCATATTATCTCCATGTTATTTTGAGAAATTTGACCTTGTAAGACTCTACAAAAAGATCTCAGAGATCTCTAGAGGTCCATGGCTCATCTTTTGAGGTCTATTGGACTATGATGTTCCCAGGTGTCATTTTCTTCATATTCAACCTATTTGAAATTTATTGGTATTCTTGAATATGTAAGTTTATGTTTTTACTAAATATGGGGAAATTTCAGCCATTATTTTATCAAACATATTTTTTTTGGTACTCCACTCTTTTTTCTCCTTGTGAGACTTAATTAGATAAATGGTAAGATATTTGGCATCATCCCACAGGTCCCTGAGGCTCTGGTTTTATTTTTTTCCCCAATTTTTGTTTTCTCTTCTTCAGTTTGGATAATTTCTACTAATCTATCTTCAAGTTCACTGACTCTTTCATCTGTCACTGTCAATATGCTTTTAAGCCCACTCAGGAAAATTTAATTTTTTTCACATACTGTAGTTTTACTTCTAGAATACTTCACTGGAATACTTTACTAAAATAGGAAATGATAAAGTATTCTAGTAAAGAATATTTTACTTCTAGAATAGAAAATTTGGTCCTTTTCATAGTTTTATTTTTTTCATGAGATATCCTATCCATTAACTCATTATGAGAGTATTTTCCTTCACATCCTTGAGCATTATTATGATGGCTGCCTTATTTTTCTTTTATGTTTTTTATTTTAATTCCAGTTAGTTAATGTATAGTGTAATATTAGTTTCAGGTACAATATAGTGATTCAACACTGGCATACATCACCTGGTGCTCATCACAGTGCCCTCCTTAATCCCCATCACCTATTTTCACCTATCTTCCCTCTGGTGACCCTTAGTTTGTTCTCTGTAGTGTAGAGTCTTTTTCTTGATTTCTCTCTCTCTCTCTTATTTTTCCCCCTTTGCTTGTTTTTGTTTTTTAAATTCCACATACGAGTGAAATCATATGGTATTTGTCTTTCTCTGACTGACTTATTTTGTTTAGTATAATACCCTCTAGCTCCATATGATGGCTGCTTTCAGTCTTACTGTTTATGCCTATGGCTAAGTCATCTTGGTGTTGGTCTCCATTAATTACCATTTTTTGGGGGAGGGATCAGTCGCATTTTCCTGTTTCTTTGTATGTCTAGTAATTTGGAATTTACCCTGGGCATTGTAGATAATACATTGAAAAGACTTAAATTCTGTTATGTCCCCTTGAAGAGTTCTTATTTTTCTTTTACTTTTACTGGGTAGTTACCTTGGCTGAACTCAAACTCCAAAGTCTGTCTTTCCTGTAGTGGGCAACAGTTAAACTCTGAATCATTGAGCTTAGTTTAGCATGTGTGCTGTGCATGTGTAACTCAGAGGTCAGCAAGAGGCCTTGGGCAAAGTTGCTATGGTCTTTACTGGGATTTATCTCTTCATTTCAAGCTGCCACGTTTGCCCAAAACCATATCACCTAACTCTTTAAACCTGTAAGACTGCATGTTTTATATTGGAGTATTGGCTGCCCAGTTTGGCACTGACTGGGACTTGACCTCAGGCAAAGAGCTGTAAAACCAGGAAATTCCCATTGATATTACCTATTTCCACCTGTAGATTTCCCTTCAATTTCCATCTGCCTTTGCACCAGTGCTTTCAAGTAGTTGTTTTCTTGGTGGGTCTTGATGAATGTTTGTCAATTTTGTCAATGTTTTCAAAGAACAACTTTTGGTTTTATTGATACTTTCAATTGTTTCTATTCTGTATTTAATTTTTATCAGTTCTAATATTTATTATTTCCATTCTTCTGGGAGTTTTGAGTTTAGCTTGCTCTTTTTTTTTTTTTTTTTTTTTTGCCTATTTTGTTAAGGCATAAAGTTACATTATTGATCTGGTAACTTCTTTTTATTAGAATATAATATTTATACATTTTATTTTTATCATGAAGTGATTTCAAAAAGAAGAGAAATTGAGAGAGAGGGAGAGAGAATTATATCCTAAATATCAATATACAATATACTTACAATAAAATATTTCAATAGAGAACCATTCTGTAATCTTTCTGGATCTCATTTTCCAACCTCCCAACCAGAGTTAATCATCATTTTGAATTTGAAGTAGTGGTTACAAATTTTATTTATTGCTTTATACTTCATTATATATGTATACAAATTAAATTAAAACCATGTATATAGTATTGTTTTCTGTTTTAATATTTAAATTGTATCATTATGATGATTCATTCAGCTCTGTACAATTCATTTCCGGACCTGTAGAATGCCTTTGTGTATGCTTATACTAAAATTTATCATCTGTTCTTCTGTCAGTCAATAGACATTTAAATTATTTCTAAATTAAGATTGCACATACTGCTACTGTGAGCATTCTTGTACACATCTGTAAGAGAATATATTTAAGTGTTTTTTTAAGGCATAAACCTAGAGTGGAATGGTTGGTGAAACATATGCAGGGTTCAACTTTACTAGGTGTTCACCAACTTAATTTCCTCGTTTCTTTTCTTTTTTTTCTTTTTAAATGTAAGCATTTACAACTATAAATTCGCTGATGAGTGCTGCTTTCGCTATGTTCTTATAAGTTTGGGTATGTTGTTTTTTTATTTTCATTGATCTCAAAGTATTTTCTCTTTTTTCTTGAGCTAAATAAATGATTATTTTTTTCCAGTTTTATTGAGAAATAATTGAGCTGTATCACCAGCATGATGTTTTGATTTACATATATTGTAGTGATTACCACAGTAGGTTCAGTTAATATCATATAGATACAATGAGAAGAAAAGAAAGAAAAAAGGAAAAAAAAATTTTCTCCTTGTGATGAGAACTTGAAGGATTTACTCTCTTAATGACCATCCTGTATGTCATACGGCAGTGTTAACTATACTCATCATGTTGTGTATAACATCCCTAGCACTTATTTATCTTATAAATGGAAGTTTGTACCTTTTGATTGCCTTCAAAGTATTTTCTAATTTTATTTATGATTTCTTCTCTGACCCATAAGTTGTCTAAGAGTGTGTTGTTTAATTTCTACATATTTGTGAATTTCTATTTTTCCTTCTGTTACTGATTTCTAATTTCATTCCACTGTGGTCAGAGAAGATACTTTGGATGATTTCAATCTTTATAAATTTATTGAGACTTGTTTTGTGATCTAACTTATGCTCTAACTGGAAAATGATCCCTATACACTTGATTAGAATGTGTATTCTGTTGTTGCGTAGAATGTTCTACCTATGTCTGTTTGGTCTAGTTGATGTGTAGTGTTTTTCAAGTCCTTTATTTCCCTATTGGTCTTCTGTCTATTTGTCTATCCTTTATTGAGCATGGACTGTTGGGTCTCCAGCTATTATTGTAGAACTGTGTGTATTTCTTCTTTCAGTTCTGTCAGTTTTGGAGCTCTTTGTAGGTGTATGTAATTTATAATTTTTACAACTCCTTACTGGATTGATTGTGGTTATAATGTCCTTCCTTGTCTCTTGTAATAATTTTTGACTTAAAGTTCATTTTGCCTCATACTGGTATAGCCATCCCAGTTGTGTTTTGGTTACTATTTGCATAGAATTATATTTTTCCAATCTTTTACTTTCAACCTGTTTATGTCTTTGGATAGAAAGTTAGTCCCTTTTAGATAATATATAGTTGGATCATTTTTAAAATTCATTCTGCCAATATCTGCTTTTTATTTGGAGAGTTTGATGCATTTATATTTAAAATACTTACTGATAAGGAAATACTTACTTCTGCTATTTTGCTATTTGTTTTCTGTATGTCTTATACCTTTTCGTTCCTCAATTATTCCATTACTGCCATTTCTTTGTTTATATTTTTTCTATTTTATTGTTTTATGCCATTTTCATTTGTTTTTTTGTATAATTTTTATTTTTTTCCCTTAGTGGTTACCCTGGGGATGGCAATTGACATCTTAACTTTTAACTTCTTTATAAGTTTATAAACTTATATGATAAAGTTTGAATTTATTATCAAGTTAGTTTCAAGAATGTACACAAACTGTGTTTCTTTACTACTTTATCCCTTTCCTCTTTATGTTGTTATTGTTACAATCACATCTTTATCTATTGAGTGCCCATTAACATAGCATTATAATTATTGCTTTATGCACTTATCATATAAATCATACAGAAAGAAAGAAGAGGTACAAACCAAATATACAATACTACTGGTCTTTACATGTACTTATGTAGCTACCATTACCATTGTTCTTTATTTCTTTGTATGGCTTCAAGTTGCTGTCTAGTGTCCTTTCATTTTAGCCTAGAGAAATCCCCTTATCATTTCTTGTAGGGCAGGTGTACTAGTGACAAACTCCCTCAGTCTTTGTTTATCTGGACATCTTAATATGTCCTTCACTTTTAATTAGTGTATTTAGACCATTGATGTTTAAAGAGATTATTGGTATAGTTTAATATCTACAATATTGGTACTGTTTTCTATTCATTGCCCTTGTTCTTTGTTCCTATTTTTGTCTTCCACTCTTTTTCTGCCATTTTTGGTTTTAATTGCACATTTATTGTAAGTCCATTTTCTCCTCTTTCTTAGCATATAAGTCATACTTTTTTTTTTTTTTTACTTTGTTTTGTGATTTCTCCTTGAGTTTGCAATATATGTTTACAACTAATCCAAGTCTACTTTCAAATAACATTGTACTTTGGGGCATCTGGGTGGCTCAGTAGGTTAATCATCTGATTTCAGCTCAGGTCATCATCTCTGGGTCCTGGCATCGAGCCCCTGGTGGAGCCCCTTGTTGAGCCCCATGTTGGGCCCCATGTCGGGCACTGAGTTCAGTGGGGAGTCCACTTGTCCCTCTGCCCCTCCCCCCACTCGTACACACACTCTCTCTCAAATAAATAAAATCTTTAAGAAATAAATAACATTGTACTTCTTCATGCCCAGAACAAGTACTTTACAATAACAAAATATTCCCAATTCCTTCCTCTAGTCATTGCTATCATTTGTTTCACTTATACATAAGCATATACAAGGATATACATAATATTATATGCTTTATATTATATATATGGACATATATATTCAAATACATTGCTGTTATTATTTTGAACAAATTGTTATCCATTAGATCAATTAAGATAAAAAATAAATGTTTTAATTTTATTTTCATTTATTCCTTCTCCAATGCTCTTCCTTTCTTTAAGTAGATCCAAGTTTCTGACCTATATCATTTTCTTCTCTCTGAAGAACTTTTAACATTTCTTACAAGACAGATCTACTGGTGACAAATTCCCTAAATTTTTTGTGTGCAAAAGTTTCTATTTTTCCTTCACTCTTGAAGGATAATTTCACAGGGTACCAAATTCTTGGCTGATATTTTTTTCTCTCTCAACGCTTTGAATGTTTCACTTTCCTCTCTTCTTACTTCATTGGTTTCTTTGGAGAATCAGATGTAATTCGTAATTTTGCTTCTCTATACATGAGATATTTTTTTTCTTCTAGCTTCTTTCAAGATTTTTTTCTTTATCTTTGATTTTTTTTCAATTTGAATATGGTATGCCTAGGTGTAGGGTTCTTTTGTTAAGTTTTTTTGGTTTGGCATTTATCCTGCTTGGTGTTCTCTGAACTTCCTGGATATGTGGTTTTGTATCTGAGATGAACTTGGGGGAAATTCTCAACCATTATTGTTTCAAATATTTCTTCTGTTTCTTTCTCTTTCTTCTCTTTCTGGTGTTTCATTTCACATATACACCTTTTATAATTGTTCCACAGTTATTGGATATTCTATTTTCTTTCTTTCTTTCTTTCTTTCTTTCTTTCTTTCTTTCTTTCTTTCTTTCTTTCTTTCTTTCTTTCTTTCTTTCTTGTTTTTTCTTTTTTTCATTTTTTCACCCCAGTCTTTTTTTATCTCTGCTTTTCCATTTGGGAAGTTTCTATTGATATAGCCTCAAGCTCAGAGATTCTTCCTCAGCTATGTCCAGTCTACTACTGAGCCTATCAAAAGCATTTTTCATTTCTGTTACATTGTTTTTTATTTCTAGCATTTCTTTTTGATTCGTTCTTAGAATTTCCTTCTTTCTGTTTACATTGCCCATCTGTTCTTGCATGCTGTCTATTTTATCCATTAGCGTTCTTAGTATATTAATCATAGTTATTTTAAATTCCTCATCTGGTAATGTCAACATCCCTACCATATCTATATTTGGTTCTGATGCTTGCTGTATCTCCTCAAACTGTTTTTTCCCTTTCATTTTTTTTTAATTTTTAAAAAAGATTTTATTTATTTATTTGACAGAGAGAGAGAGAGAGTGAGAGAGGGAACACAAGCAGGGGCAGAGGGAGAGGGAGAAGCAGGCTTCCTATCAAGCAGGGAACCTGATGCGGGGCTCGATCCCAGGACCCTGGGATCATGACCTGAGCTGAAGGCAGACGCTTAACTACTGAGCCACCCAGGCACCCCATGTTTTTTCCCTTTTAATATGGCTTGCATTTTTTTTGTTCAAAGCCAGACACAATGTAATGGATAAAAGGATATTTGGTAAATAGGCATTTCATGATGTGGTGGTGGGTCTTAGTTTTTTAGTGAGTCTGTGCCAGTGGACTGTGAACTTCACAAATACTTCTCAGTCTCCCTCTCACACCCCATTAGGTAGGACAGGATGGCTAGAAAGGGCTAAAATTGGTTATTTCCCTTTTCCCATGTGAAAGGCTACAATAGGCTGGAGTTGCATATTTCCCTGCCTCCAGGTCGCTCAGGCCTTGATAAAACCCCAATAGCTTAGGCTTTGGTAAAATAGTTTCTCTTGAGACAAGTCTTATTAAGAAAAATAGAATGTTGTGCCATACTTCAAAATGGTTACCTTTCCCCTCCTCCTGCCAGAAACTAAAGGGGATTTTTCTCCAATATTCACTTGAGAACCAAGTCAGTTACAGTTTAGGTTTTTCCTTCCCTGGCACTGGTTCCTTTGAAGATTTCAGCTTGAGAGTTTCTGTTCTAGTTAAGTTTTGATTCTCTGTATCTGCCTGTGTCTTCCATGTTTTGGGTGGCAGTTTGCCCTGTGACCTCACTTCTGTGATGGATCAAAGAAGAGTTATTGATTTTTTTGTTTGTTTGTTCAACTCTTTACTTGTTGTTGGGATGGGGTGATAACGTCCAAGCTCCTTACATGCTGGACTAGAAACTTGCTGTTTCTCTTTGATTTTTGAAAAAGAGTTTTTTAGATATAGACTTCTTGGTGGACTGTTTTTTCTTTCAGCCCTTTAAATATGTCACACACACACACCTGCCCCCACTGCCTCATGGCTCCATGTTTGTGACTGGAAATCAGCTGTTAACCGTATTATGGGTCACTTGTACATGATGAGTTCCTTCCTTCTTGCTGCTTTCAAGATTCCCCCTTTATTCTGGCTTTTGACAATTTGACTTTTATGTGTCTATGTATGAATCTCTTTTAATTTATCCTGCTTGGAATCTCTGAGCTTCTTGGATGTGTGGATTTGTATCTTTCATTGAATTTGGGGGCTTTACAGCTATTATTTCTTCAAATATTCTTTCTGCACCTTTCTCTCCTCCTCTCATTCCAGGACTCCTATTATGTGTATATTAATATACTTGATGGTGTCCCCAAGGTCCCTTAGGCTCTGTTCTTCATTCTTTTCTCTTTCTGCTCCTAAGACTAGATAACTTCAAATAACCTATTCAGATTCATTAATTTTTTTGCCAGTTCAAGTATGCTGTTAAACCCCTCTAGGAATTTTTCCTTCCAATTGTTACAATGTTTAGCTATAGCATTTCTATTTCTGCTATGGATTGAATGTTTGTGTTTTCCCCAAACTTATATGTTGAAATCTAACCCCCTATGTGATAATATTTAAAGGTGAGCCTTGGGGTACCTGGGTGGCTCAGTCGGTTAAGTGTCTACCTTTGGCTCCAGGTCATGATCTCAGGGTCCTGGGATTGAGCCCCTTTCCCTTCTGTTCCTGCTATCTCTCTCTCTCTCTCAAATAAATAAATAAATAAAATCTTTAATAAAAATAAAGGGCTTTTGGTAGGTAATTAGGTCATGGGGATGGAGCCCCATGGATGGGGATTAGTGCTCTTATTAGAAGGTGCTAGATAATTAGCTCACTCTCTTTCCATTATGTTGAGGATACAATGAGAAGTTGGCAGTCTGCAACCTGGAAGAGATTTCTCACCAGAACCTGACCGTATTGGCATCTTTATCTTGGGCTTCCAATGTCCAGAACTGTGAGAAATAAAGTTTTTGTTTATAAGTCACCCACTCTATGGTACTTTGTTTTAGCTGTCCAAACTAAGTTAGTTCCTTTTTATAGTTTCTGTCTCTTTATTGATAGTCTCTGTTGGGTGAGAAATTATTCTCCTGGTTTACTTTAACTTTTTGGGCATATTAAAATGTCGATTTAAAGTCTTTGTTTAGTAAGTCCTGAACTTCCTCATGGAGACAGTTTTTATTAATTTCTTTGCTTCCTTGAAGGGGCCCTACTTACTTATTTCTTTAATGCCTCATAATTTTTTGTTGAAACTGGAATATTTTGAATACTATAATGCAGCAACTATGGAAATATGTTTCTACCCTCTCCCCAGGATCTGTTGTTGTTCCTTGTTGTGGGTTGTTGTTTGCCTGTTAAGTGACTTTCCTAAACCATGTTTGGAAGTGTATTCTTTGTCATTTGTGGCTACTGAAGTCTGTGTTCTATATCTCGTGTTTTGGCAGTTACTCTAAGTCCCTAGGACAACAAAAATAAAAAAAGAGGAAAAGAACCCTCTTCTAGTCTTTGTAGGTTGGTTCTTTGTTAGGGCACTCCTTCAGTGCCTTGCCAGAACTTTGCCTTAGCCTTTGCTTTTTGCTTGCACAGAATTTGCAGGCCAGCTAGAGGTGAAAGCATTGGGTATTGTTGGGTTTTTTTCTGAGCGTGTGTGCTGCTCTGGGTATGCTCATGGCCTTCTTGATTCCCTGGTATACATGGGAGTTTTTAAATTCCCTGTTCCCCCATGTATCTCCTTTCCCAATCCCTTCCATTCTAGTCTGTCTCTTTCTTGTCTCAAGCCTGGTTCCTTGCTCCAGGCTGCTGTGTTTCATACCTTTGCCTTTAAATGCTTTCAGCATAAGTTACCGGGAAGTAGACCCAGCCCTGGGAATGCTCTATGAGTAGGATGGAACAAAGAGGAACCTTTGTGCAGTTCCCTGAGGGAGTTGCCAGAGAGGTTGAAACCCATAACCACGCTGCTTGGAAAATGAGGTTTGTATTTCTTCTTCTGGCACTCACAACCTGCATGAGGGTTGCAGACTGTCATCCTCATGGCCACTTATATTTTTGTTTGTTTTTCTTTATGGAATGATTTTTTTTTTTAGATTTTATTTATTTATTTGACAGAGAGAGAGCACAAGCATATGGAGTGGTAGGCAGAGGGAGAGGGAGAAGCAGGCTCCCTGCTGAGCAGCGAGCCTGACTCAAAGCTGGATCCCAGGACCCTGGGATCATGACCTGAGCCGAAGGCAGATGCTTAACCAACTGAGCCACCCGAAGGACATGGAAAGATTTTTTTAAACTCCAAATTACACTTATTGTATAGACACTGGGCTATTCATTTTATCTATTCTTTTTTTTTTTTTTAAAGATTTTATTTTTAAGTAATTTCTGCACCCAATGTGGGGCTCAAACTTACAACCCCATGATAAAAAGTTACATGCTCTACCTTCTGAGCCAGCCAGGTGTCCCTACCTATTCCTTCTTAAGTGAATTTTGGCAGTGTCTTTCAAGGAGTTTTTCTGTTTCATCTAAGTTATCGAAAGTACTGGTGTTGTGCTGCTCATTATATTCTCTTAATGTCCCTTTAACTATATGATGTGCAGTGATGCCCCTTTCCTTATAAAAGTTTTGGCAGTTTTTGTCTTCTATTTTCTCTTTTTTTATAAGTCTGTCTAAAGTTTATCGGTTTTGTTGATCTTTTAAAATAACCAGCTTGGGGCGCCTGGGTGGCGCAGTCGTTAAGCGTCTGCCTTCGGCTCAGGGCGTGATCCCGGCATTATGGGATTGAGCCCCACATCAGGCTCCTCCACTATGAGCCTGCTTCTTCCTCTCCCACTCCCCCTGCTTGTGTTCCCTCTCTCACTGGCTGTCTCTATCTCTGTCAAATAAATAAATAAAATCTTAAAAAAAAAATAACCAGCTTTTGTTTTTATTGACTTTCTCTACTCTTTTTGTTTTTTTCTTAAGATTTTATTTATTTATTTGAGAGAGAGAGAGAGACAGAGATAGTGAGAGAGAGCATGGACAGGGAGGAGAGGGAGAAGCAGGGTCCCCGCTAAGCAGGGAACCCAACTCAGGGCTTGATTCCAGGACCCTGGGATCATGACCCGAACCGAAGGCAGATGCTTAACTGACTGAGCAACAGGAAGCCCTATTTTTCTGTTTTTAATATCACTGTTTGCTAGTCTTATCTTTATTATTTCTCATCTTCTTTTTGCTTTGGTTTTATTTTGACATTATTTTTCTGTTTTCATGAAGCCAAAGCTTCTATTATTGATTTGAGACCTTTCTTTTTTTCTAATATAATCAATTGATGATACAAATTTCCCTCTAATTACTGCATTAGCTGTGCCCTAAAAATTTTGATATGTTGTGTTTTCATTTTCAGTCATTAGAGCATTTTTCTAATTTCCTTGTGATTTTTTGTTTGTTTGTTTGTTTGATCCATAAATGTACTTAAGATTGTGTTGGTTAATTTCCAAGTTGTCAGTGGGTTTCCAGATAACTTTCTGTTACTGATTTTTAGTTTCAGATGCTCAAAGCTTAATGTTTTTTCTATCTTTTTTCTTTTCTTTTCTTTTCTTTTCTTTTCTTTTCTTTTCTTTTCTTTTCTTTTCCTTTCCTTTCCTTTCCTTTCCTTTCCTTTCCTTTCCTTTCCTTTCCTTTCCAAGATTTTATTTATTTATTTATTTGAGAGCAAGAGCCAGAGAGAGAGCACAGCAGGGGGAACAGCAGAGAGAGAGGGAGAAGCAGACTCCCTGCTGAACAGGGCTCCATCCCGGGACCCTGGGATCATGACCCGAGCTGAAGGCAGATGCTTAACCTACTGAGTCACCCAGGCACCCCAATACTTTCTCTTTATATGGGAGAAGGGTGTGGGGGAGTAGGCAGGATTTCATCCTGTCCACAGTGGCTGCTGATCAGTAAGTGCACATCTATCCTACCATGGGATGCTCTCTCAGTTTCCTACTTAACCTCCGTTATTTATCGCTGTTAATCTGAGGCATGGGGGATGGGAGGTGGGCAATTTAAAACACTGCCGTGCTCTCTTAGCAATAAAGCAACAGCTTCTTTCTTTACGAGGTCTTCTGGTTGTGGTAAGCTTTTGAGCACAGCACAGAGCTGTGCAAAAGTTGATTCTGACTGTTTTAGCCAGTTCCGTAGTAACTTTTGCAGAGCAACAGAGCCCTGGATTCTCTACTCCACCATTTTCAGTTCATGTTATATATTGTAATGAACATAGTTTTGGTTTTTGAATAAAAAGATTGAATAAAAGTCTACCTGGTACATTGGCACAATTTACTCACACTTTTTCTATCATTGAATATTTAGCGTGTTTACAATTTTTTGCTATTTTAGATAAGGCTACAAGGAGCATCTCTGTACATAAAGTGTTTGCCATTTCATTGGATCTTTCTTTAGGCTACATTTCCAAAGGTCTGAGAGTATAACCATTTTAACATTCCTTTTTTTTTTTTTTTTAAGATTTTATTTATTTATTCGACAGAGATAGAGACAGCCAGCGAGAGAGGGAACACAAGCAGGGGGAGTGGGAGAGGAAGAAGCAGGCTCATAGCAGAAGAGCCTGATGTGGGGCTCGATCCCAGATCATCAGGATCACACCCTAAGCCGAAGGCAGACGCTTAACCGCTATGCCACCCAGGTGCCCCCATTTTAACATTCCTAATGCTATTACCAAATTGGTGAAAAGATCCTACCAATTTGTACCCCAACCTCGTAAGTAATTTTAAACTTTGAATTTTTCTACAGTGGTTCTCTTATTGGAAAAAGTCTTTATGGGAGGTAATATATATTTTAACTTAATGAAGTGTTTCTCACACTGCAATGTGCATAAAAATAAACACCAGATTTTGTTAAAATGCAGAGCCTGATGCAGTACCTCTGGGGTGGAGCCCAAGTTCCTGTTTTTCTAACAAGCTCCCAAGTTTTTCTGATGCTGCTGGTCTGGTCCCGTTGCAAGTAGTAAGACTTTTGAGGCTCAAGCTATGATAGAAAAGGAAGTGGGAAAGCCTTTCCTGAGTTCAAAAAGTGAAGCAAGTTTGAGAAATGTCACTTTTTTAAAAAGTCCCAAAGAAAGTAATCTCCCCAAATTGCCTAAATTAAATCACAGAAAAAAAACAAAAAAAAAGGATGAAAGTTTGTTAATGATATTAATGAAGGGAGAAAGAAAAGTAAAACTAGAGACACTGCCTGTGGTTTTGACTAAAATACTCAGGTTGGAGAGCCTCTCCCTGTAAGGAGTGTATTGAGGCTTGAAGCCTGATATTAAAATTGATGTTAAGATAATATTTTATCTAGATAAGTAACATTTTCAGTTTTGTCAATCAAATGCATAAGTCTCTCTGGTATCATGATTTTCTCTGTAGAAATTTCATATAGTACACAAATATACCTAAGACTGTTCTTTCCAAGATAAACAGATGTTTATAAATACCTTTATTTTTCAGTAGGCTAATTTTAAAGATTCTTGCTGTTCTAAACACATTCAAATTTCTTAGTGGGTATTTGGATATTTACTCAAGGCATTCAACCCATCTGCACCCAAGGCGTTGGCTAATTTAATCATCTGATGTCCTAAAAAATAAAGGATAAAATTATATTAAAAATTATTTTATGTTTACATCATTGATCATTGAACATCAAAGTTGTATGCATTATCATCATTAACCTAACAGAGTGACTTTCTTTTTCGTCCTCCCTCATGGGAGTGGGATAAGAGAATTTGGACATGCCGTTTGGCCTTCCTGTGTCTTGAGTCAATTCAATAAGTATTTCTTGGGAGAGTATTTAGGTTCTTTATTACTTTAACTGTGAAATAATTACCACATAATCTCTTTCAGGGAGCAACTTGGCAAACAAATCACTGTGACAGTCCATCTTTTGGTATTCTACAAGTTGTGTTGGGTTGAAATTAATATGACATATTAGAGATTGCAAGGTGAAAAAAATTGTCACTATTTTCTAGTCATTTTTAATTGATGACACAAACAAATGTCAAATTGTTTATTCAAGAAATAGCGGCCTTCAGATGCTCAACATTTTATAAATGGGCTTACCACTATGTTGGAATGGTGAGGACAGATGCCCTTGCAGAGTAATAGTTCTTAGCCTAAAACTTATGCCTCTTTTTAACAAACACAAAATCCCCCCCCCCCCACACACACACAGTTATACACACACACACCATCCAATGCGGCTGATAGTAATCCCTTGCCCTCTTTGCTAATGGTCTGTCTAGAAAGCTCTGGGCCAAGCAGGGTATGACAGTGTTATTTCTTCAGTAGTCAAGTTGTTTAGCTCCCTGAGGATTAAATATTAAGTATTTCAAACATGTGAAGAAATCTAAGTAACTGCATCTAGACTTAATTTAAGGGCCATGTCAATATTAAGAGTCATACTCTTAACATAGTGTTAATTTGCTGGTATTGGCATTGGTGCATTAGAGTTCCATGTGGGACAGTTCATCCCTCATGCCTGGGAGATAAATGAAGGTAAGAATGCTTTTGCTCTATTTTTAAATTCAGTCAATGATTCCATGGAAGTTTCTGCTTCTTTCTTGATACTTTCAATTATTTTGTGGCTCCTCTTCTAACTCCTAATTTTTGCCTTATGGACCTGGACCAGTGTAGTAGGCTGGGGATTCTTGTGCTGAGGCAGGCAAGGTGCTGAAAGGTGAAGAGGGATGGAGGGCTTTGTTGGAGTAGGTTGTGGGGAAGAATGGTCTGTGCTGGGTGGCTCTCTTTAAGTAAACTGGTGGCCTCTATCTGAGTCCTCAAGCCTTCGAGAACTGCTATAGATCTCCACCAGGGAAGAAATGATTGGGGTACAGCTGGCTATGCAAGACCCCAGAAATTAAATATCCAGTGCCTGCTGGATTCCTATATCTTATAGGTAAGAGGTGGTGAGGGCAGTTTATTAATTCTAGTCCAATATTATGCATTTTACCTTAATTTGAGAATGAGTTTATCCGCATCATATACAGTTGTGTTTCAACTGTAGCTCTCCATTGGGATAAACTGGGAAACTTTTTTAAAAAAAGATGTTATTTATTTATTTGAGAGGGAGAGAGAGAGAGAGAGAGAGAGAGAGGAGAGAGAGAGTACAAATGAATGGGGGGAGGAGCAGAGGGAGAGGGTGAAGCAGACTTCCCGCTGAGCAGGGAGCCTGACACAGGGCTTGATCCCAGGACCCTGAGATCATGACCTGAGCCAAAGTCAGATGCTTAGCCGACTGAACCACCCAGGCGCCCCTCAACTGAGAAACTTTTTAAAAACACCAATGCTTGGGCTTCTTTCCAGATCAGTTGAATCAGAGTCAAAAGACAGCAGTTTCCTCTTGGCCTTGGTAATTACCCAAACGCAGCAAGGAGGATGAGAAGCAGAAATGTAAATGCCATTTTCAATAAATTTAGGAGATAACCTATAATCATGTACCACAAAGTTTGAGGAAGGGCTGTGTGAGAGAAGAATCCTCATGGCTGCAGAACTCAGACCACGTCAGCAGAAGATAGTTCTCCAAAGCATGAGGCACACCTTGATTTGAAAGGTAAAAACGTGTTTGGATGAATAGGAGTAGGGTAGGCAAGCTGGCAGCAGAAGCTTCCCTGCAACCCTATTACCTTCTATAGTTCCACCTCCTCTGTATCTAGGTCCCTCCTTCAAGGATCCTAACACTAAGAATCCTTCAACAGTCCCCTACTGGACAAGCCATTAATACTTTTCTGTTGCCCTCACCTACCTCATATCTTCACTTCCTTGCTTACCCAGTTAAAATTCCATGATCGACTATTATAGTCAGTTATTTGCACACACCCTCAACTTCTCTGCCCTGTTTTCACTTCCTCTTACTCACCTTGGAAAACTCCAGCCCTGCTTTAATTGAACTTTCTCCATCCTGAGCTTTGACTTGTGCAGCTGAATGTGGGTGGAGAAAACCCCACGTTTCTGAGTCTCACTTCAATTTCTTGATGTCAGGCAGGCCCCTAACACCGCCTGGTTATCAAACTACATTTCCTTGGTCCTCTCAACCTCCTGCTCTTCTAGATGACTTCATTTTTATCTTCAAAGCCCAACATCTCCACCCCCTCCCACCCAGATTCACTGTCAGTTGATGACCTCATTTCCTATGCATAGAAGAAAAAGAGAATCAAATAGTAAATAGAAGACTCAGCTGTCAGTATGGTAGCCCTATAACCTGACTTCCTTTACTCTCTGGCAGCCATGCCAGAGGGAACCTGCTCGAGGGAAATTGCTGTGAAGTGTGTAGCTGGCTGACAGCCTAGCGCGTGAAGGCAAGAGAGCACGAGTTGTTGTTGTGGGGGGGGGGGCAGAGGGAGAAGCAGGCTCCCCGCTGAGCAGGGAGCCCAATGTGGGACTCGATCCCAGGACCCTAGGACCATGACTTGAGCTGAAGGCATATGCTTAACCCACCGAGCCACCCAGGCGTTCCTTCCCACACACTTCTACTGCCCTTCTTGGGCTTCTCCCAGCCAATGACTGAGAATGGCGAGAGTACTAGAGTCATGTCGTTTTTGCCCCACATGTGATTCCTCTGACGGGGAATCTCTTCTCAAACACTTCCTGTTGACCCATTCAAGACTTTCTGTGTAGCACTGCAGTCTGAGTCTCTTCCTACCCAATCCTCTTTTTTTTCTTTATTTTTTAAAGCTTTATGGAGATATAATTCACATACCATACACTTCACCTATTTACAGTGTTGTCGTTTCTATTATAGTTACAGAATTATGCAACTACCATCACAGTCAATTTTAGAACATGTTCATTATCCAAAAAGGAAACACACCCTTTAGCCTTCACTGTTCAAACTGCCCATCCCCTACAGCCTTGGACAACCACGAATTTACTTTCTGCCTCTATAGATTTGCTCCTTCTGGATAATTCATATAAACACAGTCTTGTAATATGTGGTGTTCTGTGACTGGCTTCTTTCACTTAGCATGTTTTCAAGACCATCCGTATTATAGCATTTATCATTACTTCCTTTTTAGTGCTGAATAACATTCCATTAAATGGATATACCACATTTTACGTATCCCTCCATCAGTTGATAGATACTTGAGTTGTTTCCACTTTTTGCCTATTATGAATAATAGTGCTGTGAACATTTGTATGGAAGTTTTTGTGAGGACATTTGCTTCCATTTCTCTCAGGTGTATTCTTAGGAGTGGAATTGTTGGTCCATAGGATAACTCCATTTTTAACCTTTCCGGGAACTGCCCAAATCTTTTATTTCTTCTTCTCTTTCACAGGTCTCAGACTCGCATCATGGTCTGAAGGCTCTTCTTACCTACCTTCCCACCTTTCTCTTTTATTCTTCACAAGCGTTTCTTCCCAATAAATCTCTTGCACATCTAATTTTATCCCTGCATCTGCTTCTCATAGGACCTAAACTTGCACATCCTGGATGAACGCTCTATGCTCCCATGTAAGGCCAAACGTTTCATTTGTGATCTAGATCTAGTTCCTCTTCCTATTCAAGGACACACATCCAACAATTTCCCTTCTTCCCTCATCATGAATTGTTGCCGGAAATGGCCAGCAATCCCTGTACTGATGGTTGAAAGATTACTCCAGACTTACTGTGAAAGAGAGGAGAAGGCAAGGGGGTCAATGCTCAGAGACGAAGACCTTTTGCTCTTCTTTGCTCCTGCTTTTATTGGTCCTTCAGGATAATCACAAATCCTTATCACTGTTTCTCAAGCTCATGATGTGTGACAAGGGGTCTTACTGGAACTAGGAGGATCTGTTTACGGGAAAGATACAAAATGCTCATCTGCGTGTTTTACAAGTTCTGCTAAACATGGTGATCTAAGGGACAATGCAGACATCCTTTAGATCACAGGGTGGCTGTTGGGGCTAAAAAAGCTTCTGGAAAGCAACTCCCCACGGCATTCCAATGGCAGAGTGGTCACGCAGTCCTCAGCATTTTTCAAAGGCCTGCGCCGTTCTCTGAAACCTTCCATTGCCCCCGGAGGCCTCTGTGTTACATTTTAGCAAGCCAGGTATTATGGCTGATTTCATGCTCTACATTAACTCCAACAATTTACCTTTCTGCTGAACCATTTCATTGGATTACATGCATGCTGTTATTTCTCACGATTAATTGTTTAATTAATTAAATCATTCTTCTCTTGGCTTTGCTTCGCCTTTCAGTACTTCCCACATTTCTCTCTTCTCCTTTAATAAAAATGCCCCCTAATAGTTGTCTCTATCTGCCATCCTCAGTATCTCTGCCCATTCTCTCTTGAATCTATTAGAGAAGGATTTTGCCTCACTAATCTGTAACTGCTTTTGTCAAGGTCATCATCAGTGACCTCCAGTGTTAAATAGAATAGACAATTCTCCATCCTTACGTTACTTGATATAGCAATATTTGATGTAGTTGTTATTAACTTTTCTTTAAAATACTTCATTCGGTTTCCAGATCACCATACTATATTGATTTTTCTCCTATTTTACTGGTCCCTCCTTGTCAATCCCATTTGCTGTTTCCTTGTCATGTCGGCAAACTGTGAACATTGGAGTACACCAGATCTATGTCATTGGACCTCTTCTCTTTTCTATCTAAATCCACATTCATTCTTTTGGTGATTTCACCTAATCCTATGGCTTTAAATATAATCTCTATGCTTATGACTACCAAATTTATATCTTTGGTTCAGACAACTCTCCTAAACTTTAGTCTAGTATAGTTAGCCCCTATCTGACTTCTCCTTTTGTGTAACTAATAAGCTTCTCATGCTTAACATATCCCAAACTGAACTTGTATACCTGCTTCTTACGCAGTCTTTTTCATCTCAGTTAAAGATAACCATCCTTACAGTAGCTCATGCCAAAATCTTGAGTCATCTTTGGTGGCTTTCTTTCTCTTACACCCTAGCTCCAATCTATTAGCAAATCTGTTGATTCTAACTTCAGAACATATTTAGAATGCTGTAATTTGTCACTACTTCCAAGGCTACCACTCTGGTCCAGTCCAAACCATTTCTCACCTGGCCTTTGTGATAGGCTCCTTATTGGTCTCCCCATTTCTACTTTTGGCAGTCTGTTCTCAACACAACATCTAGAATTATCTGATTAAAGTGGAAGTTGGCATACCAACTGTTAAAAGACCTCTTTGGGACAATCAGGTACCTTTTCAATATGAATTAGATAATACATGATATTAAGGAATTATTGGTTTCTTTGTGCTATGATAATGGCATGAATGTTATGTTTTTAAAAAGGGCTTACTAGTTAGAAATACATATAGTTAGAGATGTACACTAAAATATTTACAGGAAAAAATTACATGGTATATGGGGCTTGCAAAAAATGTAAAGGGAGGTAGATAAAAACAAGATTGGCAAATGTTGATAGTTCTGAAGGTGAGTCACAGGCTTAGGAAAAAATTTTTTTATCCTATTTCCAACACTAGAAGAGAGAAGGGAAATACCTCCAAAGTCCTCAAGGGAACTAAGGCACAACCAAGAAATTTATGATAACCACACTTGTTTGGTTTAAGTAGAGAAGAAACAAAAAAACATTTTTGAATGTGTACTACTTAGAGGCTGCTTCTCCCAAACCCTTCTTGAAGAAACCACTAAAGGGTGAACTGACAAATAAACAGAGAAACTATAGCAAAATGGCTGATGAATGTTCCCTCCCTGTTATTGTAGGGGTCAGAATACTGTAAACGTGGAGGTTATAGCTGCAGAACAGAATGTAATTGTTAAAAAGAAACCACGTAAGTTATGAAAACAATTCCAGTACTACCCATTTTTAAGCTCAAATGACATCTACTTTAAGAGAACATCCTTCATGGGGAGACAGCTAACTTCAAATAGCAAATTTAATACTGAGTGGTTATATCATTTTGGGCCAGTTAACTTCACTGCATTTCATTTCTTGTCTGTAAAATAGACATAGTAATCTTTACCTAATAGAATATGCAGCAAAATAATGAAAAGTTCATTCATTCGATAGATAGTTATTGGTACCTATGAGGTACCAGGCACTGTCCTAGGTGCTAGGTATACAGTATGAATATAACATATGTGGATCTCACCTTCTACCTGAGAAGAGACAGACAAGTAAATAAATGAACTATATTGTATGTGAAATGGGAAGAAGTGCTATGGAGAAAACCAAATCAAGGGGCTGGTTAGGGAGTGGAATGCTGGGGGCTGGGAGGCATTGCAATTTTGATTTCATGAATATTTCTTGGCACCTGCTATGTGTCAAACATTGAATGGTATCGGATATACACTGGGGAATGAGACAGGTATTTCTGCCTTCACAGTCTACAAGGGAGTCTTTGGGTTCTTATGCAATGAACTCTTCCTACACCTGTCCTACCAGATAAGAGATAGGTGCATTGCTTGGGGTGCATCATCTTTGCAACCTTTGTGACGTATAGAATGTGGTATTTAGACTTGATGATTGTATCTAATCAGTGACCCTTATGATCTGTAAGTTTCTTCAACACTTCGTGATTTTAGAATTTGTTTTATTTGTATTAAGTTTACCCAATGTTATTTGACTTCAGTTCATTGCCTTGTAACTTAATATAACCTTAATGAAGTTACTGACTTCTGTATGATCTAGGCATTATACAGTAACTGTTTAAATACGCACAAGTTAAATACCTAAGAATAATTGAAGAAAAAATTGGAGTTGTATTTTTTGTAAGGTTTTATTTAAATTTCAATTAGTTAATATACAGTGTAATATTAGTTTCAGGTATGCAATATAGTGATTTATCACTTCCATACAACACCCAGTGCTCATCACAAAAGTGCCCTTCTTAATCCCCATCATCTATTTAACCCATCCCCCCACCTCCCCTCTGGTAACCCTCAGTTTGTTCTCTATAGTTAAGGGTCTGTTTCTTGGTTTTCCTTTCACTCTATTTTTCCCCCTTTGTTTGTTTGTTTTGTTTCTTAAATTCCACATATGAGTAAAATCGTATGGCATTTGTCTTTCTTTGACTGACTTATTTTGCTTAGCATAATACTCTCTAGCTCCATCCATGTTGTTGCAAATGGCGAGAGTTCATTCTTTTTATGGTTGCATAATATTCCATTGCATAAATGTACCACATCTTCTTTATCCATTCATCAATTGATGGACACTTGGATGTTTCCATAATTTGGCTATTGTAGATAATGCTGCTATAAACATTGGGGTGCATGTATCCCTTTGAATTAGTATTTGTGTATTCTTTGGGTAAATACCTAGTAGTGCAATTGCTAGATTGTAGGGTAGTTCTATTTTTAATTTTTTGAGGAACCCCCATACTAGAGTGTCTGTACCAGTTTCCGGTCCTACCCACAGTGCAAGAGAGTTCCCCTTTCTCCATATTCTCACCAGCACCTGTTGTTTCTTGTGTTGTTAATTTGAGCCATTCTGACAGGTGTGAGGCGATAGCTCATTGTAGTGTTGATTTGTTTTCCCTGATGATGAGTGATGTTGAGCATTTTTTCATGTGCCTGTTGGCCATCTGGAGGTCATCTTTGATAAAATGTCTCTATCTTCTGCCCATTTTTTAGTTGGATTATTCATTTTTGGGTTGTTGAGTTTAGAAGTTCTTTATATATTTTGGATACTAATTCTTTATCAAATATGTCATTTGCAATTATCTTCTCCTATTCAGTAGGTTGCCTTTTAGTTTTGTTGATTGTTTCCTTCACTGTGTAGAAGGTTTTTTTTTTTTTTTAAGATTTATTTATTATTTGTTTTAGAGAGAGACAGAGAGAGCATGAGTGGGAGAGGCAGAGGGAGAGGGAGAGACAATCAGAAGCAGACTCCACGCTGAGCACAGAGCCCAATGCAGGACTCAATCTCACGACCCTGAGATCATGATCTGAGCTAAAACCAAGAGCTGGACGCTTAACCGACTGAGCCACCCAGGCACTCGTGTGTAGAAGCTTGTAATTTTGATGTAGTTCCAATAGTTTATTTTTGCTTTTGTTTCCCTTTTCTCAGGAGACATATCTAGAAGGAAGTTACTATGGCTGATGTCAAATAGGTTACTGCCTGTGTTCTCTGCTAGGATTTTAATGGCTTCAGGCCTCACATTTAGGTCTTTAATCCATTTTCAATTTATTTTTGTGTTTGGTGTAAGAAAGTGGACGAGTTTCATTCTTTTGCATGTAGATGTCCAGTTTTCCCAACACCATATGTTGAAGAGACTGTCTTTTTTCCATTGGATATTCTTTCCTGCTTTGTCAAGGATTAATTAATTGACCATATAGTTGTGGGTTCATTTCTGGGTTTTTATTCTATTCTATTGATCTCTGTGTCTATTTTTGTGCCAGTACCATATTGTTTTGATCACTACGGCTTTGTAATGTAACTAGAAGTCTGGAATTGTGATGCCTCTAGCTTTGCTTTTCTCTTTCAAAGTTGCTTTGGCTGTTGAGGGTGTTTGGTGGTTCCATACAAATTTTGGGATTGTTCTAGCTCTGTGAAAAATGCTGTAGGTTTTTTGTTTTTTGTGGGTTCTTTTGCTGTTGGTAGTTTGATAGGGATTGCATTAAATGTGTAGATTGCTTTGGGTAGTATAGACATTTTAACAATATTTGTTCTTCCAATCTGTGAGCATGGAATGTTTTTCCATTTCTTTGCATCATCTTCAATTTTTTTCTTCAGTGTTTTATAGTTTTCAGAGTACAGGTCTTTTACCTTTTTGGTTAAGTTTATTCCTAGGTATCTTATAGTTTTTGGTGTAATTGTAAATAGAATTGATTTCTTAATTTCTCTTTCTGCTGCTTTATTATTGGTGTATGTATAGAAATGCAACAGATTTCTGTACATTGATTTTGTATCCTGTGACTATGCTGAATTCGTGTATCAGTTCTGGCAGTTTTTTTGGTGGAGTCTTTTGGGTTTTCTATATATAGTTTCATGCCATCTGCAAGTAGTAAAAGTTTTATTTCTTCCTTACCAATTCAGATGCCTTTTATTTCCTCTTTCTTTCTTTCTTTCTTTCTTTCTTTCTTTCTTTCTTTCTTTCTTTCTTTTAGAGGGAGGCGGGGCAGGTGAAGAGAAAGAGAGAGAATCTTAAGTAGGCTCTACACCCATTTTGGACCCTGACACGGGGCTTGATCTCACAAGCTGAGATCATGACCTGCACTGAAATCAATAGCTGGTTGCTTAATCAACTGAGCCACCCTGGCACCCCACCTTTTATTTCTTTTTGTTGTCTAACTGCTGTGGCTAAGGCTTCCAGTACCATGTTAAATAACAGTGGTGAGAGTGGACATCCCTGGCTTGTTCCTGAGTGTAGAGGAAAAGCTCTCAGTTTTTCCCCATTGAGAATATTAGCTTTGGGTTTTTCATAGATAGCCTTTATTATATTGAGGTATGTTCCCTCTAAATCTACTTTGTTGAGGCTTTTTATCATGAATGGATGTTGTACTTTATCACATGCTTTTTCTGAGTCCATTGAAATGATCATATGGTTCTCTCTTTTCTCTTATTAATGTGTATTATGTTGATGGATTTGCAAATATTGAACCACCCTTGCAACCCAGGAATAAATCCCACCTGATCGTGGTGAATGATTCTTTTAATGTATTGTTGGATTTGGTTTACGTATTTTATTGAGAATTATTGCATCCATGATCATTAAGGTTATTGGCCAGTAGTTCTCTTTTTAAGTGGGGTCTTTGGTTTTGTCAGGGTAATGCTGGACTCACAGAATGAATTTGGAAGTTTTCCTTCCTTTTCTATTTTTTGGAATAGTTTGAGAAGAATAGGTACTAACTCTTCTTTAAATATTTGATAGAATTCACTTGTGAAGCCCTCTGGCCCTGAACTTTTATTTGTGGGGAGATTTTTGATTACTGATTCAGTTTATTTGCTGGTTATTGGTCTGTTCAAGTTTTCTATTTCTTCCTGTTTTAGTTTTGGTAGTTTATATGTTTCTGGGAATTCATCCATTTCTTCCAGGTTGTCCAGTTTGTTGGCATATAGTTTTTCATAATATACTCTTTTAATTGTATTTTTGTGGCATTGGTTGTTATTTCTCCAGTCTCATTTGTGATTTTATTTATTTGGGTCCTTTCTCTTTTCTTTTTGATAAGTCTAGCCAGGGGGTTATCAATTTTATTAATTCCTTCAAAGAACATGCTCCTGGTTTTATTACTCTATTCTATTTTTCTTTCAGTTTCAATATCACTTATTTCTGCTCTAACCTTTATTATTTCTTTCCTTCTGCTGGCTTTAGACTTCTCTTGTTCTTTTTCTAGCTCCTTTAGGTGTAAGATTAGGTTGTTTATTTGAGATTTTTCCTTCTTGAGGTAGGCCTGTATTGCTATATACTTCCCTCTTAGGATTCGCTTTTGCTGTATCCCAAAGGTTTTGGACCATTGTGTTTTCATTTTCATTTGTTTCCTTGTACTTTTTAAATTTCTTCCTTGATTTCTTTTTTTTTTTTTTAAGATTTTATTTATTTATTTGACAGAGAGAGACAGCCAGCGAGAGAGGGAACACAAGCAGGGGGAGTCGGAGAGGGAGAGGAAGAAGCAGGCTTCCAGCGGAGGAGCCTGATGTGGGGCTCGATCCCAGAACACTGGGATCACGCCCTGAGCCAAAGGCAGACGCTTAACAACTGTGCCACCCAGGCGCCCCTCTTCCTTGATTTCTTGGTTGATCTGTTCATTGTTCTTGGTTGATCTGTTTATGTATTTGTGGTCTTTCCAAATTTTTTCTTGTGGTTGACTTCTAGTTTCATAGCACTGTGGTCGGAAAAGGTGGATGGTATGACTTCAGTCTTTTTGTATTTTTTGAGGCCTGTTTTGTGACTTAATATGTGATCTGTTCTGGAGAATGTTCCATGTGCACTTGAAAAGAATGTATTCTGCTGTTTTGCAATGGAATGTTCTGAATATGTCCATTAAATCCCTCTGGTCCACTCTGTCATTCAAAGCCATCGTTTCCTTGTTTATTTTCTGTTTAGATGATCTGTTGATGTGAGTGGGGTCTTAAAGTGCCCCACTATTATTGTGCTATTATCAGTTAGTTCCTTTATGTTAGCTATTAATTATTTTATACATTTTGGTGCTCCCATGTTGGTGCATAAATATTTACAGTAGCTATTCTTCTTGTTGGATAGTCCCCCTTATGATTATAATCCCCATCTCTGTCTCTTTTTATAGTCTTTGAAGTCCATTTTGTCTGATAGAAGTACAGTCTTTGTTTAAAGTCCATTTTGTCTGATATAAGTATTGCTACTCTGGCTTTCTTTTGACATCCATTTGCATGATAAATGTTTCTTCACTCCTTCACTTTCAATCTGCATTGTCTTTTAGTCTAAAAAGTCCCTCTCTCTCTTTTTTCTTTTTTTTAGAGACAGATAGGAAGACAGCATGTGAGTGGGGGTAGAGGGGCAGAGGGAAAGAGAGAGAATCTTAAGCAGGCTGCACGCTCAGTGTGGAGCCTGACACAGGTTCCATCTCACAACCCTTAGATCATGACCCAAGTCAAAATGTACAGTCAGACGCTTAACCAATGGAGTCTCCCAGGCTTCCCTAAAATGAGTCTCTTGTAGGCAGCATATCGATGGATCTCGGTTGCTTTCTTCCATTCTGACATGCTATATGTTTTGATTAGAGTGTTTAGTCCATTTGCAAGAATTATTTATAGCTATGTATTTATTGCCATTTTATTACTTGTTTTGTCATTTTTTTCTGGAGATTTTCTCTGATCCTTTCTTGTTTTTGTCACTTTTGGTCTCTCCTTTGCATTGAAAGAGTCCCCTTTAATATTTCTTGGAGGGCTGATTTGGTGGTCACAAATTTCTTTAGTTTTTGTTTCTCTGGGAAACTCTTTATCTCTCCTTTTATTCTGAATGATAGCTTTGTTGGTTAGAGTACTTGGCTGCAACTTTTTCCTGTTCAGCACGTTGAATATGTCATACCACTCCCTTTGGCTTGCCATGTTTCTGTTGAGTAATCTCTAGCTTGCCTTATAGGTTCTCCCCCATGTAAGTTAAGGACTTCTTTTGTATTGCTGCTTTTAAGATTTTTTTTATCACTGTATTTTGCAAATTTAATTACAATATATCTTGGTGTTGGCCTGATTTTGTTGATTTTGATGGGAGTTCTCTCTGCTTCCTGGATCTGGATGTCTCTTTCCTTCCACAGATTAGGGAGGCTTTCAGCTATTATTTCTTGAAATAATTTTTCTACCTGTTTTTCTCTCTCTCTTCTCCTTTTGGGACTCCTATAATACAAATGTTATTATGTTCAATGGAATCACTGAGTTCCCTAAGTCTATTCTTGTGTTGCATAATTCTCCTTTGTCCCTTTTTTTCGGCTTCATTATTTTCCATTATTTTTTCTTCTAGGTCACTAATTCGTTCCTCTGCTTCTTCCAGCTTGCTGTTCATTGTATCAACCCTGTTTCCTTTTTTTTTTTTTTTAAGGTTTTATTTATTTATTTGTCAGAGAGAGAGAGAGAGCACAAGCAGGGGGAGTGGCAGGAAGAGGGAGAAGCAAGCTCGCAGGGAGCCTGACACGGGACTTGATTCCAGGAACGTGGGATCATGACCTGATCTGAAGGCAGATGCTTAACTGACTGAGCCACCCAAGTGTCCCTTTTTTTTTTTTTTTTAACGTGTGTGTGTGTGTGTGTGTGTGTGTTTTAAAGATTTTTATTCATTTTAGAGAGAGAGAACGTGAGTGGGGAGAGGGGCAGAGAGAGAGAGAATCTCAAGCAGACTCTCCACTGAGTGCAAAACCCAATGTAGGATTTGATTCCATGACCCTGAAACCATGACCTGAGCTGAAGTCAAGAGCTTAACTGACTGAGCCACCCAGGCGCTCCTGAAGCCTGTTACTAACCTTGTTTATTGCATTCTTCATCTCTGATTGATTCTTTTTTAACTCTTATGTCTCTGTGGTGAAGTTCTCACTGATGTTTTCTATTTTTTTCTCAAGCCCAGCAAGTGTCCTTATGACTGTTGCTTTAAATTCTCCTTCAGACATGTTACATATATCTGTTTTGCTTAGATATCTGGCCTTATCTTATTCTTTCATTTGGGATGAATTCCTCCATCTTGGCATTTTATCTAAGTCTCTGCGTTCTTCTCTGTGTTAGAAAAGGCTGTTATATCCCCTGCTCCTGAAAGTATTGGCTTTATGAAGAAGAGGTCATGTAGTGACTGTTGCTTCAGGGAGTGTCTCTGGTGTGTGCTGTGTGCACTCTGTTGTTATGTTTTGGCTGTTCTATCCTTCAGGCTAGTCATTTGCAGAGGCTGTCCTTGCCTGCTGTGGGCAGTGTTTGGTCCCTGGACTGAATGTGGTGAGTTTTAACTAGGTGTGCTCTGATCTGCTTGTGAAATGAGAGCTGACACCATCTCCACCAGAACTGATGCCCTTTAGAGCTCTCTGGTCTTAATACATGATATGAGCAGGGGTTTGTGTTGGTCCTCTCAGGGAGGGGCCTACCATGCTGGGACTGAGGCAAGGTTGACTGAGAGCGAATAATTTCCTTACACTGTGCCCCAGGCATTTTTTAGATGCTGTTTCCAAGCTGTCTGCCCTGGGTTATCTGCCTGCCTTCTTCCCAGGAGCAGAGCAGTACCCTCAGGGCTTTATCCCACTCAGGCTCACTGACCTTTAAAACTCAGGCTTTAATCCCTACTGGTTGCAAGAACTCATGAAATTCAGCTCTCGCATTTTCCAAGCCAATGGCTTTGGGGAAATGTTCTCCTTGTACATTCCTGTGTATGCTCCTCTCTCTCTCCCTGTCTCTCTTTCTCTCTCTCTTTCTCCCTCTCTCTCCCTCTTGCCCTTTTTTGTGACCATAGCTCCCTCCCCTCTGCATTGTGATCTGATTCTTCTCTAAAACATGTCTCTGCACTTCTTACCTTCTTCAGTGTGGCCTCTTCTCTCCCTTTAGTTGTGGAGTTTGTTCTGTCAGTCTTCAGGTCGATTTCTGGGGTATTTAGGATGATTTGATAGTTATCTAGTTGTATTTGTGCGACAAGAAGAGCCTAGGGTCCTCCTAATTGGCCACCATCTTGAAAATCGAGTTGTTTTCTTAAGGGCATAAAAGTGCATCTAATTTATAACATAAAGCAAAATATTTTAAAACTATCTCTCTCCATCCATCTCTTGTTTCCCTACACATACTGCACCGGCATGAAATGAAGATCTCTTCTTTTTGTTCATCCCTCAAGTCAGGTTCTATATTTGGCCCTTACATATCTTTCATCATTCTCCCCTCCCTCTCTTCTCTGTACCATCTGTTTATTCTGAAAGTCAGTCTAAGCTCATTGGCTGTTTTTTTCTTTTCACTTTATCCATTACATGGATTCCGTACAACAGCAGTTCTTAAACTTTTACATACATCAGAATCATCTGAAAGTCTTGTTAAAACACAAGTGGCTCAGCCTGACCTCCAGAATTTTATACAGGAGATTTGAGTTTGGGCTCAAGTATTTACGTTTCTGACAAATGCCCAGGTAGTACTGACACTTCTCATCCAGGGACCACACTTTGAGAACCACTGCTCTACAACATAGGAGCGTCTGGACCTGTTGCAGCAAACAAGAATCTGTCCCCGGGTAGAAGCCTTAGTTATACATTATGTGTAAATAATGTTACCTGATTCCTTTAGAATTTAATGAGTCACCTTCCATCACCATATTTAGCATTCTTTAAGTAGGAATGTGTATGCAGTAGACTTTGCTATAAGATGACAAGAATAAAGGAAATAGTATTTATTGCTTGATTGCCTATTGAGTAGATAGTAGCGCGTGATAGGCTCTGAAACCAGGCCTTCTAGGGTTCAGTCCTGGCTTTTCAGGATTTCAGGAAGACCCTAGTAAAGTTATTTTGTGCCTCAGTTTCTTCTTTTTGAAATGAAGGTAATGAAATGAAGCATCTCATAGATTTAATTTAACCATCTCAAATGATTTAATATGTGAAAGTCCTTGATGAATGACTGGTGTGTTGTATGTACTCTGATGTCATCTATTATTATTATCAGGAATTTATTGAGTACTTTTTTTTTAAGATTTTATTTATTTATTTGACAGAGAGAGATAGTGAGAGAGGGAACACAAGCAGGGGGAGTGGGAGAGGGAGAAGCAGACTCTCTGCTGAGCAAGGAGCCTGATGCGGGACTCAATCCCAGGACCCTGGGGTCATGACCTGAGCCAAAGGCAAATGTTTTACTGACTGAGCCACCCAGGCCCCCTGTTGAGTGTTTTTAATGTGTTATCTCATTGTAACTTAAAATCAGTCCTAAAAGGTAAGCACCCTTAATATTCTTATAGGGGAGACTAGGAGATAGAAGTTTGGAAAGGTTAAATAACTGATCAAGGTCCCCCGGGGAAGTAAAAATCCTGTGTCTTTGTATGTCACCAGTGTTTGCCCAAAGAAATCATTTTCTCCCATAAGAAAAATGGTATAAGGCAGCTAATTTCAGAACTATATTTAAATGTGATTCAATAATTACTTGCTTGGTCAAGATGGTTGGTGAATTTTATAATCTAATGTTATTGTGCCTCCTCTAAAGTGTGTGAAAGACAAGTGGAGGCAACGATGGGTAGACATACCAGCGAATGTGTGACATTTGTGGAGCACCTGTCACATAACAGGTATTTAATAGATATTTGTTGAACTATTGGAATTAATGTGATTTGGAATAAAAGTTACCTAAAATTAAAAATTCACAATATCCAGAGTTAGTGAGATTATAGAGAAATGGGCATTGATATGTTACTATGAGATTTTTGAAAGTCAATTTGGCAAGAGCCCCCAAATTTTAAATATGTATTTCCTTTGGTCTGGACAGCCCAGTGTCTATTCTAGGGAATACCTCTGTATCCATGAAATATATGTATAATGATGTGCAAATTTAGTACTACTTGTAATAGTGAAAAATTACAAACCTAAATGTTGATAAATGGGGGCATTATTTAATAAATTGTGAGTCACCTGTTTTATTGAACACCATATAAGAGTAAAAAGGCACGAGGGACAGAAGTACATGTTGAATGAAAGATCTCCAGTATGTGTTAAGTGAAGGAATGGTCACAGAAAAAAGTGTAGAATTATCCATTTTGTTTACAGAGCCCAAAACTACATCTATAGGAGATATGCAGGAAAATGCTTAGGAAGAAGTCGGAAAGTGACACACCAGATAGTCATCAGTGATTACCTCTGGCAAGTGAGGAGGGCCAGGAGGAACTTCTCCTTTGTACACTTTACAGTCTATATTATTTGGAACATTTACTTGTGAGATCAAAAAAGAAAAAAAGTAGCTCGCTCAACAAATGTTCTTAGTCTCTTAATAAGGATAATAGATAACGGGATAATAAGGATAATAGATGCGTGATTCTTGCTAAATACTTTATTACTTGTAGTGCTGTTGATTCCCAGAACAAGAGTAGTGAGTAGTACAAGAGCTGAATTGGCGTCTGAGTGGAAAGCACATGAAACTAAAATCTTCATAGTATTAGACTGCCTGACCAAGAGTTTGCCTTTGGACTATTACACCATTTCATGCTTGCTCTCCGACGGATGAAGGTGACGGTGACAGAAAAGAAAGGAAAAACAAAGACAAGCACAAGTAAACAAAAGCACCATTATGCAAAAGGAGAAAGCAAAGAAACAGAATTTTTTTTTTTCTCCAAATGACTGGTCATATCAGTGTTCACTTGGAGACAGTATTAGGTGTGGATAAGAGAAGAGAAAGTTATTCTCAAGGCTTTTCTCAGTTATTTCCTGTATTGCTGTAACTATCACAAACCGGGTGGCTTAGAACAACAGAAATTTATTTTTTCACAGTTCCGGAGGCTAGAAATCTGAACTGAAGGAATTGGCCATGCCATGCTCTCTCTGAAGCCTTCAGAAGAGATTTCGGTTTCTGGCAGCCCGAGGTATTCCTTGGTTCAGAAGCGTCACTCCACTATCCAACTCTCTTTCACGTGGCTGTTTTCGCTTCGCGTGTCTGTCTGCTCCACTTCCCACAAGGACATCGGTCGTGGTGCACCTGGGTGGCTTAGTTGGTCAAGCATCTGACTTCAGCTCAGGTCGTGACCTCAGGGTTCTGGGATCGAGCCCAGTGTCGGGCTCCCTGCTCAGTGGGGAGTCTGCTTGTCCCTCTCCCTCTGCCCCTCCCCTCCTTGTGTGCTCCTTCTCTCAAATAAATAAAATCTTAAAAAAAAAAGACTCCCGTCCTATTGGATTAGAGCCCCCAATGACCTCATCTGAACTTGATTACATCTGCAAAGACCCTATTTCCGTATAAAATCACATTCACAGGTATTGGTGTTTAGGACCTCAACATACCTTCTTGGCAGATACAATTCGTAATTCGTAATTTATAATTCATAACTGAAGTCTGACCAATCATTAGTAACAGTTATTAAAAGTACACGACTTTTGCATAAGACTTGGATTCGGTGGGCTTTAAAGTTCTTCATAGTGGAGACGGCGGTAGCGCTTTTGCCATGGTGTCCAGGCAGATCTCTGAGCAGAACTGGCATGCCACTGTCTGCGTGGGGGGCCTGGACGGGAAGGTTAGCCAGCCGGTGCTGTGGGGGCTAATCTTCCAGGCAGGGCCAGTAGTCAATACCCACATGCCAAAGGATGGAGTCACAGGTCAGCACCCAGGCTACGGCTTTGTGGAATTCTTGAGTGACGAAGATGCTGACTGTGCCATGAAGATCATGGACCTGATCAAACTCTGTGGGAAGGCGGACAAGGCATCAGCTCACAAGAACTTGGATGTGGGGGCCAACATTGTCCTTGGCAATCTGGACCCAGAGCTTGATGAGAAGCTGCTTTATGATATTTCCAGCACCTTTGGGGTGATTTTACAAACCCCCAAGATTATGCGGCACCCTGACACAGGCAACTCCAAAGATTAAGGCTTTCTTAATTTTGCTTCGTTTGGTGCTTTGGAAGCAGCTGTTGAGGCCATGAATGGGCAGTATCTCTGTAACTGCCCTATCACCGTGTCCTATGCCTTTCAGAAGGACTCCAAGGGTGAGCACCATGACTCAGCAGCCGAACAACTTCTGGCAGCCATCAGGTATGCCTCCTCCTTGGTCCCTCCCACCACCACTGCTGCCTCCTGGAGCCCTTCCACCTAGGATACCCCCAGTCATGCCCCCATCATCTACGCCTCCTGGGGCTGGAGGACATGCCCCACCATCCTCAGGAACCCCAGGGTCTGGACATCCTGGACATAGACACTCACATCCTCACCCATTCCCACTGTATGGGATGCTCCATTCAGGGACGTCTGAGATGCAACTGGCCTACCATGGCCCTCATGGCTTAGGACATGCCAGGCCTCCAGACTCTGGGGGGGCAGCCATCACCTCAACCACCACCTGGAATGCCTAATCCAGGACCTCCTTTAGTGGGCATGCCCCCCCTCAATGGCCTCTGTGTGGATCTCCCATGGGTCACCCAGGTCTGTAGCTCACATGGGATGTGTGGAACTTCTCACTGATGCCCCCTCATAGATACACTGGGCTTCCACAACCCCCACTGGATGACTACCAGTGGGGGCTTCTCCCTCCACCCACACCCACCCCCCGACCTCTAGTTCCCCTCCTGGCCCACTTCCAGGCTTCTTTCCTCAGTAATTTCTCATTCTCTTTCCTCCTGTTCTATCTTCCCAGTATCTTTTCAATTCCTTAGACCGATCAGAATTGTAGTAGCTCCCTACAGCTAAGCCACTAATCCCTCTCAGGCTTTTTTTTTTAAGCGTAATTTTTCCACAGGTTTTTTTTTTTTTTCCTATATTGGTCCTAAGTGTTTTTGCAAATGCACAGAAAAAATAAAACTAAACTCCTTCTTAAAAACAAATAAAGTACTTCATAGTCATTCAGCTACAATAATCTCAACAATGGCACAGAATAACATAGCTGTCTCTTCTTAAGAAAACATATTTCAAGTAAACAAATTCAGGCATGAGCCACTGATGGGTCTCAGGTCTCGGAAAGAACTGAGAGGACAGAAGTATGGATAAAGTAAGACCACCCTAAAGAAGGTGCCCCCTCGGCACCAGCCGCCTATGCTGGGGGGAAAACACTGGCTTTCCCTTTGCGCTACTCTCATCACATAGAGATAAAGAGATGCAGCCTCCAAACCTTAGAAGGAGAGGCATGGAGGAGAGACAGGGCGTGGGGAGTGGTCTGTTTGTTGAGCAAATATACTTAAGGACCCATTATAGACTTTTGGGGAATGTAGTCAGGCAGGAGTACAAGTTAAAGTTAAGAACTCTTTTATGCAGCATTTTTTGTCCAGCTATGTATTTCGTAGGTAAAATTGAAATACACAGTTTTTAAATACACCAGTATGATGCTTTAATATCAAATTAGATTTCCCTTGGGTCAGTAGTGTAGCTGAAGTGGAATGACCACTGGAGTGACCATGCAATTACTATAGCTATGGCCCAGAAGATTCACAAAATTTAGTTACAGAGAAAGTTGGGTGAAGCGAGTGAGAAAAGAAAACCCAACAACCCTGAAGGGAGTGATGATTTGGAGGAGGAGGTGAGGGTGAGGAAAATTTCTCTGCAGGGCATAGCCACCATATTCAAAGATAGCTTATTTTTGGCTAACCTATGGGTTCCATGTAATGTCTCAGATTGTGATTAATACTCATATAGTTATGCTTGGCTTCATCATTGAAGATAGACTTGCAAATTTGTGGGCAAATTGGATTTTTAAAAGACGTACATCTTCTGTGTTGTAATTTGAGAGTCTTTTTTTTCTTTTCTTCTCATCAGTGTGTTATGGTATCTGTCTTACTTCAGGTTACTTCGTTGTAAGTACTTCACACTAGTAGATCTAGCTTAAGTAAAAAGGAGAAATTTGTCATAAGGAAATATTTTCAAGATACCAAATACAGGAAGTTTCTTTGGGCCTTATAAGGAGGAGGAAACCGAAACACTATGAGGACTCATTCTTGGTGTGCTTTCTCTCTTTTTTCCTCTCTGCTCTCTTACGTCTGTGTTACTCTTTTTTCCCCACGGCAGATCAGTTCTCTTTGTATCTCCATGTACATAAAGATGGCAACACCACAATGGCAGGTTTAACTTTAGAGCATCAGAATCATCAAGTGAAGAGAAGTAAGGGAGACCCTGATTGGCTCAGCTTGAGTCAGGTGACAACTCATGATGCAATCAAGGGGTGTGGGGCCAGGGTCATGAACAATAACACGGGGGCTAGAGGTTGGCTACTCTGGGTGAAGGGGACCATTCTTAGAGAAAGAGGGCAGAATCCATAATCTAAATAAGAACTCCGGAATTAATGCCCTGTAAATGGTCTTTTTTGCCATTTTGCCAGGGGAATTTCTATTTTTAAGAGTGAATCATGATATGACTCCTTTTAGAAAGAAGAATATTTTTAGTGAATTGGTAACTATACCTCTGTTTTAAGTAAAACTGTTTTTGTAAAGTAGAGCATAACTATAATAGACATTTTGCATATTTCACCAAAGAATTACCCTCACTTGAAGGAGGTTATTAATTCCTGGTTTATAGAGAGGAAAACGTTCGGTTTTCATGCACCAAAGTTAAATGTATCTGGTTATCTCAAGGGAAGGAGGGATCTGTTTGCCAGGAACACCTTTATCTTTGGGACTATAAGGAAGGACGAGAGATTTGATGCAGAGACAGGGATATGCTGGAGTGCACAGGAGGTTTTGGACTACCCCACCCCCATATCTAACCAAACTTTGAAATGAATAATTCTAAAATATCTGGATGGTCCAAAATACAAACACATTGCTTGCTCGTCTGTCTGCCTGATTCACACTCCTGCCTTTGCTTTTTGATTTATATTACCAGACCTGGAATAAATCAGCCTCTCTCCATGGCTACTTCCCTTGCCTTCAGAAAAGTACTCTCCCCTATCTTGGAAAGAAACAAAGTAACTCCCAGTCTATCTCCAACCATTTGCTTGAACCTATTTCCCTTTCCAAGGACTTTTCTGTATCTTTTTTTTTTTCTCTCACATTTTTTTTGCCCCTCTTAAGAATGTTTTTATTATTTCATCATTTAATGCATAGTTTTTTTTTATCCAAATGCAAGTTTTTGCATTTATCTCTGTTACAACTCAGCCCTTATCATTCCAGCCCACACAGTTCTGTGGAATGTGATAAATTGTGACAAATGCTTCAGGATTACTAATAAAATCCAACATATTTCTTATACCTCTCCGCCTGCTGATATCTGTTAATTGACCTTACCACAACTGTAATACACATTTAATAGCTGTGCTAAGAGTTTAAAAATACTTTTTCATCTCGGGGCGCCTGGGTGGCTCAGTCGTTGAGTGTCTGCCTTCGGCTCAGGGCGTCATCCTGGCGTTATGGGATCGAGCCCCACATCAGGCACCTCCACTGGGAGCCTGCTTCTTCCTCTCCCACTCCCCCTGCTTGTGTTCCCTCTCTCTCTGGCTGTCTCTCTCTCTGTCAAATAAATAAATAAAATCTTTTAAAAAAATACTTTTTCATCTAATCTTCAAAATGACTCAGGGAAGATATTATTATCCCCATTATAGTGATGAAGAAATGGAAACTTAGAAAATCTAAATGACTTCCTTGGTGAAGGCTGGGATTCAAACCTGGGTCTGCCAGACTCTCAAGCTTAAGTTCTTAAACCCTTGGCCATGTATTTTCAGCCTTGGCTTTGCATCAAAACCACCTAAGAACTTTCAAAAGACACAGCAGCCAAAGCCCCATCTGACAACATTGTCACAGTCTTGTTGCAGAGTGGTAGTAAGGTCCACTGCTGCCACGTTCTGCTGTAGTGGAAGGACGAGATCTTACTGGTGTGCCATACACGTTGCCCCATAGGTGACAATTAGCTGCTAATTTTTACTTTTAGATATGGCCATGCAATCAGTTTTGAATCTAAATATGTAATCCTCCAACCCACTTCTTATTTCTCCATATTGTGTGAAAGAATGTCATGAAAGACTTGGTCAAATTTGTTCTCTTGGGGTGCTCCTGGGTGGCTCAGTTGGTTAAGCCTCCGGCTCTTGATTTTGACTCAGGTCATGATCTCGGTGTCATGGGATCCAACACCAAGTCGGGCTCCATGCTGGACATGGAGTCAGCTTAAGAGTCTCTCTCTTCCACTCCCTCTGCCCCACTGCCCCATAGTCTCTCTCTAAAAGAAAAAAAAAATTGTTCTCTTGGGATTCTGTTTTATCCTTATCAAAAAGAGGGGTATCAAAATAGGGGTATCTTCCTGAAATGTTTGCCCTGGGAGCAACTTTCTAGCTATGCCACTACCAGAGATCACTTAAAGAGCTAAAAAATTCTCTGCAGGGTGAAAAGAGCTTAATGTTCCAGGGCAGTATTGACTTAAAAATGATACTATCTTAGTGAGAAGAGAGGCTTCCACTCTCTGAATGACACTAAGCAAGTCACTTTATCTCTCTGGGGAGGTAGATAGATTTCTCAATTCTATAAACCCAAGAATAATGTATTTTCTTTCCAGTCCACCTGCCTTCCATATCCAAATAACTTTTATATAAAAAAGTCCCTTTGTAGAGGCTGCTTTCTGGCAAACAGGATTGAGCAGAATGTAGAAAAGGTCCATCAGGGGACCCACCCAAAATACCCAGAGCCCCTAACTGACCAATAGGATATTTACACGTAGGCACAGTTAACCAAAAAAGGGAGACTTCTATACGCTGCCATACCTCTTCATCTTCCCCCTTTAAAAAACACCCACCCACTACCTCCTTGTAGATAGCCCCTCCTTTGCTGTCCTCCCCACAGCTCCCTTTTGGTGTATTCAGTAAACTTCCATCTCCTTTGTTCCACCTTAGGTGAACTCCTTCACCTCTTGTGCCACCAGCTCCCACCTGATCTTCCCCCCACATTTCGGGGTCCCCATCCTACCGAGAGACACCCCATTTAGACACCACACCTTCCATCACAAGAAGCCCTGAATATTTACTTTTTACCGTAGCTTCCCCCTGTAAACAGGCAGTGGCCAGTAATGGTACCATGTCTGGTTGATTAAACATGTACTGTAAAATATAGAAACATCACTCACTGCAGTGAATGCATCTGTACTGTTTCAGAGTTCAAAAAACAGGCATTTTTTTTCTCACAAAAGAGAATGTTTCCATTTCCACGGTTCAGATAGATGATTTTAATCTTAGCTGTGACATGAAGGACAACTCTGCCATTTTATCTTCTTTGCATGGGACTGTGTTCTGGTTTCTACTCCAGTAACAGTTTTCATTTGCAGGAAAAGGGAACTCACATGGTGGTTGCTCTTGTGATTTCAGCCTTTATATTCTAAGCAGATTTTAGATTTGCCATTGACTCACAACTATTTCTGATTCCTTTTTAGATATTAAAAATAAGGACTCTCCAGCGTATTTTGCTTGTAAAACGGTAGCCATAGGAATGCAATTCTCCTGTAAATCCCTCCCTCTTATGAGAAAACAAGAGCCCTAATTCATTATTTACTTTAAAGGAGTCAGTGTGAATTCAAGTCATTTCATAGCCTGCTATCATTTGCTCAAAGACCTTTTGCAATGGGTCTTATGTAAGAAGAAATGCAGGAGTTGCTTTGGTGAGTTGATTTAAAGAAGTCATTAAATTCAAGTTAGACCTGAATCTCAGCATTGTCTGTGAATGGAGAAACAGGGGCTATAAATTGCATCAAGTCTTTCAGATAGAAAGAGGGCTATTAAGTGAAAAAGACCGTACATCGTTGGGTCCCAGGCTACTCCTTTGGACTCATCCCTTTCCACTGCCCTCTCCTTCACTGTCCTCACCCTAATCCTCTCCTTCACTGTCCTCCAGCCACAGTGACCTCTTTCCTGGTCCTTGAACTTGTCGAGCACATTTCTTTTTCAGGGTCTTTGCCTTTGCTAGTCCCTCTGCCTGAAACTCTCTTCCCATGCAGTCACAGGACTGGCTCATTTTCATCCTTCACATCTCTGCTCAAATGTCACTTACTCTGGGAGGTCTGTCTTGGCCACCCTCACTAAAATAGCACACTGCCTCCTCACTTTCTATTCCTTTCCTTTGTATTATTTTTCTTAGTTGCAATTATACACTGGCATATGATTCACTTGAAGTATGCTTGTCACTTTATCAGAATACATCGAACTTTACATCGGAAACCGGGGATGTACTGTATGGTGACTAACATAATAAAAAATCATTTAAAAAAATAGAAAAAAAAAAAAAAGAATACATGCTGTAGTAGAGCAAATAGAATGCGGGTTGCGATTACATAGCAGCATCCTTGGGGCCCTTGCAGCCCAGCACCGGGTAGATGCTATGCGAATATTTGTTGAACGAATGAATGGAGCTCCTGGGGGACGGTGGGCTTTGTTTCTCTTCATTTGCTGGGTCTTGTCGCCAATCCGCAGGCAGCTGGGCGCCTTGTCCCACCCTCACCCTTTTCTCGCAGAGGTGATGGATTGGAGCCAGGCGTTCGGGATTGCACCTGCACAGAACGGCGCCTGTGAACGTTGCCCCAACCGTCGGCGCCACTTCCCCTCGGCCTGGAGGCCTGGACTGGGGAAGGGCGGGTCTGATGCACGCGGAACGTGGAAGCGAAAGCAGAAGGGGAACGAACATCGGTGCACGGGAGGATAGCGTTGTGGTGCCAGGCGGCGTGCAGGGGGCGCCTTCCCGGCCGGGCTGACTCATTCCCAGCCGCCTAACGGGCGGGCGGCGCCCACACACACCCCCATCTGGGGAGGGCCGGGCCCAGCGCCGGCGCCGGGCTCCTGCTGGCTCTGGGGCCGAGGTAGACAGCTCCGGCTCAATTTCCCCGCGCGTTCACTCCCGGGGGACGCCCCGGGAATCTCCGCGCGCTCCCGACGACTTCCTGAGAAGCTTGGGTCGTGCGTGGCCGGTCTCCGCCAGTCGCGGCCAGCTCCGCCGCGCCCGCGCGCCCGGAGAAGGGCGGTGCGGCGGCTCGGCGCACGCGCGCACGCGCAGTCCGGGGGCGCGCGGCCGGGTCCCGCCCCCACCCCCGCCCCGCCCGGGGTCCGCCTCAGTCGGCAGTGAACTGGCCGCCTGAGTGGAGGCAGACTCCGACGCAAATAGGGCGTCCGCGCCAGTATCGCCGGAGGCGCTGAGAAGACGGTGTGGCCCGGGAGAGGGTGGAGACGACGCCTGTGACGACGGGCTTCCCGGCTGCCCGAAGTGGGAGTGGTGTGGGCTGGAGGAAGGAGAGAGGAAGAGGAGCCGAAGGGGGCAGCGGCGGCCGCGGCCAACGGCTTCCCTGAGCGCTGACAGGCTGGGCCGGCGCCCGGCGCTCGGGAGTTGGTGCTGCCGCCTCGGCCGCTCGGCCCCTGGGCCCGGACTCGCGGCGCGCGTCGGGGCGGAGAGCTGCTGCGGCCGCGCGGGGACAGGCCCGGGGCTCGCCGCCCAGGGATGTGAGTGGGAGCCGACCCCGCGCGGGAGGGCCCGAGAGGGCCCAGCCTGGCGGACGCCCGGACCCCTGCCCACGCCGGGGCCCCGCAGATCTCGGCCCGCCGCGGGCTCCGGGTCGGAGCAGCCCCTGCGGGCCTGGGGGCGCGTCCTCGCCGCCGGATCGGTGCAGCTGGTGCGTGCGATTGCTGCGTGGCCTCTGGGTGGGGGGCAGCAGTTGTCGGTCCACCTCCCTCCCACCTCCTGATCCCCGCTCTGCCCCTGCTAGTGGCAGTAAACTTCTCGGCGAGAAAACCTCTTAGAGGGGAAGCCGGCAACGGCGTGTTTTGGTGTTGCTGTTTGCATCCCTGTATGCCTCGTATCCGCCTTCCCTCTCCCTTTATACCTCTTTAAAATGTTCTAGACATCGGAACAGGCTAGGGAAGAGCATCTATTTCCCCTGGATTTCTGCGGTAATAACCGCTGCTTCTTCTTCTTTTTTTTTAGGTTTCAGAAGCAGACGAGGGAACAAGATGTGAACTGTTGGGCTTCTGAAGAAAAAGGCCCTTCCTCCGCTTCCCGCGAAGGTGGGTTTGCGATCCTGGGTGTTGTGCTGTGTCGCGGCGGGGAAGGCGAGTGTGGCGAGCCGGGCGTGCGTGCATAGGAAGGCTGGGAGCGTGTGTAGACAGGCAGGGCTCCTTGCGGTTTACTCCTCTGAAAATGGCAGTGCTGAACTTAGAATGTTGGTCCGGGAGGGCGATTCGGGGGTGTTTACTGTTGCTCTCGCGGATCCTTTAAGAGACATTCACCGCTTCTTTCTCCTCTGATCATACAAGTAACTAGGCTTTGCGGAAGAAGCGTTGCCAGTTACCCTCTCTCCTCGAGCAGCCAGAGATTGTTAATCTTTCAAGGAGGAACGTTTTCAAGTAATAAGAGATACCTACTGGGAGAACACGTTAGCTGTTCTTGCTGGGGTTTCTGCTACCGCATTGAATGCTTCCTGGGTGGTTTTATCTGCTTGAGTTTGCTGTGTCGGTTGAATTTACCCAGTTTGCTTTCCGGTGGTGGTTAATCAGTCAGGAGAAACTCCTTTTCTCTGAATGAAAGGACAGAAGCGGCTGAATATGTCAGAGAGGAGGAGAAATGTGGAGAAGGAAACTAGAAGTGGGAGTAAGAGAGATGACAATTGCTTTTGGTTTCTTAATAGGTTTGTACAAGTGAGTCGTTGGGCTCCTGCAATTATTCTATGCAACACCCAGCAGATTTGAAGATGAATAATCAACTTTTGACCTTTCTTTCCCCACCCCCTTCAGACCTTTTATCACGAGTGTGAAAATCACTAGCTGCATGTGCAAGTATCTGTTAGAGTGTAACATATCCGCAAACTGGATGTGACCAAGACTTGCCTTAATAGTATACGTACTTACCTGTAGAGGAAAGCTACAGTACTTGCTGACTACATAAGAATGTGAAGCTTGTTTTTGCTCGAACTGAATGTCCTGTGTTTGGAGTTCATAGCATGTTAAAATTAAACAAACGCAATAGTGTGTTTCATATATTGGGTTTTCCTAGTGACAGAGATGGGTATCTCAGGTATGGGAAGGGAACATAATATCTTTTCTCTACTTCACCTGGCTGTTGCTGAAAGGTGGGATACTTTTGAGGCAGAATAGGGAAGCGGATTGGCTCTGGAGTCAGATCTGGGTTTGAATCCTGGTGTTCCTGCCACTTAATAGTCTCACTTTTCTTAAAAGGTTGGTGAGGATTCAGGATTCGGTAAGATTATGCATGGGAAGTAGTACAGTGTTTGGTACTGTTGAAGTCTTGGCTATTATCATGGGTCAGGCAGGCAAAGGAGATGTAGAAAAGCGCAAAATTACTCTGCATAAGGGGGTCTGCCAGGGACCAGTGTTTCTTCCTCTTTAGGAGAAGGAGAAAAAGCTCTTACAGGTCTTGAACTGGTCTATGAGGTCTTAGAGCCTTTTTATGGAGAGGTTCCTCTCTTATCTCTCCTTGACACCCCTCCCCCCACCATTGTGCTGTCTCTACCAACTATTGTGCTGCCCTCTTGTGGTTAACTGTGCTAAGAACTTCTTCTGCTCCTCCCCTCTTACATTTCCCCCCCCTCTTTTTAGGCCCCTTGCCTTTGCTCCCAGTTTCCCAAACTGTGTGCTGAGGTGCCTCAGAGCAGCAGTGAACTCAGGCTTGAACTCTTAGTTTGAGGTAGTTCACAGTTTCAACATTTAATTGACACATTCCTTTCCACAATGTCCTGTCTTTGCAAAGCTGTTTTTTTTTAGAGGTTGTGCTGATAAAAAGCAACTACTACATGAGAATCAATGTGATACAGGAAATGAGAGTGTGATGTTGTCCAGTTTGATTCCAAGAAGTTGTACAAGGCTGGACAAGCACTAGGTTGTAAGGATATTAAATGATTTGAATTCACCTACCGAAGCATTTCTTTTGGCCTAGGAGTGCTGTGAAAATAGTACTAAAACTAAGAACTCCCTGAATGGAGAAAGTTGAGGAGCTTTTGCCTTAGCTTTTGGTTGACCTTTCTAATACACACAAAAAATTTTTTAAATGAAAAAACTGCATTTTTTAAATGTTGGTCACTAACTGATTCTTGTCCCCACCAAAAGTATTGGTACAATTACTGGTAAAATTACTGACACAAAGCTAGTACCAGCTGTTCATGGTTTAGTATGTTTCCTCTCCTATTTGATATCTTTATAGCATCTGCCCAGTTCTTTCATTCTGAAACAAATTCTGTTGCTTACTTGTTATTCTAGTCACTTCCTGGTTTTTCTGGTCCTGCTTTTCTAGTATTTTTGAATGTCTCCTTAAACTCACCATGTCCCAAATGAAAAATCATCATTTTTATTTTTATACCCCTTTGGAATTTCCTTCTCTCCTGGTCATATAGGTTTTAAATTAGGTATCATCTGGGATGCCTGGGTGGCTCAGTTGGCTAAATCTGCCTTCAACTCAGGTCATGATCCCAGGGTCCTGGGACTGAGCCCCACGTCGGGCTCCCTGTTCAGCGGGGAGTCTGTTTCTCTCTCTCCTTGCCGCTCCCCCTGCTTGTGTGCATGCTCTCTCTCTGTCAAATAAATAAATAAAATCTTAAAAAAATAATGTTAGGTATCATCTTTAAACTACCTCTTTTCATTCACCTCTTGTATTAACCCATTCAACATTTCCTGTCCATATTTCTTTTGTCCCTCATAGCTCTGCTTACCTCACTTTACCACCAGGACTTGTTTCCTCCACCTAGAATATTGAAAGTCACATCAGCCTCTCAGGATCCAGCATCTCTTTCTTCTGTTAATCCACAGTAGAAATGTCACTAATACTCCTTATTGTGGCATTCCTTTGTCCCCAAATCTTCAGTGGCTTTGCACACTCTACCTGTTAAATTTAACTTCCTCTTCTTGGCTTTCAGGATTCTCTGTCATTATTCCCTGCCCTATTTATTCAGTCTTTAGTCTAAGGACCCTCAAAGAGCACTCTCTGCTGTAGTCTTTTAAGCCGCTTTCCAACATTTTCTAATAATAGTTATGCTTATTTCAGCTTTTAATTTCCATTTATGTTTTCCATCCTTCTTCTACCAAGCCCAGTTCTATATCTGTACCACTCACTATTCCATAATGAAGTAGAGCCTCAGTCTCATATGAAAAAATGAGTATGACTGTAGTACTTTTTCCATAGGGTTGTAGTGAGAATGAAGTGAATTAATACATGAAAAGTCTTCAAGACCAGTGCCTGGCACATTAAACACACCTTAAGTTTTAGCTTTTATTATTGTAATTATTTATTATCACTATTTAAAAAAAATTTTTAGAGATTTTATTTATTTGTTTGAGAGAGCTAGAGAGCACAAGCGGGGTGAAGGGCAGAGGGAGAAGCAGACTCCCCACTGAGCAGGGAGCCTGATGTGGGACTCGATTCCAGGACCCTGGACCATGACCTGAGCTGAAGGCAGACGCTTAACTGACTGAGCCACCCAGGAGCCCCTATCATCACTATTATAATTACTACTGTTGCTATGACTCCCAGTTAAAATTCTACCTCATTTCTGAAACTGTTTCTCACTAAATACTGCTTTTTTCCTTTCTATATTTCTATTGTTCTTTTAAGTCATAGAGGATCTTCACATAGTTTATTTATATATCCTGCTTTGGTTGTTTGATAATTATTTCCCTAGTGTTAACCTTATCTTTTCTAGTTGATTGTATATGCTTTGAGGAACATCTACATAGAGTGCTGAACACATAAGGAGCATTCAGTAAATGCTGTGGATTAAAAAGGAACTTTAGTTAGTCATTGAACAAATATTTATTAATATCTACAATGTGGTAGGTACTTTGCTATGTCCAAAGAAATGCAGAAAAATATAAAGTAGGTTCCTTTCATTGAGAACTTAAAATGTAATTGGGAAGCTAAGTTAAATAATAAAAGTTACAGATATTTGAGACCACTTAGAGTTGAAGTGAGCAAGGAAGGCTCCAGAGATGAGGTAAAATCAAAACTAGGCACAATTTGATTTTGCATAAGTGGAAGGATCTTGTACAGGTGGTAAACAGAAGCAAAATACGCACAGCATTTTCAGAGCTGTACATAAAACAATTTGAAATGAAGGTTTGTATGGCAGGGTAGTAAGAAATCAGTTTGATAATATAGATTGGAATTAGATTATGGATGCCTTTAAGTGCTAGGATGAGAAGAATGTACATTGCTCCATAGGTAACAGAAGCTTTAAAAATTTGGATTGAGGGACGCCTGGGTGGCTCAGTTGTTAAGCGTCTGCCTTCGGCTCAGGGCGTGATCCCGGCATTGTGGGATCGAGCCCCACATCTGGCTCCTCCGCTATGAGCCTGCTTCTTCCTCTCCCACTCCCCCTGCTGTGTTCCCTCTCTCGCTGGCTGTCTCTCTGTCACATAAATAAATAAAAAATCTTAAAAAAAAAATGTTCCTAACATGAAGTCTAGAAAACTAGAAGAAAGAAGAAAATTGCTATAGTTTTCCCATGCAGAAATAGCCACTGTTAATATTTTGTTCTCTCAAGTAAAATAGATGACCTTTGGATTGGACAGTTGGGTGAATAATGGAGACTTCTATCCAAAGCGCTCATCACTGGGACTAAAGATGAGAATTTTAGGCACAATAAAGACAGGAATGTATTTTTGACAGTGATTGTCATTTATCTGTGTCCTTTCATATCACACTATATGGGTGGGTACTGCTATTCCTTGTGGGAATTAGCCTTACACTTACATTACTTGAATGAGTAGACAGACATTCAGTGGTTCTTACTAGACTTTCAGTGGTCTAGCAGGTTCGACAAGTGGTCTCTGGGTGTGTTCTTACTGGTAAAATCTGAATAAAATGATAAGGTATTAATCTGTAAAAGGAAAGAGAAATCCTTGGTAGATAACTTATAGAAGTGAAGGTGGCATGGTTAGAAGTGTTCAGATGAGCAGAGCTGGGAAGGGCAGAAGGAAGCAGTATCTGTTTTTAAAGCCTGTGCAGTATAGCTGTCAGAGGTGGATTAGGTTGAAATAGTCCCTGGGCTATCTCTTTGTTTTGCCGGAATGCTTATTTTGATTTCCCAAGGACATACTTTGGCCTGCTTTTTTGCTATCAGTCCTTGGGATTAGGGTATTCATTATTGCTTACCAAATGACTTTAATAAATTCTGATTATGAAATAAAAGGCCACTAGGTAATATTTTGTTATTTGAAAGTCAGTGTGATTTGAAGAAGTGCACTGTTTTGGAAATCGGGGGGATCAGAAACTGCTCTCAAAATGAGCTGGAGCAACTCTCATGATCATTGAGCCTTTCCCCCCCGATTTGGGAAATGAGGGAATAGAATAAATCTTTTTTAAAAATCTTTGTTTACTTAAGAAACATGGAGTTACATGGTAAAATGTGAATAAACTTAAGTAATGGCTAACTATGGTTTATAGCAAAAAATAGCCTCTTGCTCCTCCCCCATCTCTGATTCCTGTTTTTCAGTAAACCACTTTAGATTTCCTGAGTGTCTTCTGGTGTTTACCTCCACATTTCCAAATAAGAGCCCACCATCAGTAACACCCCTCCTCATCCTGTATCTGTGCCTATACTCTGCCCTTTTCTCATTTATTTATTAAAGATTTTATTTACTTAGAGAACAGGAGAAGGGGGAAGAGTGGAGGGAGAGGGAGAAGTGGACTCCCTGCTGAGTAGGGAGCCCAACGCTGGGCTGGATCCCAGGACCCTGAGATCATGACCTGAGCCGAAGGCAGATGCCTCTGAGCCACTGAGCCAACTGAGCCATGCAGACACCCTTGCCCTTTTCTCCTTTAAAATGAATGAATTGGTCAGTGTCTCATCTAAGTCTTCTCCATCTCCTTGTGTAGAGAAGCCCATCTCCTTTTGCCTTCAAAGACTTTGCTATTGTATTTCTTTCTTTTTCCTGCATTCTCAATTTTTCCCTCTTCTGGCTCATTTCCATGTATCCCGGTTGCTATTGCTGTTTGCTGCTGCAAAACTTAGTGATATAAAACAACTATTTTATTAGGCTCACAGATATTATGGGTCAATAATTCAGATAGGGTACACCAGGAATGCCTTGTTTTTATGCTACAGAATTCTGAATTTCAGAATTGTTGGCTAGGGGTAACTTGAAGGTGGGGGACTAGAATCATTTGGAGGTGCCTTCACTTACGTCATTGATAGTTGTTGCAGGCTGTTGACTGAGATCTCAGGTGGATCTGTTAACTGGAGTGTACATGGGGCCTGGACTTATGGGAGCCTCATTGTAGTTGGCTTTCTTACATGGTGAGTTGGGATTTAAAAGTGAGTGTTTTAGTGAACATGGGTGAGGTGGGGATTAGACTCCACCTGTAACTGGTCACATGTGAAAGAAAACATGTGGGGTGGGAGATATTGTTATGGACATCTCTGGACAATACTACTGCCATAGTTTGCCTTTTTTGGGTACACTTCACATGCGTCTCACATGCAAAATACACTAACCCCCTCCTCAGAGACCTCTAATTTACATCCCATAATGATATCAGCTCAGAATGTTAGTATTCTCATCATCTAAGTCAAGTCCAGATGCTGTTGAGGTTCCTTGGGTATGGTTTCTTGAGAATGATTACTCTTTAACTGAAGACCTGAGAAGAGACAAGGAATATGCCCCCATGTGATTAACGTACAAGATTGGAAAGGCACATGTTAATTGCAGTAGAATTCCTGTTCAAAAACAGGGACAGTTTCTAAATTGTCCAACAGTTCTGAAACCCAGCAGGGCATGTGTTGGCAGTTCCTTGACTAGGTCTGAGTCCTTCTGCCTATCAGTTGTTCCTGGTGGGCCATGGCTACTTCTTTGGTCGTTGATTTCACCTTCTGAATCATTCTTTTTTTCCAAAAAGAACTAATCCGTCTTTGTAGCCCAGTAACCATCTGAACTTGCTTCCTGCCTATAGTTATTCAGGGTCCAAAAGCCTCATTTTAGGTGGTTACTGTCCCTTTCATTCTAAGCTGATATAGCTTAGTTTGTGGACTTCCTGTGTATCAGTTCATAATCTACTCCATTTGACAAAAGCCATACCTACAAATCTCTCAGAGGAGCCTTTTCTTACCTTAGGCTCCCTGTGAGGCTGCTGTGGAACAGGACCCTTAAGATCCTTAGAGAATTTTTTTGCCTGGAAGGATCAGTAAAGTACTAACTTAGATCTTTCTGAGGTTTTAACAGTGGATCTTACAGTCACTCTAGATTTAGTCTTTGCCCTGAAGCTCTTTCTTACTTTAACAACACTTTGCTGGCTGAGAAGGATATTCTGAGCCCTTTACATTTACTTGAAATTGCATTAAAAAAGTGAACGGCTCATTCTTTAGTTCATCTCTCTACTCTCTCAGAAAGGCAGCTAGAAGAAGCCACCTGCTTCTTCAGCATTCCACCTGGAATCTCCTTAACTCATTAGCTATACATTATATTTTCCATGTTACTGTAGGTGATAGTTTTGCCAAACTTTTCACTATTGTATAACAAGGGTCTCCTTTTATTCAGCTTTCCAATAGCATTTTCCTTACTTGCCTTTAAACCCTCACTGACAGCCCTGTTGAGGCCTTTTTGCTTTAAGTCTCCTCAAGCCCCTTTAATTATGTGAACTCAAACCTCAGATGGGTCCTTACTTGTCCCTTGGCTGTACCAGAACTGTCCCCTAACCTGGGGGTTCTTATCATAATTACCTAGAGAGCCGATTGAAGCACAGATTGCTGGGCACCACCTCCAGAGTTTCTGTTTTAGGAGGTCTAGAATGGGACCCAATAATTTGCATTTCTAACAAGTTCCCAGATGATGACGGTAATGTTGGTTTGGGGACCAGACTGAGAATCACTGATTTGAAATGGGTTGGCACAGGAACAGCCCTTTTGTGTCTATGATGTTGCTGTTCACAGCTTTTCTTGATAGGCCTCGTACGGTCTTGGAAACAGGGTTGCTGTGTGCTGAAGAGTCAGACAGTAGCTTTTAGCCTTGCCTGTCTACCTAGTCTTAGGTAGTTCTGCTGTGCTCTTTTTTATTGGTGTACTGTATTCGATTTGTCCCTGATATCTTTGGAGTTTTCCTGAGAAATGAAGTAGTGTAGAATCAACTTATTAAAATACATTTTAAGCCTTTAAAAAAACCAAACAGGTGTTGACAAAGTTTTTCTATTAGGACCAGATAGTAAATATTTTAGGCTTTGTGGGCAAGATTGTCTTGTAGCAACTACTCAACAATACCTTTGTGGTGCACAAGCAACCGTAGACAGTACATAAATGAATGGACTTGTAAAGGTTGATTTACAAAAACAGGCAACTGGCGAATTTGCCCTGTGAGCTAAAGTTTGCCAATTCCCATTTTATACCACTACTTGACTCCACAGTCTCTTCAAGCTACTGCCCCATTGTCCATTCTCTTTAAAACTCTTTGAAAGAGTTGTCTGTATTTTCTCTTCTTTTTATTCACTCAAAAAATTTATCAACTTTTTAAAAAAATATTTTATTTATTTAGAGAGAGTATTTGAGAGAGGGGTGGGACAAAGGGACAGGGAGAGAGAAAATCTCAAGCAGACTCCATGCTGAGCACAGAGCCCATGCGGGGCTCAATCTCATAACCCTGAGACCATGACCTGAGCCAAAACCAAGAGTTGGGTGCTCAACTGACTGAGCCACCCTGGCGGCCCAAATTTATCAACTTTTTGAACAGGTCACACATTTAAATAGAATTCATATGTGTTTTAGAAAAGTGTTTTAGAATTCAAAAATTATTAAATATCTTTGTATCTATGTTAATTTGCATGTATGCAACCATAACTATAGATTAAATAGAAGAGGAATTGCCAATTCAGATGTGGTATATGTTACTAATTTCAATAAGTATTGTTGAATTGATCTTCATAGAAATGCCAGTTTGTACTTTTCTACACCTGTTTTCAGATGGTTTGATCTTTGTTAATTTGAGATGTAAAAAATGGAATCTTGTAATTTTAGTTCGCTTTAAATTTTCCTTTTCTGAGAATTGTTCACTCATATCCTGGCCCATTTTCTTTTCTTCTTCTTCTTTTTTTTTTTTTTTTTTTTTTAAGATTTATTTATTCTAGAAGGAGAGAGAGCCCTTGTGCAAGCACATGCATGTGAGTGAGGGCAGGGACAGAGGGAGAGAATCTCAGGCAGACTCTCAGCTGAGCGTGGAGCCTGCCTGGGGATTCAATCCCAGGACTCTGAGATCATAACCTGAGCTGAAACCAAGAGTCAAAGGCCTAACTGACTAAGTTACCCAGGCACCCCCCGGCCCATTTTCTTTTGGATTGTTGACCTATTACTTTGATTTGTGGGAGCTCTTCCTAGACTAAGGATAATAGCTCTGTGTTGTGAAATAAATTGTAAAATATTCTCTCAGGTTGTCTTCTTATTTTTTTGACTCTGTTCTGTGAGTTTTTTGGTCATGCACACATTTTAGGTTTTTATGCTGTTTTTGTTCGTCATCACATTTATTTATTTATTTATTTATTTATTTATTTATTTATTTATTTATAGGTTATACTTAGATCCCTCTTCTCTACTCTGAAATTATATTTTGAAAGTTTCCCATGCTTTCTTGATCCACCTGGAATTTATATTGGTGCAAGGTATAAGATGGGATCCGACTTTTTCCCTTCGGATGTTTGTTCCAACACTATCTGTTGAATAATCCATCTTTTCTTTTCTGTGGGAAATGCTAATGTTTTTTGAATTGTGTATATAGTTGGGTCCATTTCCAGCCTTTGTTTTGTTCCAGTGGTGGCTCCTGTGAAACTACTGTGATTTCTAGGTTAGGGAATGTTTCTATTAATTTCTTTATTTTCAGGTTCTATACAGTGTTTAGCATATGGAAGGAATTCAAATGTTTGAAAATAAAATGAGTAAGTCAACAGTTTAGGAATATAAGCAGATCTTCGTGCCTATTATTCAATCTAATTATTGAATTTCTTTCTTTACTTTTATTTTACACTTGGATTTAACCTTGGTTTTCTGTTTTTATTTATACTTTTTTGGCTTTATTGTGATGTGGGGTTTTTTTTTATAGTTAATAAATAGGTATTAATTTGTGAGTCTGCTCCTATTAATCTATTTTTGGCCTTAAATTGTTGAAAACTAACAATATGGTTTATCTCTTGTGTATGAAGAGAAGTTTGTCATTTCATAATAGCAATCCACAGGATAGTCCATTTGAGACTTGGATCCCCTGAAGTTCCAGTATATGGGTTTCATAAGGGTGTGACATGACAAGATTTATTAGGAGAGGATTTTAGGACTAGGGAGGGAATGACCCAGAGAAGAAAATAGTGAATTATAGTGTCAGTCAAATTAATGATGGGAAGTTGAGGAAGTGGAAATTCATTCAAAATAGAAAATGCTTCAGTGTCTAGAGAATTTCTGTGTTTATGCATTCCTCATTCTTTGCTTGTTTATCCATAAGTGCTTAATTTTATTTTTTGTTTGATGTATTATAATCTTTAAAGAGTTATTTCAGAGGAATATCTGAAATAATGGTCTTCTGGCGTGGTGTTTTTTCGAAATCATTATGAACTTAAATTCATACTGATTTCAATAACTTAGATTTTTTTTGAATGTCAATAGCAAATGATAGTGTTAAGTTCTTCACTAGTAGAATTAAATTTCCTGTACAATTTTATTTTCTATAGGCAAACTCATTACTTCTTAAAATTAAAAAAAATATTTAAAAAACTTATTGGTGATATAGGCTTGGCATATGATGGTTTTCAAAGGAGCTCTTAAAGGTGACCCCTGCCAACTTTTAAAATGTATTTGAAGCACTTTCCCCCATCTTTATTCACATTTTTTTCTGTGTGTTTTATTTTTGTACATGTATATATATGAAGTATATATATCATATATATATGTATATATATGTATGTATGTATATGTATATATATGCTAAGAAGTAGCTCAAAAGCTCCTCCTAAGACTAAAAATAGGGAAGGGAATGCATTTGTAGAATAATTTATATTTTTTCACCTTTCTGTTTGTGTGCAATTCATGTCTGGTTTCTCAGGAGGAGGTTAAGATTGTTGCCTGTTACATATGTTCCTTTTGTGACTGGCCTCAGGTAAAATGATGGCCTTAGTATCCCTTAAATGTGTAGCTGTTCTCCTTCTGTTCTTTTCCAAAGTTTAAAAATTGACTACGTATTCATCTTAGATCCCTTGCTTCTTATGTGAAAGAATCATAATGTTTTAAAAAATATATATTTGCATGTATTTTATATACTGTTCTAAGAAGCAGTAGTAGTTAACAAGCTTTGAAGAATATCCATTCAAATAGAAAGATTCAAGTGAATAAAAGGGGCTATTTAAAAATTACATTCATCAATCAAAGGGGTAAAAAGAATTGCAAGTGCTTCTTGTGATTGACAGAACTTGCTTAACAAGCTTTGATATCTTTCTGGATGTTTCTGTATAGTGACATGAATATAGAAAAGAATATTCTAATTTGAGCCTATAACTCAGCAATGTATTATGGAGATCTTTCCATTTCAATGATTAGAGATTCATTTCATTTTATGGAATACTTGTATTTTTTTGTGTGTGAAATGCCTGTTCATGTTCTTTGTTTTTTTACTGATTAATTTGATTATTTTAAACCTAATTATATTGAAACTTCATAGTATATGATTTTTTCTCAGCTTTTAAAAAAACTTTTGATTATGATGTTTATAATTTTATGTAGTCTTCAGTCTTTATTTTCTGTATTGTTTTTTGCTTAGATGTTAGGTTTGGAAATGGTATACATAGACAAAAGATTTTTTAGTATAGAAATAGTTAAAGTGGATGGATTTAAAACGCACCAAAGGAATTTACTGAAAATATCCAACTTCACATGTGTAAGGGGGCAAGTAAGAAGAACAAAAGTTAACAGCAGTGATTTTTAGAGTATTTACATATACTTGAAAATGTTTTAAGTCATTTTGAAGGAGTAGGATCCAAATATAAAGAGAAGTATAATGGAAAAGTGGAATAAATGCATATACTCATTGCAAGGATTGTTTCCAGTAACAGTTAAATGAACTTTGAAGTAATGTTTAGATTTTGTTATGTTTACTTTTAGTTGTTTTCTTTTTTTAATTTTCAAGCATATGTTTCCTTAAGGTCAGTTTTTATAAATATTCCATATGTGCTCAAAAATATATATTTGGTGGAAGGTTGTAATATATTGTAATTTTTCTAGTGGATTGTGTGCCTTTTGTTAGTTTATGGGGCCCTTAGATATTGAAGATACCTACTCCTTTTTTGATAAATGAATTTCAGATATTTTCTCTCAGTCCATATCTTTTGGTTTTATTTATGGTCCTTTTCTCTAGAGAGATTGAAAATTTAATGTAATAGATCTTTTTCTTTATTGTACATTTAGAAATTTGAATGACTTCACTGTCATTAATGTGTGTAAGAAGGCCAGTTATGTAGTAAGACAGTAGGGAGAAATGGAGACCTCGGGAAACTGGAGATCCATGTTCTGCCTAAGCCATTGAAATTCAAGTGGTTATAAAAAACACTCTATTTATTTATTTAAAAGATTTTATTTATTTGTTTGTCCGAGAGAGAGAGCGAGAGCGAGAGAGCGCACACACAAGCAGGGGGAGCGGCAGGCAGAGGGAGAAGCAGGCTCTCCACTGAGCAGGGAGCCTGATGTGGGACTCAAACCCAGAATCCTGGGACCATGACCTGAGCTGAAGGCAAATGCTTAACCAGCTGAGCCATCCAGGTGTCCCTAAAGAACACCTTATTAGCCAAAGTAAATATGGACTCATAGAGCCAGTTTGTGTGACTTTCGTTATTATGAGTTTTGTGTTTCTCATTTTGTATAACACAGTTTTTTGTTCCAGGCATAAGTTCTGTCAAAGATTCTTCCAGGGGCGCCTGGGTAGCGCAGTCGTTAAGCGTCTGCCTTCGGCTCAGGGCGTGATTCGGGGCGTTCTGGGATGGAGTCCTCCCAGGGCTCCTCCGCTGGGAGCCTGCTTCTTCCTCTCCCGCTCCCCCTCCTGTGTTCCCTCTCTCGCTGGCTGTCTCTCTGTCGCATAAATAAATAAAATCTTAAAAAAAAAAAGATTCTTCCAGTATTTTTATACTTTATTTTGGAAATATTTTATTTTGTTAAACATTTATTCATAGATAATTTATTTTTTTTAATAAGGTATAAGTTTAGCATGTTTTCTCTGGTTGTACTGTTATGCTAGTGCCTTTTGTAAAAAAAGTATTTTTTTACTGTATTGAAATGTCATTGTTATTATCTTAAGTTCCCATATACACTTGGATTTATTTCTGGATGCTGTTTTGATCCACTGATCTGTGTATGCCAGTACTGTTTTGGTACAGTTTTTTATAGTAGGTTTTAATATATGATGGGGTAAATTTCTACATTACCATTCCTAATGGTAAGAACTTTTAAATGCCTATCAAATCCACACAGAATTTAAAAAGGATCTGCATTTTAAAAAAATACCTCTTTTGCATTTAATCTTGTTTTTAGATGATAACACATGTCGCTATGTAATCAGTGAGATTCTTGTGTTATCCCAGACACTTCTTTATTAGTCCTTTTGTACTATTATAGCGTTTATACAGCTTTTAGAGCATAGTTTAGATAAGGAAAGAGTCTGTGTATGCACAAGTAAAGAAAGATCAGCAAATAACCAGCTACTTTTTGGGTACCTTCTTTTGGTTTAATACATCAAATTCACAAATGTTTTTCTTTAGCAAACATTTCTAGGTTTTGGATAATTAAAGTATGTGATACCTCCCCTCCCACAACCAAAGTACTGTGGTTTTAAAGCATTCAAATCCCCTGCCTTTACAAAATTTAGCTGATGGTTTCATACTAATTCTGCTTTATAACATTTTTGGTCTAATATTTACATTCAAACAAAATGTACAGCATAATGGATTGGATGTTGTGAATATGAGATAAAAACACTTAAAAAGTAGTCTCTTTTTAAAAGGTTTTTTTCCTAAATTAATTTTCCTGTATTCTAGATAACTTTATTTCTAGACTCCATTTTTCTTATGCCATGTTAGGAGGACATTCTGTTTTTGACAAAAGAAGAATGTTCACTCTCTCTTTAAAGAACATATAAAATTCAATCAGTTTAATTGTTATTAAAATTAGCGTAACTCAGTTTTCAAGCAGAAATTGAGGAAGAACAAGTTTTGGACCAAGTAGTCAATAGAGCATAGACCACATTTCCTTTTCTCCTTTTGTTCTCTTTAATAATAGCGTAATTGTATAGCGTGACTGTAGTTGATGCTGTAAGTGGTCCACCCTTATTCCCTGGGAGCTTCAGTATGCTTGAGTGAACTTCTGACTGTTGGTATTTGCATCTCTAACCTGCTGACTCTTCTTGGTAATGTAGGAAGCCATGCTTGCAGGGCTTGTGGCAGGCCAGGAGTGCTGTGAAATTAACACTTCTGGGTGCATCCCTCAGCCACTGACTCTTAGGGGTTGGTATTGTATAAATACTATAGTTGCTCCCTTGGGTGGAATAATTCTCAGACATGTTTTATACTGTTTCCTAGAGCTTTTCTGAGAGATTAAGCCCACAGGGTAGCTGGTTTAAGAGTGCAGTTTTATTGTCTGCCTTCCCTTCCCTATACCACTTCTCTGTTTCTCTGCCATTGTTACCTGAACTTCAAAACTAATCTACTTTCTTTTGAATTCTGTATCAGGTTTTGCTTCTAGGAATATTTAAACTAAGACAGCATGACTTTGGGGGTAGTGTGACCAAACTTCAATGAGAAGTTTCATTTTTCAGCAGTTTTATTTTTCAGCATATATGAATTGCCATACTTTTTTCACGCTTACTGCCTATATGATTGGGAAGGAAAAAAGGGAAAATTAAAGAAAAGAAAAGGAAAAAAGGAAAGAGAGAAAAAACAAAAGAAAACCTCTAGCATTGTCTAATACAATGTGAGGAGAAGGGAAGGTGCTTATCTCTGGGTGAGATTATTTCAGTTTATTGCATTTAATCCTTACAAAAATCCTATGAAGTAGTGGCCATTATTATTATTATTATTATTATTTTAAAAGATAAAAATTGAGCTCAGAAAGATTAAACTGATTTCAGAGAAACATCACAGTGGACAGGATTCAAACCCAGTTCCATTTCAAACTTGGATCCTAACTAAAAGGCTATATTCTTCTTTTCATTTTAGCATTTGAAAAAAATTTTTTTGAAATATTCTTAACATACGGGAAATTAAGAAAATAAAATAGATTATTAACCTGTATCTGCCATCTAGTTTTAACAATATTTGGCTACTTTTTGCTTTAGATCTTATTTTTTTAAAGAAATAAACATTGTAGATACGGTCAAAGCTCATCTACATATTCCTGCTCCTGTGTCTTCCCCATTGACCTCACTAGAGGTAACCACTAGCCTGAAGTTAGTATCATTTTCATGCATATTTTAAACTTTTCCTGCATATATGTATCAGTGAATAATATGGTAGTAGTAAATCATGGGTTTAAACCTTAAATAAATTGTATCATGCAAAAATATCAATCTCTTGCTACAACTTGCCTTTTAAGCCTCACTTATCTTTATGACATTCATTTATCCATATTTTGAGATATAGCTCTAGTTTATTCATAAAATTGTTGAATAATTATGAATTATGAATAATTGTGATTTATTCTGTTGAATAATTATGAATAATGTATGAAGATTCTACCATTTTTTTCTACTGATGAACATTTAGGTTATTTGTTTTATTTTATTATTAATTTTTCATTTTAATTTCAGTATAGTTAACATACAGTGTTATATTAGTTTCAGGTTTATAGTATAGTGATTCAACAATTCCATACATTTCTCAGTGCTCATCACAAGTGCACTCCTTAATCCCCATCACCTATTTCCCCCATCCCCCCACCCTTCTCCCTTCTGATAATCATCAGTTCTTTCTCTATAGTTAAGAGTCTGTTTTCTTGCTTTGTCTCTCTTTTCCCCCAGAAATATGGAATGCTTCATGAATTTGTGTGTCATCCTTGCACAGGGGCCATACTAATCTTCTCTGTATTGTTCTAATTTTAGTATATGTGCTTTTGAAGTGAAGCACTATTTCTGTTTTTTTATTACAAATAATGCTACTGTGAACGTTATGCAGTAGTACATTCATTTCTCTAGGGTTATAACTAGAAATGGAATTTCTGGTTTGTAGGATAGTTATATCTTCAGATTAATTAAATGCGCCTAATTGCTCTCTAAAACCAGCTGTTTGAAGGGTTCTACATCTTCTCATCCACACTTGGTATCTTCAGACTCCTTAATTTTGACAACCTGATGGGTATGATTTGGTATCTTAATTTGCATTTACTTAACTACAAGTGAGATCTACCATCTTTTTTGTTTATTGATCTCTTCATATCTTTTGCTCCTTTTTTCATTGGGGTTTCTTTTGCTTATTGATTTATATTTTGTAGGTACCATCTTTTAGTTTGGCTTATGATCACAAGGATTAGTACCATTTGGCACCTGTCAGCTTGATAAAAATGTCCTTTTTTGGTTAACTTTTCTGTATGGTTTTGTTATGTGTCTCTTCTAAGCATTCTATACCTTGATTTTAAAAAAGGAAATCTAGTCTGGGGTGCCAGGGTGGCTCAGTTGATTAAGCATCTGACTTCAGCTAAGGTCCTGATCTCAGGGTCCTGGAGTCCAGCCCTGCCTCGGGCTCCTTGCTCAGCTGAGAGTCTGTCTGTCCCTCCACCCCTCCTCCTGCTTGTATACACACACACTCTCAGTCTCTCTCTCTCAAAGAAATACATAAAATCTTAAAAAAAAAAAAAAAAAAGAAAAGAAATTCAGTCTGGTGTTCTTTCTCTTCTAGAAGGTGGGTTTCATTGGCTTATTATTTACATTATTGTATTTGTTGACATTTGGACTTAAAATTTTTTTACTATCTTTTCCTTTTAATTTTCTTTTTTTCTGCCTTTTTTGGTTTTTTTTAAGATTTTATTTATTATTTGACAGAGACACAGCAGAGAAGGAACACAGCAGGGGAGTGGGAAAGGAAGAAGCAGGCTCCCAGCGGAGGAGCCCGATGTGGGACTGGATCCTGGAACACCGGGATCACGCCCTGAGTCGAGTAGCACCCCCTTTTCTGCCTTTTTATAGGTTATAGATCTTTCCTTTCAACTGTTAAAAATTTTTAACATGTATACTTAAATATTCACTTTTATTAAAAAGCCCAAAGTTATTTAGTGTACTTCTCCTACTAATAGGCAAGGAGGAATCAAACGCCCTCTGTCATCTTAGTCTCATCTAAAGTTTCAGTTTTACATGTTTCTTTTTAAGTTTTCCATTTTTAAAAACCTGTCAGTACCTAATACCACTTTTACTGTATTTAGAGATCAGAATCTTTAGACAAAAAATTTTGTAGTAAATATTATGAACAACCTTTGCTTTTAAATGCATGTGAGAGATGAATTATAAAATACAAAATAAAATCCGGAACTTCATTTCCTGAAATTTTCTGATTAAGTAACCTGAAAGCACTCATTAAGAAGTGCTACATGAAATATAATGATCATCCTTTAAAAAAGCTTTTCTCTTAGGGAGAATTTTGAACATACAAAAGTAGACATAACAGTATAATGACTTCTTACACACTAATCACTCAGCTGCAGTAGTTCTTATTACCTGTGCCATCTGCCATCTGTTTTCCCATTACTGTTACTTTGAAGCACATTATAGATATCATATTATTTCTTCCATTAATAGTTCAGTATGCATCTCTAAAATATAAGAACACTTTTTAAAATTAAAGACATCATAATTCCTTAATATCTTTAAATATTCAGCAAGCAATCAAATTTCTGAATATCTGACATATCAAAAATGGCTTTTTAAAATGGTTTGGGTTTTTAAAATCGTTTGGTTTTTTTTTTTAAACTAGGTTTGTTTTTTTTTTCTAAACTAGGGTTTTTTTTTTTTTTTTAATTGCCCCTTGTTTTTTTTTCTTTTTTAACCATATTGGTTGTAGTTTCCCACAATCTGGATTTTGCTGATCACATTTTCATGGTGTAGTTTAATGTGTTCCTTTGTTCTCTTCATTTCCTATAAATTGGTATCTTACATACTTGATTGTATTAAAAAATGTCATATACTGCCAGAAAATATTTTCTTATATATTCTTGTCCTACTGTTTCTGCTTTTTCAGCTGATTCCCTTCCAGTCCTTCTTATAGGACCCTTCCAAATTCCCCTTTCCCTTACAAATTCAGTTTTCTATAGCATTAGTCTCCTGTTCTTTACCTTCAATGATGTTGCCTTTCCTAAAGCTATCATGTCATATCTACCCTAGGGTCTGGAGGAAGTATTTACATCGCTGCTTCCACAGGGTAATATTTATCGCTCTATTAAAAAAACAAAAAATCTTGTCCTTTGCGATTAATATGATACAGATTATGTCATCCTCAGTCGCTCCTGTTGTCCTCTGCTGCTCTTTCGTTGCCTACTCCTATGTTGTTAGTTGAGAATTTTTGGCATCTAACCTGGTTTTCCTCTAACCCTTTCTTCTGATATTATCATAGGTGATGTCATTATCCAGGTGAAGAACTCACCTAAAGACACTTTGAAGTTTCTTAATATATTTGACTCTGCAGTGTCCTCCAAACTTGACACCAGTACTCCTTTCTCATAACCTTGTTCTAATGAAACCTTGTTATTATCTCGTTTGTCCATCTTTGAATTTGTAAACTCTTAATTGTACCAATCTCTGGTCATGTTCTTCTGTTTTTTTAGGTCTTTTATATTGTATTCCTGTGCCCTTGATCCTGTCCCTGTCTGTCCTATGGCTATCGCCTTCCCCCCTCCTTCTTTCTTTGGTATTATTATGTTGGCTCCTGCAGTAGCTTAAGAATTACCTCTTGGCTTATTTTTTTGTTCTCCTTTGATCTTCGACCATTAGCAGCTACCGTCTCTTTTCTGCTCTTCACCCTTAAGAATAGCCTTGCTACCTTGATTTCCTTTTTCCTCATTACTCTCTTCTTAAATTTCCCCCCTAGATATTTCATAGACATTGGTTTAAAAAAATCAGATCACACAGAAGAACTTATAATGCAAAAACTATTACAATGAGAAGTTTTATTCTTCCCACTTCAGTTCTTTTCTCCAGAAGGAGTTAGTTTTGACTGTTAACTTCTTGTAGTTCAATCTTGATTTCCCCTCCCCATTTCCTCAAATTATTCATTTCACGTAAGGTAAAGTAGTATATTTAGAACTTGATTTCTTGTTCCAGAAACCATAGGCAGTATTTCTTGATTTCTCACTTTCTAGGATTAATGTACTTCCAAGCTTCTCTTTAGCCACCTCCTTGCTTTCACCTCTCAGCCTCCGGCATTTATATTTTTATGTCCAGATGAACATTTATATTGTGTCTAGTAACCATAATTAGCCCTGGAGTGCTTTGTAGACGATTCTAAATTTGCAAAGCAATGACAGTGCTTATATTATATTGAGGATTGTTACAGAGCCAAGAAGCATGCTATAATTTCGTCAGCTTTCTTGTCAAGTTTTCTTCCACTGGAATTGCCTTTTTTCTCCTTTCTTTTAGTTTTCCTTTTTTATCTTCTGTGGGTGTGTTGTGTTAATGTTGTGTTTTGTATTTGTCTTTAACTCCTTCATGGCAGCCTAGTACCCACTTTTTTCTGAAGTCTTCTTTCCAGCATCCCTTTGCTGGGCTGGGTGCTTTAGGCCTGCTGCCCAGCTGTCTGTCACCATGTGACTTAACTACACTACTGTCCAGGGTTGAATCTGTTTTCTGGACCTGATGTCATCTTTTTTATTTACTCCTGTGGTTTGATTGGTATGTTATATCTTAAGAAAGTAACTTCTGAAATGCTGCTTTTGAGGTAAACTTTGAATATTTAAATATTTGAAAAATCACTTTATTCTGCTGGGTAAGAATTCTAAGTTGAAAACCATGCATGAGGTTAGAAAATAAAAATAATGACACAAAATGAAAGGAAAAACTATGTTTACCCTTCAGATCCTTTCCCTAGTTTTTTGCTAACTTCTTAATTGCTAAATTCAGTGAATTTTTCCCCCTTCTGTTTCTGTCTTATTTAACCTCTTCATGGTATTTGACAGCTCTTCTCATGACACTCTTTTCTTTCTTTTTTTTTCTTTAAAGGAACTTTAGTTTTATTAAAATACATACAAAAAAGCACACTAATCAGAAGTATACATATAGCACAGTGAATTTTTACGAAGTGAACACTTCCAGCTTTTCTCCTGATTCTTGACCATTTCTTTTCAAGCATCTGCTACATTCCTCTTTATGTTCCCCCATTTCTGACAGTTCTAGATAGTTCTTTAATGTTTGGACTACAAGGACTTGGTCTCTAACCCTCTTCTCATCTTGTGTACCTTATGTATATCTTTATGCCTAATGGCTTTAAAAATCTGTAACAAAAACACAAAATGTTTCCCTTAGCCTTTAGAAATCTAGCTGCCTATATGATATCTCAATCTGGATGTATCATAGGTAACTTAGTTTCATTATGTGCCAAACTGAATTCATCATTCCTCCAAAGCTATTCTTCCATCCTACTCTGTGAATTGTGACACTGAACACCCAGCCTCTCAAACTCCAAGCCAAGAAATGATTCTTAATTCCTCATATAGCAAGCTGATAACTATTAATCTTCCTTGTAATTGTCTAATAGGTGCTTCATATTGCAAATATCTAAAATCCACTTTCCATTCAAACTTACTTTTCTTTCCTATCTTGGTGCTTAGCATTGCTTTCTTTATACCTAGTTGCTCAGTCGGAAATCTCAAATGCAGGTTAGATTCCTGCTTTTCTCCCCGATGTCCAGTTAGTAATAAAGGTAGATCTTTGCGGCAAATCTCTGTAGTACACAGCCCTGTCCTTTCACCCTGTGCATAGTTCCTGCAACACTTTATGTATCGTTTTATATCTGTCCACATTATTTCCTTTCTGCTCCAGATGAAGAGCTTTTGAGGCAAAAGGTTATATCTTTCTTTTGGAAAATGTTGAAAGTGTAAATGAACATGAGGTTAGCTGAATGAAGAGAGATGATATAACATGTAAACAGAAAAGTGTTGGAATACATTTAGACTAGAAAATTGGACATGAACAAGTTTAAAAATTCCAGAATTTGTCTTAAACCAACAAACATGGTACATATCTGTTTTATCTAGGTTTTGGCTGAATTACTCCTAAAATATCTTTGTAAAGAGGGGAAATATATAAGTAAGCACAGTGTAATGACAGTTTATCTTGTTTTGTCAAGGATTCATAAAGCAGCACTTTATATTTTACTGTATCACCAGGAAATTTCTTTGAGAGTTATGGATTATTGTGGTATATTCTCCAAAATAAACTCCATTCTTTGAACATTGATTTTAAGTGATTTTTTCTACTTTTAATTTTTTATAAATAATAATAGAGAATAATGGAAACCAACATACCCTTGAAGGAAAAAAAGCTAATTTCCAACAAATTAATTAGAATATATTCCAAATATTAGCTATTAGCAATCAATATAAAAATATTTTATGAAATGGATACCAGAGTTGTTTTAAAGTTAGCCTAAAGGCTAATTAGGACATTTTTAGTAGTATATCAAAGAAAAATTCTACTTAATGAAAGAGGTGATAAAAACAAAAACTAAGGAAAATAACATGGACACCAGAAAACAGGTTTTTAGGAAAGTGTCCTTTTATTTTAGATGGAAGTGTATAGTAAAGCCAGTTTCTTAAACTGACAAACAAAAGTAGGTGAGGCTAAAAAATAATTGATACTCCTTGCTGTTGCCTTTTTAGCTGTCATGCCTCAAGTGTTAGTTTAGCCTTTGAGGAGTGTAGGGACACAGAAAAAGAGGTACATTAATTCAGTAGCATTCTACTCCTGTAGTGCTCAGTCAGTGTTTGTCATTACTGTGGGAATTATATTTGATAAAAAAATATCTGAGACCTTTTTTTCACAATAGTAGCTGAAAAGTAGATCCAAATTCTTATTCACTGATGATTTCTGTTGAAGACATGATGTTCCCATTATCATTGACAAGAAGCTCAAATTGGACTTTCTTTGCCCTTGTGCAATTCATGTTATGTAACTTTTCTTGGCTGTCCCTATACTTGGATGTTTGATTATGGTTAGGGAGGTATTGCGTTAGATGTAATTGGCCAAATGTGAACTTTAAAAGTATGTCTGGCAGCCGCATATCTGGTAGAAACCAACAAATCTAAAGTAGGAATGAGAAGAGGTAAAGACAGCAAAAGTTTGTTTTGATGCTAACAGGTATCTGAGGGAATTGTTTCACATTTTCTGACTCTTCTAAGAATAGGCATACTTTTTTAAAAACAGTTTTATTCAGACATAATTCACATACCATACATTTTGCCCCAACCATACGTTTTTTGTTTTAAATTGTAGAAGTAAAACTAGAATCTATATGAAAATGAATAGTGAGAAATTGTGTTTAGATATCATCCCCAACTGCTTTAGTGATTTAGTGGTTTTATATTTTTCTCAGACCATTCTCAAAGAACTTTCTAGGCTTATTGGGTTAGGATGAGGGATTTAGAGGATGACAACCATTTGTCTTCTAGAATGGTATTGTAGATAAGGAACAGAAGGAAAGTTCTCCATGTTATAGGTTTTTCCATTCATAACTTTTTTCTTCACTAGTTTCTGTGACTTTGAGCTAAGAAACCACATGGGATCCAACAGGCTTAAAGAGTAAGAGTCTATTTTTGTGCTGTGCTTTAATATTTTTGCCTCTTTTATCAGAAACTGCTAAAATTAGTAATCAGACCTCGGGATTAAAATTGGTGAGGGAATATCTTTTTGGGTGCATTTCTTTTGAAAAACAGTGTGCTTTTGTGGGAAATCCTTTTGATTTAAACCTGTGTGGGCTTAAAGATAACATATCTTTTTGACTGGGTTTCCATGGAAGCAATACTTTGCATGAATGCAGGATAAGGGAGTCCTGGAAAGGCAGCAGTTCAAAGAAAAGATTTATTTACTAAAGTTTTTTTTTTTTTTTTGACAGTAGTTTATTTAATTTCATAGGTAGTTTTTGCTCTTATTATTAAATGCCCTTTTTCACATGACTCGATTAATTTATTTGGATTTTTTTTCCTTACATAGTGTAGAAAAGCTGTAAGTCCTGCTAAATTGCATCACAGAGATTTACTATCAGTTCAAAAAAAAAAAAAACAAAAAACAAAGCAAAACATAGTACGTAAAATTTGCCATTTGTTGATGTAAGGAATCAGCTCTACTAGTTGTAATTCAGTTGCATTAATTTGGTGAATTTATAGGGGTGGCTCCTGAAGTTATTTATTTCAGAGACTTGATACGGTTGGGAAGGAGTTGAATATACTAAAAATTATTCTTAAAACCAACCTTTTGAATATTTATTTATTTATTGGAAAGGAGAAAGCTGTCTTTATTCACAGATAGTGTATTCAAGCAATTACAAAAAAAATTCCAAGGAATCCACAAAATGACTAATAAAATTACTATGAGAATTTACGTAAGCTGTAAGGATGTGTCAGATCGCACAAACCAGTTGCATTTCTACCAATAATAAACAGTTGGAAAAAATATTTTTAGACATTACTTGTAATAGATTAAAAAGAAAAATAACAGAAAATTAATAGAAGATGTTTAAGACTTTTATACTGAAAGCTACAAAGCACCAGAGAAACAAATTAAGGAAGATATGAAAGTGTTTTAAAAGCTGAGATTTGGAGAAGCGCAGTGCATCAGTTTAGATTTGGTTTGGCTGCATATAACCAAAATTACAAGTAATAGTGGATTTATGTTTCTCTCAAGTAAGAGAAGATTATGCTGGACATTTGGCTCCATGATTATCAGGAAACTAGTTACCAGCTATCTTTTTCTTTTTCCAACCTTTACCCTGACTTCCATCCTCAGGATCACATTGTGGTTGCAAGAGGGCCATTATAGCTCCAACCATGGTGTGTTCATTCTGGGTAGCCTAAAGGAGGAAAGGGCAACAAAAAAGAATGCCACTTTGTAGCTAAATCAGCAAAGAGTGGAGGAATTACTGCATCATAGTGTGGATATATGTGTAGTCGGCACCCAATGGGTGCAAAAGCATCTGGCCCCGGGGTCCCAAACAGACAATTTCTGCCCTTCAGTGCTGACAAAATTAAAGGCAGAGAGATGAGAGGTAGTGAAACAAGAAAGTATCACTGGAAATAGAGTAGGCCAACATCTCAAAGACTATTTCCCAAGTCCTGAAAATACTTGTAGGTTTATGTAAGGCAAATGTGGGACAAAGGTAGGTGGGCAGGCGTGTGGGCAGTAAAGGTCAAGTAGATCATTGTCTTGGGGTCAGTCACGCAGGGTCTTGATGGCATCATGGCAGTCATTCTTGCTTGAGGGGGTGGTTTTGGTTCCCATCACAGGATGCTAACACCCCCCTGCCCCAGGTCTTTTCCTAAGTTAAAAAATAAGCTGGAAAGAATTTAGTCAGTTGGAAAATACACACTAAGGTCAAGTGGAAGTAGGTAAAGTCCCCTTTCATACGTATAACTTTGTAAGAAACTTGTCAGTTTTACAAAGTGGTTGCTCAGTTTTACATTCCCCTCAGGAGTGAGAGTTCCAGTTGCTCTACAACTTTTTTAACGTTTGTCGTCATTAGTCTTTTTAAATTTTTGCCATCCTAATGGGTATGTGTTGGTATCTAATGGTTTTAATTTGTATTTCACTGAATTGTTGGTATTTAGAAGTTTTTCATGGGGTTTTGGGCAGTTTTTAAAAATCTCCATTTGTAAAGTTTGTTTAAATATTTGGGTGTTTTTTTTTTTTTTTTACTATTGGATTATAAGAGTTTCTTCTGTATTCTAAATATAGATCCTTTGATATATGTATGTATTGCACATATTTTCTCCCCGTCTTGACTATCATTTTCTTAACAGTCTTTTGGTCAGCAGAAACTTTTAAGTTTTGGTAATATCTGACTTGGCACTTTTTTTTTTTTAAATGGCTAGTACTTTGTGTGTGTCTTATCTAAGAAACCATTATAACTCTAAGGATGATCAATGGACCGTATGTGTGTGGTTTTATTTCTGGACTGCCTGTTCTGTTCCATTAATCTATTTGTGTATTCTTATGCCAGTACCATATGTATTGATTATTGTAGTTTTATAGACAGTCTAGAGATCAAGTAGTGTAAATCATTCAGCTTTGTTCCTTTTAAAAATTGTTTTGACTTTTCTAGACTCTTTGCATTTCTGTGTACATTTTAGACTTAGCTTTTCAATTTTTGTAAAAATGCCTGATGGGATTTTGATGGGGATTGCATTAAGTCTGTATTTCAGTTTGAGGAGAACTGACAGATTAGCAAGCTAAAATCTTCTAGTCCATAAAAATTATTTAGGTTTTCTTTAATTTTTCTCAGGTTTTATACTTTTCATTTCATGTTAAATTAGAACATCTTTCATCATTTGTATCTCTGCATATTTCATTTTTTGGTGCTATCATGACTAGTATCTTTAAAATTTTATTTTGCAGTTGATTGTTGTTGGTATATACTTTAAAGTGTAGATTTTATTATTCAGGTATGGTGAGGCCAATAGATCAGGAGATAATTACCATTGATAAGATAATTGTTACATTCACAGATCCCAAGAGGAGGGGTTATACCATGCATACCAAGAGGGCCCACACGGGGAAACATCAGGGTCAGTCAGGATGCAGAGAGAGTGAGGGGAAAATGTAGACAAGAAGCTTTTATGGTAGTTTTTGTGGGACACGTCAGCTGAGGCAAGGTAAGCATGTTGAGGATTGGATAGTCTGAATAATTTCAGTGGGCTCTAGGGCATAGGAGCTGTCCCTAATTGTCTTCATACTTGGTCCTAGGAGGATTAAGGCCCAGAGTGTAAGAACTCGGTAGCGGAGGTGGTTGGGACTGTGGGCTCTGCACTGGTTGGTTTGTAGATGAAAGGTGCCCTCTCAAGGGAGTTCTTTACTATCTTTAAGAGTTGGCTAGGCGTGGAAGGGTAGTCCCTCCAGGATCAGCAAGGCCCGAAGATAATGAAAGTATCAAAAATATAGAATAAAGAGCATAATTAAAACAGTACATAGGAATACAGTTGGTTTTGTTTATTTTGTGATGTTGTATCCCATGATATTGGTAAGTTATAAGTTCTAGTAAATCCATTGTAGAATTGTATGGATTTTCTGTGTATACTACCATGTTGTCTGTATATAAAGATAGTATTATTTCTTTATTTTCAGTCTTTATGTCCTTTAGTTCTTTTTCTTACCTAATTGCATTGGCTAGAACCTTCAGTGCTGATTAGAAATGATGATCGTGGACATCCTTGCCTTGTTTCTTATCTTCTAGAGAAAGCATTCAATATGTAATCATTAAATATGATGTTAGCTTAAGATTGTAGAAGGTGTTTATTTTATTGAGAAAGTTCCCTTCTTTTCCTAAATTGTTGACAAAGATTTTCATCATAAATTGGTTTTGACTTTTGTCAAATGCTTTTATGCAACTATTGAAATGATCATGTGGTTTTGCTATATCGTGTTAATAAGGTAAATTACATTGATTCACTTTCAGATGTTAAACCAACCTGTATTCCTGGGGTTACCCCAGTTGGTCTTGATTTTCTGACTTTTTTATGTGGTGCTGGTTTCATGTTCTATTGTTTTGTTATATTCATGAGAAACATTTGTCTTTTGTGATACTCACATGTGGTTTTGGCATCAGGGTAATGATTATAAAATGATTTAGAAAGTACTTCCTGTTTCTCTGTTTTTGGTAAGAGTTTGTATAGAATTTTTTTTTTTCTTTAAATGTTGACAGACTTTACCAGTGAACTTGATTTGGTCTGGAGTTTTCTTTGTGGATAGATTTTTAATGAAAAATTTGATTCATTGAACAGATATGATACAATTCATGTTTTCTGTTTTCTTCCTATATCAGTTTTGGTAATTTCTGTCTTTCATGGAATTTGTCCATTACATCTAAGTTGTTGAAATCATTCGGCATAAATCATTATAGATCCTTTTCCTATTACTATCTGTAAGATCTGTAGGGATGTTCTGTTTTTATTCCTGCTAATGATAATTCGTGGGTTTTTTTCTGACTTTCAAAATTGACCATTCTGCTTAAAGATTTGTAAATTTTATTAGTTGTTTCCCAAAACTGACTTTTGGTGTTATTGATTTTCTCTGTTGTTTTCTCTGCTCGTCATGCCTACTTTCTTCTCCTTTTTCTGGTTTCTTTTTTTAGCTACTTAGGAAGTTTAGATCATTGATTCCAGATCATCTTCCTTACCATAAGCATTTAAAGATACACATTTCCCTTTAAACACCGTGTTAGCTGTATCTTAAAAATTTTCCTTTTTTGATGGTTTTTCTTTCTTTTTTTTTAGTATGTAGTAACATTTTTATTTCTCCATTAGCCAATAAGCAAAGTATAACATCATTTTCTCCATTTTCTTTGGATAATTAATCAGTTCTTAACATTTTCTTGAAAGGATTTTGTGGTCAGTGCCCAGCAGTAAAACTTCTTTTAAATTTTATTTTTAAGGTCGTATCTCTTCCAGCTTCATGTCCATAGATTCCCATTGTATCTGATGCCTTGCTTTATTTCCAAGACATAGAATGTTTCCTGGTACATAGAATGCACTCAAAAGTATTTATGAAGGAGTAAAGAAATGAATGGATCTTCCTAATATCTCGTCACAATGTCTTTACATCTCTGCTCTCCATTTTGTGTGAGGGTTATAATTTTGTATTAGTCTGGAGAACCAATCAAATTGAATAGGGTGTGCCCCACAAGCTGAAGCCCTGATTATGTTTAGCGTCTATCCAGTCAGGGTATGTTCCCTTGGAATGTAACCCTTATTAGGTTTACTAACAGTTTTCCGGGTATAAGGGAGGCCAAAGAGTCATTGTTCTAAGAAGAAACAGACAAATTTGGGACATTGGAAGAAGAGGAATTGGCTGCTTACCTGTGGAACTTGCCACAGAATCTCTTTGGCTTCACCATCTCCTCCTACTCTGAGTCCTGGTATGTCCTCCGAACAGTGAGATGTGAACTGGCCTCAATCCTTAAAATTATGTAAGTTCTATCTCTCTTTAGACATCTGTCACATCAAAGCAGCTTTTTTTTTTTTTTTTAAGAGTTTATTTATTAGTTAGAGAGCGCCTGAGAGAGAAAGTGTGTGTGTGCACACTGCAGGTGGGGACAGGAACAGAGGGAGAGGACAAGCAGACTCCCTGCTGAGCGTGGAGCCCTTTGTGGGGATCAGTCTCAGGACCCTGAGATCATGACCTGAGCAGAAACCTAGATTCAGGCGGCTAATCGACTGAGCCACCCAGGTGCCCTTCAAAGCAGCTTCTTATGATCTTTATATTTCATTGTGTCAATATTTGCTTTACCATTTTCCTTTCCCATTTTTGGCTGTTTGTGTCCTCTTTCCATTCTGGTCTTGAACTACTTAATTATTTTAACTTTCTACCCTAAGATCCTTGATCTGTACTGTCTAATAATTTAACTACCCAACACATGTAACTGTAAAATTTAGAGTAATACAATTAAATAGTTAGACTCCATATCTCAGTGGTAGTGGTCAAATTTTAAGTATTCTGTAACCACAGGTGTAGCAGTTATTGTATTGTACAGTACAGATACAGAACATTTCCTTTATCTTAGAAAATTCTATTGGCATGGTGATCTACATCTTATGTTTTTATTATTTTTTGTTGTAAATACTTCATTTTTTACTTCCCTGAATTAATTTCCTTTTATGGATTTCATCAGGTGATTTTCATTTTTTAAAACATCTTTAGCTATGTGCTTAATTTAATCATTTTAAAATTAATGTATATTTAAGACTAATACTTTCATGTGAATATTGTTTTAGGTTTGCCCCATTTGTACTTATACATAGCTGTATTCAAATGTTACTATTTTTCATAATGCACTGAAAAATGTTTGCGTCAGCTTTAAAAGAGATTTCCCCCCCTTAATTTTTAGTTGATAGATTGTTTTTTCTATGATTGTTGTTTTCTGGCATTATTTCATTATTTATAGGGCTGTTGCATATTCCTTTTTAAAAAAATATGAGGTTTTCCTCCATCTTGGTACATAAACCATTTGTATGCAGTGTCCATTATGCACTTTGAAAATAGATCTCTTTCATGGTATGCTGCTTTCATAGATAAAATTCTAGAGTAATTGTAAACTTAAATCTAATTTTGCCACTCCTGAATTGCTTTGAATGTGTTAGATGTTGAAAATCATGAAAGATTGAACTTTGATTTGTAATCCAATCTGAGATGATATATTTCTTCATTTTCAGTATTAATTGATATATATTTATTTTGGTTTAATACTTTCTTCATATTTAAAGCTACTTTCTTATACCCTATGATTTGTCTTTGCTTAATTGTGAATTGCTAAAATGTAAGGCACAAGGAGGCAAACCACTTCAGTTATGTCAACTGCTGTATCATTAGCACCTGGAATAGTGCCTAGACCATCACTGGTGTTGAATTTTGAGAGAGCTCACTGAATAACATCACTTTCCAGACTAGTTCTGAACTGAAAAAAAGGGAACTGGCAGGTGAGTGAGTATAAGTAGATATCATTTGTTTTTATTGACAGATCTGTTGAGGAACACAGTTTTGCTGTGGAGGAACAAAGGTCCTTAGATTGCTAATCCTTTAAAATATTAAGGCATTATTGAGGAAGCAGAATGCCTCCTTCCACGTAGCTCTTTGAGATCTGGGGGAAGAACCTATGGTGTGCAGTCACCCATCCTGAAGTCACCAAAGATACAAAAGTCATTATTCCTGCTTTAGTGAGAAGTTAGTCAATACATTTTTGCATGAATTACTGAATAATTTAGAACCGTTAATTAGGTTTTGCTAGTTCTTTTAAAGATTGCTTGTATTGCTGTGGTTTTGAAATGTATTTAATCCCTATTTTCTGAGATAGTTTATCAAGTTTATTGATCTTTTCAAAGAACCATCTCCTGGTTTCATTGATTTGTTCTATTGGTTTTTTACTTTCTGTATAATTTATCTGTAATCTTTATTATTATTTGCTGGGTTTAGATTTTGTTTGTTCTTCTTTTTCTAGCTCCTTTAGGTATATGGTTAGGTTATTTGAGATTTTTCTTGCTTCTTGATGTAGGCTTGTATTGCTATAAACTTTCCTGTTAGAACCACTTTTGTTGAATCCCAAAGACCCTTAAAAAAAAGATAAAGAACCAATCAAAGATGAAGAACACAATAAATGAAATAAAAAATACACTTGATGGAATAAATAGCAGGCTAGGTGAAGCAGAGGAATGAATTAATGATCTGGAATACAGAGTAATGGAAAGGAACCCAGCTGAGCAAAGGAGAGGAGAGAAAATTCTGCAAATTCAGAATAGTCTTAGGGAACTCAGGGACTCCGTCAAGCACAATAACATTTACATTGTAGGGCTCTCACAAGAAGAACAGAGAGGAAAGTGGGCAGAAAATTTATTTGAAGAAATAATAGTGGAAAACTTCCCTAATTGGGGGATGCAAACAGATATCCAGATCCAGGAAGCACAGAGATCCCTCCCTCACCCCAAATTCAACCCAAGGAGGTCCACACCAAGACACATAGTAATTAAAATGGCAAAAAGTAGCAATAAAGGAAAAAAATTAAAAACAGCAAGAGAAGACAGTTACATACAAGGGAAACCTCGTATGGCTATCAGTGGATTTTTCAGCAGAAACTTTGCAGGCCAGAAGGGAGTGACGTGATATATTCAAAGTGCTAAAAGGGAAAAATCTGCAGCCAATAACACTCTGTCCAGCAAGGCTATCATTCAGAATAGAAGAATAGATAAAGTGTTTCTCAGACAAACAAAAACTTTTATAAAGAAATAAAAGGATGTAAAATATGACATTACCTAAATATACCTGAAACTTTAGGGTGGGAGAAGAGGAGTAAAGAATGGGTTCAAACTTAAGTGACTATCAACTTAATATAGATGCTGCTATAGGAAGAAGTTGTTATGTGTGAACCTAATGGTAACCACAAATCAAAAACCAGTAATAGATATGCAAGGAATAAGGAGAAGGAAATCCAAGTATATCACTAAAGAAAGCCAACAAACCATGAAAGAGAGCAGGAGAAGAAAGAATCAGAGAAAATCTATGGAAACAAGCACAAAACAGATAACAAAATGGCAATAAATACATATCAATGTTAACCTCGAATGTAAATGGACTGAACACTCCAATCAAAAGAGATAGGGTGACAGAATGGATAAGAAAAGTAAGACCCGTCTATATGCTGCGTGCAAGAGACTCCTCTCAGACTGAAAGACACCTGCAGATTGAAAATGGGGAGGTGGAGAAACATTTATCATGCAAATGAATGTTAAAAGAAAGCCAGAGTAGCAATACTTATATAAGACAAAATAGCCTTTAAAACAAAGACTGTAATGAGACAAAGAAGAACACTATATAATAATAAAGGGGACAGTCCAACAAGAAGATACAACAATTGTAGAGGCACCTGGGTTGCTCTGTCATTTAAGTGTCTGCTTTTGGCTGAGGTCCTGATCCCAGGGTGCTGGGATCAAGGCCTATGTCGGGCTCCCTGCTTAGCAGGGACTCAGCTCCTCTTTCTCCCTCTGCCCTGCTTATGCTCTGTCTCTTTCTCTCAAATAAATAAATAAAATCTTTTAAAAAAAGGAGGATATAACAATTGTAAATATTTATGCATCTGACATGGTAGCACATACGTAAAAGTTAAGACATAAAAGTTAATAACAAAAAGGAAATAATTGATAGTAATACAAAAATAATAGGGGACTTTAACACTCCACTTATATTAGTGTTCAAATGATCCAAACAAAATCAACAAGGAAACAATTGTTTTGAATCACATACTGGACCAGATGGGTTTAATGGACATATTCAGAACATTATATCCTAAAACAGCAGAATATATATTCTTTTCAAGTGCACGTGGAACATTCTCCAGCATAGATCACATATTATGCCACAAAACAGACCTCAACAAATACAAGATTGAAGTCATACCACACCTTTTCTGACCAAAGCACTATGAAACTGGAAGCCAGTCACACGCACACACACACACACACACACAAATCGAAAGAGCACGAATACATGGAGGTTAAATAATACACTACTTAACAGTGAATGGGTCAACCAAGAAATCAAAAAAGAAATAAAAAAATACATGGAGACAAACGCAAATGAAAACACAGCAGGCCAGAATCTTTGGTATGTAGCAAAAGTGGTTCTAAGAGATAAGCTCATAACAATACTTGCAAAGAAAAATCTCAACGACCTAAATTTATACCTAAAGGAAGTAGAAAAAGATTAAGCAAAACCCAAACCTAGTAAAATGAAGGAAATAACGAAGATTAGAGCAGAAATAAATTATATAGAAACCAGGAAAAAAACCAAACAATAGAACAGACCAATGAAACCAAGAGTTGGTTCTTTGAAAAGATCAACAAAATTGATAAACCTCTAGTCAGACTCATCTAAAGAGAGAGAACACCCAAATAAACAACATCACTAATGAAAGAGGAGAAATAACAACCAATACAACAGAAATGCAAACAGTTGTAACAGAATATTATGAAAACCTATATGCCAATAATTGGACAACCTAGAAGAAATGGATAAATTCCTAGAAACCTCTAGCCTTCCAAAACTGAAGCAGGAAGAAATAGAAAAATTGAACAGACCAGTTACCGGCAATGAAATTGAATCTGTAATAACCTCCCCACCCCCGCCCTTGCCCCCATCCCCGTGCCAAAAGCCCAGGACCAGAGGGTGTCACAGGCACGTTCTGCCAAACATTTAGAGTTAATAATACCTATTGTTCTCACACTATTCCAAAAAAATAAAAGAGGATGGAAAACTTTTAAATTCATTCTATGAGGCCAGTATCACCTTGATACCAAAACCAAATAAAGACATCACAAAAAAAAAAAAAAGAGAGAGAGAGAGGAACTACAGGACAGTATCTCTCATTAATATAGATGCAGAAATCCTCAGCAAAATATTAGGAAGTCAAATACAACAATTCATTCAAAAAATTATATCCCATGGCCAAACAGGATTTATTCCTGGGGTGCAAGGGTGGTAAGATATTTACAAAATAACCAGTGTGATACAGCACCTCAATAAGAGAAAGTATAAAAACCATATGATCATTTCAATAGACACAGAGAAAACATTTGACAAAGTATATTCATTCATGATAAAAACCCTCTGCAAAATAGATCTAGAGGGAACATACCTCAACATAATAAGGACCTTATATGAAAAACCCGCAGTCAACATCATCCTCATTGGTGAAAAACTGAAGCTTTTCCCCTAAGGTCAGGACAAGGATGTCTAATCTCAATATTTTTACTTGCATAGTACTGGAATTCCTAGTGACAGCAGTTAGATAACATAAAAAAATAAAAGGCATCCAAATTGGTAAGGAAGAAGTAAAACTCTCACTTTTGCAGATGACATGATACTATGTATAGAAAACCCTAAAGACTCCACCAAAAACTGGTAGATCAGATAAATGGATTCAGTAAAGTCGCAGGATACAAAATCAATGTACAGAAATCTGTTCCATTCCTGTGTGCTAGTAGTGAAGCAGTAGTAAGTGAAATTAAGAAAAAAATCCCATTTACAATTGCACCAAAACTAGCAAAATACCTAGGAATAAACTTAACCAAAGAGGTGAAGGACCTGTGCTCTGGAAACTACGAAACACAGATGAAAGAAGTTGAAGATGATGCAAAGAAAGACAGGCCATGTTGATGGATTGGAAGAACAAATATTGTTAAAATGTCTATACTCCCAAAATGATGTATAGATTTAATGTAACCCCTATCAAAATACCAACAGCATTTTTCACAGAACTGGAACAAATGATTCTAAAATTGGTAGGGAACCAAAGAATAGCCAAAGCGATTTTGAAAAAGAGCAAAGCTGGAGGTATCCCTCTCCCAGATTTCAAATTATACTACAAAGCTATAGTAATGAAAACAGTATGATACTGGCATAAAAATAGACCTATAGATCAATGGAATAGAACAGAAAACCCAGAAATAAACCCACAGTTATATGGTCAACTAATCTCTGACAAGGGAGAAAAGAATGACTATACAATAGGAAAAAGACAGTGTCTTCAACAAATGGTGTTGGTGAAACTGGACAGCTACATGTGAAAGAATGAAACTGAACCACTTTCACTATACACAAAAATAAACTGAAAATGGATTAAAGACCTAAATGTGAGACCTGAAACCATAAAAATCCTTGAAGAGAGCACAGGCAGTGATTTCTCTGACATCAGCCGTAGCAACATTTTTTCTATGTATGTCTCCTGAGGGAAAGGAAATAAAAGCAAAAATAAACTATTGGGACTACATCAAAATAAAAAGCTTCTGCACAGCAAAGGAGACAGTCCACAATACTAGAAGGCCACCTACCGAATGGGAGAAGGTATTTGCAAATGACGTATCTGATAAGAGGTGGTATCCAAAATATGTAAAGAACCTATACAACTCACCACCCAAAAACCAAATCACCCAATTAAAAAATGGGAAGAAGACATGAACAGACATTTCCCCAAAGAAGACATGCAAATGGCCAGTAGACATATGAAAAGATGCTCAACATTACCTTTTATCAGGGAAATGCAAATCAAAATATATCACCTCACTTCTCAGAATGGCTAAAAATCAACAACACAAGAAACAACAGGTGTTGGCAAGGGTGTGGAGAAAGAGGAATCCTCTTGTACTGTTGGTGGGAATGCAAACTTGTATAGCCACTGTTTTCCATAGTGGCTGTACCAATTTACATTCCCACCAACAGTGTTCAGGGGTTCCCTTTTCTCCACATCCTTACCAACACTTATTTTTTGTCTTTTTTTTTTTTTTAAAGATTTTATTTATTTATTTGACAGAGACAGAGACAGCCAGCGAGAGAGGGAACACAAGCAGGGGGAGTGGGAGAGGAGGAAGCAGGCTCATAGCAGAGGAGCCTGATGTGGGGCTCGATCCCGGAATGCCGGGATCACGCCCTGAGCCGAAGGCAGACGCTTAACCGCTATGCCACCCAGGCGCCCCTATTTTTTGTCTTTTTGACAATAGCCTGACAGGTGTGAGGTAATATGTGTGTTTTGATTTGCATTTCCCTGATAATTAGTGATGCTCAGCATCTGTTCATGTTCCTGTTGGCTGTCTGTATGTCTTCTCTGGCAATGTCTATTCAAAGTCAAAGAGCTTCAGTCCATGTTTTCTTCTACTAATTTTATGGTTTCAGGTCTTACATTCAAGTTATTAACCCATTTTGAATTTATTTTTGTATATGGTGTAAGATAGTGGTCCAGTTTCATTTATCTGTGTGTAGTGGATTAGTTTTTCCAGTACCAATTATTGAAGAAACTGTCCTTCTCCATTATATATTCTTACCTCCTTTGTCATAGGCTAATTGACCATATATGTGTAGGTTTATTTCTGGGCTCTCTGTTTAATTCTTTTGATCGGTGTGTCTGTTTTCATACTACTGCTTTGATTACTATAGCTTTGTACTGTAGTGTGAAGTCTGGGAGAGTGATACCTCCAGCTTTGTTCTTCTTTCTCAAGATTTCTTTGGTTATTTGGGGGTCTTTTGTTGTTCCGTGTAAATTTTAGGGTTCTAATTCTGTGAATAATGCCTTTGGTATTATGATGAGGATTTCATTGAATTTGTAGATTCCTTAGGGTAATATGTACATTTTCACATTAATAATTCTTCCAGTTTATGAACAATATATGTTTCCATTTTTGTTTTCAATTTCTTTCATCAATGTCTTGTACTTTTCAAGAACATAATTCTTATAAATTCAGGCTTTTCAAATTTAATCTTTTCGAATTCACTAAATTTATAGATGAGACTGGCACATGATATAACAGTGAATGTTCCATGTGCACTTGAAGAGGATGTACATTCTGCATTTGTTGGATATAGCGTGCTGTAACTGTTTAGCTGGTTAATGATGTTCAGGTCTTCAAAATTCTTACTTATTTTTTCCATCTGTTCTATTTTTGTTAATTCTGGACAGGAGTATTAAAATTTTAGCTATTAGTGTTGTTTTGCCTATTTCTCTCTTTAGCTTTTTGCTTCATGTGACTTGAAACTATTATATGCATATAAGAAGTCTAATATATAAATCTATTTATTGTAGTTTTTTAATGTCTTGTTTTACGAGATGCCATGAAGGTATTCATTTTTTTCCTGGAATGTTTATTGTATGACTGTTTACATATTGGTGAGTTATCCATCTCAATATCATTGTATGGTATAAATTGGAGGTCAACATTTCTGTTTTCCCTTGCCATTTAAAAGTCATTTGACTGAGAAACTTTTATTGTGAAGACCAACATTTCTCCACCAAAATGCAGTTGATACATATGTTCTAAGTTAGGTTACCTTATGTGTGGATATTTTTCTCAACTCTGTTTGTTCCTTTGGTCTATTTTTCTGTATTTATGCCAATACCAACTTGACTTAATTACTCTAACTTCATAGTAAATCTTGATGTCTGGTCACATAAATCCTCTATGTTAGCTCTTCTAGATTATTTTGACTCTTGTAATCTTTTGTCTTCCATGTAGATGTTAACTTGTAAATTCCCATAACTGCCAAGATTCTAATTGGGACTGTGTTGAATCTATAGATCAATTTAGAGAGGAGTTGATAACTGATCAATATTGAGTTTTCCTGTAGTCTTATATCTATGTGTTCTATTCTTCAGCTGGCCTTTATTTTTTCTAACAATGTTTTATAGTTTTTATTACAGAATTCTTATAGATATTTCAATAGATTTATTCCTAAAGATTTGACTTTTTGTTACTATTGTTAGTGATACTGTTTTTAATCTTCATTTTTTAAGTTGTTTCTGGTATAAGGAAGTCAATTATTAAGTTTTGTATATTGATTTTGTAGGTACTATGCTTACTAAATTCACTTAATGTTATATTCTTTAAATTTTTCTGCATATGTAGTCATATCATCTGTGAATATGATAGTATTACTTCTTCCTTTCTAATTATACCTTTTATTTCTGTTTCTTGCCTTATTGAGCGTTAAAAGGTTGAGTGGAAGTCATGATGTTAGATATTAAGTTTTTGAATTCAAGAAGGATGAGATCAATATTGCACCATTAGGTATTTTAATTCAAGATCTTTCATAGTTACTTTTTATCAGAATGAGGAAGTTTGCTTTTTAGCTAGTTTAGCTGAGAGTTTCTAATCACAAACCATTATTGAATTTCATCAGTCAGTTTCTACATCTATTGAAATGGTCATATATTACTTTTCTCATGTATTCTAATATGTGGTAAATTCTGTTGATTGATTTTTGAATGTTAAAATAACTTTGTATATCTGGGGTACACGAACCCAGTCAGGATTTGTTAGCTTTTTAAAATACTACTAGATTCAATGTGCTAGTATTTTATTGTTTTTTTTCATATATGTTTATAAGAGATATTTACATATAATATTTCTTGTCACAACCTTATTACATTTTGGTATTATGTTTGTATCCTTAAAATATGTGGAGAAGTGTTTTCTAATTTCTAGTTACTGAAATAGTTTGTGTAAGCTCTTTATTCTTGGAGATGTTTGGAAAAATTCACTAAGAAAGTCAACGAGTATTAAATTTTCTTTGTGGAAGAGTTTTAAGATATATATTCAGTATATTTAATAAATATTAGAATTTTGAAATTATCTTTCTTCCTTTGTCAGTTTTGTTAAGTTGTGTTTCTCAGTAAACTTGTTCATTTCTTCAAAAATTTCAAATATTATGGAGGATATTCCTATATTAATATATATTTTTAATATTTGAAACTCTGATAATGGTGTCTAATTTCCAATTCTTGATATTGGTCATTTATGTTTTCTCTTTTTAAAAAATCATTGTTAGTGTTTTATCAATTTTATTAATGTTTAAAAAGCCAACTTTTTTTTTCACCACTGATTTCTGCTCTTAATACACTGTTTGCTGGGCCCTTGCTCTGAGAGCAGTTCCCCGACCTTGCCAAGGTCCAGGATACATGGCTACTCCGAGCTGAGAGCCCACTCCTGGGCTCACTGATGGCCCCCGACTTCCCTATTCTAATGCCTGGGAACTCTACCACACTCAGGCACCCCCGGTCTTCCTGTGACCCAGGGTTCCTGAGACCACACTGTCCCATCTAGGATTCTGCCCAACTTCACCAGCTGAGCACCTTTCAGGCAGGGACGTCCCTCACTAGAGCAGAGACTTCGGAAAGTTCTGATTTTGTGCTCCACTGTTGTATCACTTTCTGGTTAGGCTTATGGAGGCTCCCTCCCCTCAAGGTTTATCTTCCTCATATATTGCCTCGGATTCACTTCGCATCTCCCACCTTGCAGAAGGTGGTCTTTTTTCTATTTGTAGAGTTGCGCTGTTCTTTTCTTAGATCTCTGTTGAGTTCACAGGTGTTCGGAATGATTGCATAGCTATGTAGCTGAATTCCTGGGGCCAGATGAAACTAAGGTCTCCTACTCCTCTGCCATCTTGGACTATCTCTAAATGCACTTCTTAATTAATTCTCATCAGATTGTTAAGAGTGTTGATTCAGAGAGTAAAAAGAGTGGGTAGTGATAAAGGTTGGTTTCACTTTTTTATGTGATCTTCTCAGCGTTGTTATTTCTTCAGTATTTTTAAGAATTATGTAAATTAATCATAGTATATACAACATTAAGCCAACAGTATGGGTCTTATGGAGATAAAATGGTTGCTTGCTCCATTGTTCATATTTTGAGTATATTCCTTTAGTATTTGTTGAGAATTGCATTATAGTGTAACATGTGGTTTACTTTCAGGAATATTCCAGGTGCATTTGAAAAGGATGTGTCGTTGGTGTTCTCTTTTGACTATATTTTTCAGTGAAATATAGGAGGTGGTAATTAGGAGTTGGAGTGGCAGTTTTGGTGATAGAGGAGAAAGGCTAAGGTATGAGATAGTTTAGAAAAGTGGGAGAGTAAATGGATTCAGGAAATACAAATTTATAGGTGAGCAGCACTAATGGCCCATTTGTATGAATTTAAAGATAGACCAATCTCAGTGCATATGTATTTTCATGAGCCATATTTATATGTATAGGTGGAAGCTCTGAGTACTCAGAGTTAAAATTTGAACTCTTTTAGAGTTTCCTTGTTATCTTTGGTGTTCTGACTGTTTATTTTTATCTGTGTAAGTAAAAATCTTTTTAAAACCAAACCTTATCTCCTCTCAGAAGATTCTTTACTGTGAACCTAGGCATCTTTAACACCAGTGAAATTTCTTTTGATTTCTAAATGTTTTTTCTTGTTTATGTTCTTTTTTCTTCCATCTAGCGCTCTTAGAGTTACACTTTCTTGATTATTGCCCCCCTCTTTCTTAGTTTTTTGCTCATATTTCTCTCTCTTGATCTAGGAGATCAGGAGTTTGTCTTGAATTTGCCTTCCAAATTATTTGATATCTTCAGTTGTATTATTCAGTGTTTTCATTGAATTGTCATAATTTTTTTGTAGCTAACTATTTTCTTTATCTGCTCCTTTTAAATGAACCTTTAATGATGCTTTATGTTTTCAAAATATTCCTAATCTCTCTGAGGATATTAAGGATAATTTTTTAAATTTAAATTCAATTAGCCAACATATAGTACATCATTAGTTTCAGGTGTAGTGTTCAATGATTCATCAGTGTGTATAACACCCAGCGCTCAACACATCATGTGCCCTCCTTATTGCCCATCACCCAGTTACCCCATCCCCCCACCCCCAGCTTCCCTTCCGCAACCCTCAGTTTGTTTCCCAGAATCAAGAGTCTCTCATGGTTTGTCTCCCTCTCTGGTTTCCTCCCATTCAGTTTTTCCTCCCTTCCCCTATGATCCTCTGTGCTATTTCTTATATTCCCCATATGAACAATATGATAATTGTCTTTCTCTGATTGACTTATTTCACTTAGCATGATACCCTCCAGTTCCATCCACATCGATGTAAATGATAGGTATTCAAAACACTGTATTATCTTTGTTTCTTCTGGAGTTAGCTGTTTTGCTGCTCATTTTCCCCCTCCTCTTTTATGCTTTTTTTCCTGTCCCCCTTCACCTCCAATATATGATGATCCTTGATTATCACTGCGTATTTATGGTTTTTGTTTGTGTAGACTATTTTTAATGCCTGTTAATACCTTCTTCTGTGTGTATTTTAAATAGAGTCTTTATTTCCTCCATTCTACTGTCTCTGTCATCTGTTCCTGTCTACTTTTTATCTTCCATCAGTTCTTTGAAATTTCGGATTTTGCTGATAGCACTGTTTCTTATTTTTCCAAGCTCTCATGAATTTATTCACATGTACTTTTTATTTTACTCCTTTTCATCCTTTTGGCTACTTTTGTCATCTCTTTTGCTTTTACATCTATTATAAATTTCACTGTACATTGTTATCATGCTTTTAAACACTTGTTAATGGTCTTTTAAAGAATTTAAGAAAGGAAAGAAAAATAGAATGTTATAATTACCCACGTATTTACTATTTTTGAGGTCTCCATTCCATTCTACAAATCTAAGTTCGTATCTGGTATCATTTGCCTTAATCCAGAGAACTTTTTTTTAGCATTTCTTAAAGTTTGGGGTTTTTTTTTTTGGCGATGTGTTCTCTCAGCATCCATTTATCTGAAAATATATTTGTTTATCTTAAATTTTAAAGGTCATTTTTGTGGACTATAGAATTTTAGGTTAAACATCTCCTTTTCCTCCCCAGCAGCATATTGTCTGCCAGCCTCCATTGTTTCTGAAGAGATGTCAGTTGTAAGTCTTATCGTGGCTCTCCTGTATGTATGTGGCTACTTTTAAGATTTTTCTCTTTGATTTTTAGCAATTTGATTATGATATGGCTAGATATGGATTTTTACGAATTGGGGATACATGAACTGTTTGTAGTCATGGTTTGAGGTTTTCAAATTTAGAAAAAATTTAGCGAATATTTTTCCAGATATTTCTTCTGTCTTGTTCACATGTGTTAGATTGCTCAGTATTGTAGAAGTCCTATGGTTTCTATATCTTCATGCATTTATCTTTTAATGTAGATTCTTCTACACGTGTATCATAGTAAACATATTTTATAAAATAAATTCCAACATTTGAGTTTGCAGTCAGTCCATTTCTACATATTTTATCTCTTGACTCTATATCACATTTTTTCTTTATGTTAAATAAGTTTCAGTTGACTGTTGTCTGTTGTGGATGATATCTTGTATAAACTCTGGGTGATGTGGATTTCAGTCTTTCTTCAAAGTGTAGAGCTTTGTTCTAACAGCTAGAAGTTCACCTTGATCCTGTGGAGACTTGATATTAGGCTTTGTTAGGACTGTCCATTCCAGTTTTGTCCTTATTTCTGGTATGTGGCTCCTATTCCTCAAATGTAGCTTTTCTGGAGTTTCAATGAAAAGGCTGAGTGTTTACCAATTCTTTCTACATCCAAACTCTGATTCTCCAGGACAGGTAGCTAATGAAATCTCTTCCTATTTCTTTTAGATTTCTAGATTTCTTTTATTCCCTCTCCCTGGGCTTTTTGGATTTTCATCACATGCATGTGGATTCAGGAGTCAGCCCCTCAACTCTCTTTTTTTTCCCAGGATTTCTGCCTTCAATTTCTATCTGATTTAGCAGCTCCAAAGTTTATTCCTTGATTCTTCTAGCCAGTAAGACTACAGCTTTGTATAAGAGCTCTGTCCTCTTTTCCAGCAACCACTTGGGCACTACAAAGACTTTGTAGTTCCCTCAGGATAAAAGATGGATAAATGTGGACTTCAGTGTTTTCCCTTCGGTCGAGGGTCACATCTCCTCCAGCTCCTGTCTGCTTTTGTTTGCTTGTCAATGTCTTCAGTGTTTTTAGGGTAGTTTTGTTCTAGAGTTTATAATTGTTATCAGTAGGTTGTATGGGTTTGTATAGGATATCAAAAACAAATCAAGAAGAAGGAAGTATGTACACAGATACACAGAGGAATATTATTCAGCCTTGAAAAAGGAGTACACATTATTTGCAACAACGTGCAAGAATCTCAGGGGCAAGTGAAATAAGTTAGAATGACAAATACTGCATGGTACCACTTATATGTGTAATTTTAAAAGAGTCTAACTTTAAGAAACAGATGGTAGGAAAATCTTGCTAGGGGCTGGGATTTGAGAGAAATTGGTAAAAGGCTATAGATTTTCAGTTATAAGATAGATAAGTTTTAAAGATCTAATATAATTTGACTATAGTTGTGAAAATTGTATTGTATAATTGACATTTTTCTCAGAAAATAGAAGTTAAGTGTCCTCACTGGAGTAAAAAAAAGTACCTTCATGAGCTGACGGATGTGCTAACTCAGTGCTGGGGAATCATTTCACAGTGTATACAATGTAAATCATCATGTCATATACTCTTAGTGTCTTATAATTTTGTCAGTTATATTTCAGTATGGTAGGAAAAAGGTTTTTTTCAAACAGACTACAACTAAAAAATCATTAGGGCCTCGAGAGACTTACTAAAAGACACATTTCTTTTTTTTTTTTTAATAATAATTTTTTTTATGTTATGTTAGTCACCATACAGTACATCCTTAGTTTTTGATGTAGTTTCCATGATTCATTATTTGCGTATAACACCCAGGGCACCATGCAATACGTGCCCTCCTTACTACCCATCACCGGCCTATCCCAATCCCCCACCTCTCTCTCCTCTGAAGCCCTCAGTTTGTTTCCCAGAGTCCACAGTCTCTCATGGTTCATTCCCCCTTCTGTTTACCCCCCCTTCATTCTTCCCTTCCTTCTCCTACTGATCTTCCTGCTATTTCTTATGTTCCATAAATGAGTGAAACCATATGATAATTGTCTTTCTCTGCTTGACTTACTTCGCTTAGCATTATCTCCTCCAGTCCCGTCCATGTTGCTGCAAATGTTGGGTAATCTTTCTGATGGCTGAGTAATATTCCATTGTATATATGGACCACATCTTCTTAATCCAGTCATCTGTTGAAGGGCATCTCGGCTCCTTCCACAATTTAGCTATTGTGGACAATGCTGCTATGAACATTGGGGTGCATATGGCCCTTCTCTTCACCATGTCTGTCTCTTTGGGGTAAGTACTCAGTAGTGCAATTGCTGGATCATAGGGTAGCTCAATTTTTAACTTTTTAAGGGACCTCCACACTGTTGTCCACAGTGGCTGTACCAACTTGCATTCCCACCAACAGTGTAAGAGGGATCCCCTTTCTCCACATCCTCTCCAACATTTGTTGTTTCCTGTCTTGTACATTTTTGCCATTCTAAGTGGCGTAAGGTGGTATCTCAATGTGGTTTTGATTTGAATTTCCCTGATTTCTGCCCATTTTTTTATTTGATTATTTGTTTCTCATGTATTGAGTTTGAGAAGTTCTTTATAGATCTTGGATACCAGTCTAAAAGACACATTTCAGCAGAAAAAAGTTCAGAAGGAAAGCATAGGATCCAAAACAATGGTGAGCACAAATTGATGAAATTCTTGCAAATTTGCCTCTTAATGGCTAGGAGTTCATTTTAGATGGTGTTCTCTACTTGAGTAAAAAAGAGTGTAATAAATGAAAAAAAATTTTTAAAAATTGTTATTTTTGAACGAATTAAAATTGTTTAGGTTTGTGTATTCAATAGCAGGTGGACTTCAAAAAATCTTGTGGTTTTAACAATTGCCAGTTTCTTGTTTCTTTTTTCTCTACTCACTGGAAGTCCCCAGTTATTTGAAGAACTAAGTATTAACTCTAGTATTTCCTCTAATCGATTAAGGTCCTTATAGTTAGAAACAGAGCTAAATTTCACCTTGCGTTTCACTTAATCATAGTTTTTCATTCCTCTAATGTCTATACTTAGTATAGTGCTTGGCAGTCAGTAAATGCTGTATGCAGATGTTTGCTATCATTTTCCCTTTCTCCCTTCACATGGCTCTGCTCGTGATTTAAATGAGTACATCTGTAGGGGCGCCTGGGTGGTACAGCGGTTAAGCGTCTGCCTTCGGCTCAGGGCGTGATCCCGGCGTTGTGGGATCGAGCCCCACGTCAGGCTCCTCTGCTGTGAGCCTGGTTCTTCCTCTCCCACTCCCCCTGCTTGTGTTCCCTCTCTCGCTGGCTGTCTCTATCTCTGTCGAATAAATAAATAAAATCTTTAAAAAAAAATAAATGAGTACATCTATGCGAAAGGTGGTCAGATTTTTAGCTGTTTCAAATATCAATCTCATGTTTTAGCTGCTAGCTAAATTATTGTGTAATTGCCCTACTTTCATTTCTAAACAAAAGTGCGTAAAGCAGCAGTCTTGATTCTCCTCACCTGCCAGTGTCAAGGGGCAAAGTGTTCATTTCCTCGTTTCCGTTAATGGTATTATAGATCTCCCAAACCTGAAATCTTCCCGCTGTCTTTTACTCCTGGCTTTAAAAACACCTTTTTTAAATTTGAGTATAGTTGTACACAGTGTTGCATTAGTATCAGGTGTGCAGCATAGTGATTCAGCATCTCTATACGTTACGTTGTGCTCACCACAAGCTTAGCCATCAGCACTATGGCACTGTTGTACGCTGTTACAATAGTATTAACTGTAATCTCTGTGCTGTGCCTTTTACTCCTGTGACTTACTCATCCCATACCTGGACTCCTGGCTTCTTCTGTATTCAGTTTGTTACCAGGTTGCCTGAATTCTTGCTGTCACATTACCATTCATCATTCAACTGTTGGCGGTTTCAGTTCAGGATCTTACTACTATCCAGACTATTGAAGTAGCTTTTTAACTGTTTCGGTTTCAGCTTTCTCATTGATCATTGACTGTAGGATAATGTTTAACTTCTTTGATCTGATCTATTTATTTATGTATTTATTTATTGAGTTCCATGCTCAACGTGTGGCTTGAACTCACGACCCTGAGATTAAGAGTTGCACACTCTACCAACTGAGCCAGCCAAATGCCCCTTAAATTCTTTGATCTGATATTCAGAGTTTTCTTAGTTTTGCACGTTATAACAGTTAAGATTGCATTCATTTACAAATTATAAGATGTTTGGTGGTAGATAGGTGATTCTCGACATTGATTTGGATGCTTAAGTTTGCTAGGTCTTTTATTCTTTTGTCATTTCCTTCCTGGTTGCTTCATGGTTTTAAAGTGACTGTCCTACCCTATATTTATGCTCAGAGGCAGGTAGGAAGAAAGTAAAGGGGGGAAAGCAAAAAGCAGAAGGGAAGCCAAGTCAGCCTCCTTTTAAGGAGTGCTCCTGGAAGTACCACCAAGCAACCTCCACTTAAATCTAATTTGTTGAAACTGGTTCACATGGCTATCCATCTGTGGGGAAGTACAGTTCTTTGGAGAGTATGTTGCTCTCCCCAAAGAAATTGGGCTCTATCAAGGAAGAAGGAAAAATGTATTTTGGGTATGTAGTTGCAGTTTGCCACAAATATCTTTTTTAAAAATCCTTTCCTAAATGGTATAACTTCTTAAATACTGTACTTCAGCCCAGTAAATTAGAATAGATCTTGTACCTTCCTACTTCTCAGCACAGTTCTACTCTGTCATTCATATAAATCCAGTCTGTTGTACAGAATCAGTTTTTAAATGTGACCTCTCTAATAAAACTCACCAGTTTAAACCCAGTTTGAAATGTTATTTACCCCCTCTAGACACCAATGAGCAATTGTCACAGTAATTCATTTATTGAGAATTTATGTTGCCTAGTGGGATCCCTTCTCCTGTTGCCTGTGACTAATTTTGTTGTTTGTTTTGTTAATATTACATGTCTGTATTAGGTTTCCTCAGTTAAGTTGTAAACTTCAGCTTTATGGTCCTTGTCCACAGGAAGTTTATAATGTCAATGTCTCTCACTGTGCTTTGTATATAGTAGTACACAATATTTATTCAGTTAATGAATTTAACAAAGTCACTGCTTTCAGTGAAGCCTTCTTTGTATATGAGGGATGCCTTATCAGTATCACTTTCTTTTGTAACTTACTGTTTTTTTCTTAATAGGCAAATGTTCTGAAAAAAATTCTGCATGGGAATGGCTTGCCTTACAATGACAGAAATGGAAGGAACATCCGTATCTCCTGTACATCAGAATGGTGATATTCCTGGAAACGCTAATCCCGTGAAGGACATAGAACCGCTCCTACAGGTGTATCTTTATCATTCTCTTGAGAAAGCTGAAGGAGAGTATCTGAAGTTTCCAACTGGGGAGTATGTTGCGGAAGATATTTGTGTTGCTGCTTCTAAAGCTTGTGGTAAATACCTTAAAAAATTATTTTCTCCTTGTTAATAGATCATCACTTCAATTATGCTACTCTAATGCCATGTACATATATAATGTATTATTTTTTATCTTTAAAAATGCTTATATGGCAGTATGCTTTCAAAGCAAGAGCTGCCAGAGCTTGGAGACCTGCTTGCTGCCTGGTGCTGCCTCACACTGAGGGCTTTGTAGGTGCTGAGCTCCTTGGTTGCCCCAGGTGCAGCTCTCGAAGTCCAGCCGCTGCCCGCCACAGGGTTCAGGTGGTAAACCTTGATGGAGTGTGCGTTTCCAGCAGGGAAGAGTGCACAGGCCCAGGGAGCATGATTTCAAAGGATGGAGCCCCACAAATCCACTGGGGCTGGGCAGCCGGAAGCATTGGGGCTAACCTTTGGTAAAGCTACAAGGACAGAAACCTTGTCCCAGTGTGTCCTGTAGGCAAGACCTCTGCCCTGGTGGACAAGGAGAACAGATTGTCATGTCAGAGAGGATTATTCTTGAGCCTTAGGTCTAATGGAATTTGCCCTGTTTGGTTTTAGACTTGCTTGGGACCTGTCACTCCTTTTATTCTGCTCGCTTTTGGAGGAGAAATGTCTATCTTATGCCTGTCCTAGCATCATATTTTGGAAGCATTTAAATTGTTCGATTTCACAGATTCACAGGAGTGCAGTTTGCTTAAGAATGAATGGTACCTTGAGTCTCACCCAAATATGCTTTAGTTGATATTCAGATGAGTCTGTGAACTTGAGACTTTCGAGTTGATGCTGGAATGAGTTAAGACTTTTGGGGCTGCTGGATGGAGTGAATATATTTTGAATGTGAAAAGGATGTAAATTTTGGGGTACTAGGGCAAAATGGTAAGTTTCTATTGCTATGTCTTCACGTCTGCTTATCTTTTTTCTGCAGTTTTTACTCTAGAAGCTTTATTTGGATTGCTTTTTAATAATTTCCATTGCCTCATCATGTTCATGTTTTGCTCTACCTTCTTTACTAGATGAAATATATTGCAGTACCTGATTTAACTTTGTTAATTGGTAATTCTGCCATCTCTGTCATTTCCAGGTATCCTTCTACTGATTGATGTTTCTTCTGGTTTTAGGTCATATTTTCCTGCTTTTTTGAATGCCTACAATTTTTGGTTGGATGCTGGGTATTGTGATATAAATTTGCAATTTACATTGTTGCCTGCTGGATTTTTCTTTTCCTTCTTTCTTTCTTTCTCTCTCTCTCTTTCTTTCTTTCTTTCTTTCTTTCTTTCTTTCTTTCTTTCTTTCTCTCTCTCTCTCTCTCTCTTTCTTTCTTTCTTTCTTTCTCTTTTGTTCTTTCAGAAGTAGCTTTTTTTTAAAAGATTTTATTTATTTATTTGTCAGAGAGAGAGAGAGAGCATGCTGCACAAGCAGGGGGAGAGGCAGGCAGAGGGAGAAGCAGGCTCCTCACTGAGCAAAGAGCCCGATGTGGGACTCGATCCCAGGACCCTAGGATCATGACCTCAGCTAAAGGCAGACACTTAACTGAGTGAGCCACCCAGGTGTCCCTGTTGTATTCTTTAAATAGTAATGGACTTCGTTCTGGCACGTGGTTAGGTAATTGGTGATTTACTTAGCTGCTTTTGAGATCTTCTCCTCCTTCTCTTTCTTCTTCCTTCGTTAAAAAGTCCAATATTTCTAGTATATTCACAGAACCATGCAACTATCATATCAGTTTTCAGCACCCCCGGAAGGAAACCACTTACCCATCGAAATTATTTTCCATTTCTTTCCCAGCTCCCCCAACAACAACTCTACTTATATCTCTAAGAATTTATTTGGAACATTCAAACAGAATCATACCATATGTGTTTTTTTGTGACAAGGAGTTGAATTCCTGAGTCATATTGTAACTTTGTGAGGAACTGCCAGAATATTTTCAAGGCACCTACATCATTTTACATTTCTACCAGCAGTGTATGAAGGTCCCAGTTTTTCTGCATCCTGGTCAACACTCGTTATTACCTGTCTTTTTGATGAATGACATACTAGTGGGTGTGAAGTTGTATCTCATTGTGTTTTTTTGAAAAAATGTTAATGATAAATGATTCACATATCATACATTTCATACTTTTAAAAGTGTACCTTTCAGTGGTTTTTAATATCACCAGTCACTTTTAGAACATTTTTTCACCCCAAAAGAAACTCTGTGTTTATTGGCTATCACTCTTCAACCCCCTCATCCCTCTCCAGCCTCAGGCATCCCCTAATCTATATTCTGTCTCAATACATTTGTTTGTCTAGATATTTCATATAGATGGGATCATATAATATGTGGCCTTTTCTTACTAGCTTTTTATACTCATATATAATAGCCCCCTGCCATGGAAATCTTTAGTAAAAGGTGAAAGATTTATGTGATCTGAAGAGAAACTCCAGAGTATTTTACTCATACAATTTTTGTGAAGTTCATCCATATTGTACCATCTGTCAGCACTTCATTCTTTTATGGCTGAAGAATATGCTACTGTATGGATGATGCCACACATTATTTAACCATTGATCATTTGCTGGACATTTTGGCTCTTTTAGTCTTTGTCTATCATAAATAATATTCCTGTGAACATTGTGTACAATGTTGTGTACAGTGTGGACAATTTTACTTCTGTGTGTATACCCAGAAGTGGAATTATGGGTCAAATGGTAACTCTATGTTTAATTTTTTGAGGAACTCCCAGACTGTTTTCCAAAGTGGCTGCACCATTTTATATTCATACCAGTAGTGTGTCAGGGTTCTGATTACTCCACATCCCTGATAACACTTGTTATATGACCTTATAAAACTTATATCCATTCTAATGGGTATAAAATGCTATCTTATTGTAGTTTTGATTTTTTTTCCTGATTACCAATTTTTTTAGTATCTTTGCATCGTTTATTGGCAGTTTGTGCGTCTTTGGAGAAATGTCTATTCATATCCTTTGTCCACTTTTTAAAAGGCTTTTTGTTTGTTTGTTGTTGAGTTAATAGTTGTATTTTCTAGATACAGATCTGTATCGAATATATGATTTGGAAGTCTTTTCTCCCATTTTATGTTTTGTCTTTTCACTGTCTGAATCTGGTAGTGTCCTTTGAAGCACAGATTTTTCATTCTAATGAAACCTTGTTTATTATTTTTGTTGTTGTTGCTTGTGTTTTTGTGTCATATCTAAGAATCCATTACCAAATCCAAGTTCATGAAGATTTGCCCTTGTAGTTTCTTCTAGGAGTTTTATTGTTGTAGTTTTCTTCACTTTGAGTTCATTTTTGCAGCTGGTTTGAGGTACAGGTCCAGTGTCATTCTTTTGCATGTGAGTATCTATGTGTTACTGACTTCTTCCATTTTATATAGTGTTTCTAAGATTCATCTATGTCGTACCATGTATTAGTACATTATTCTTTTATGGCTGAATAATATTCAGCTAAATAGTATCAAATACATGATACAACACGGATGAACCTTGTAAATATTATAGGAAGTGTAAAAAGCCAGTAACAAATGGATATCTACATGCAAATCCCAGCTCCATTTGATGAAGAAGATATGATTTCCCTGCTCAGTAGTCTCAGAACCCTTCCAAAGTATCATTTGGCCATACATGAGTGGGTTTGTTTCTGGATTTTCGGTTCTGCTGTCTATATGTCTTAATGCCAGTACCATACTCTCTGCATTATTATAGCTTTGTAGTTAAGTTTTATAATCAGGAAGTGTGAGTTTTCCAACTTTCTTGTTCTTTTTCAAGATTGTTGTATTTTTAATTTTTTAAAAATCTCTTTTATTAGATGTTGTGTTAGAGTTTTTGTACTGTTCTTTTAGGGTTACCCTAGCTATCACAATGTACATTTTTGGCTTATTACAATCTTAAGCCTAGTGTGTTATAATTTTCTAAACAAGTCAAGAACTTGAGAGCAGTTTAACTCCATTTACTTCTCTTCACTTTTGGTACTATTGTTGTTTTACTTCTGTAGACATCATAAACACCACAGGGCACTTACATTATTGTTGCTTTAATAGTCATTCTTTTGTATTTACCCTTTCCCTTGTTCTTTATTCTTTCCTGTACTCCCATGCTTCCGTCTGTCATCATTTTCCTTCGGCCTAAAGAACTCCTTTTAGTATTTCGGTATTGCAGGTCTGCTGCTGACAGACACCTTCAGCTCTTATTCATCTGAGAATGTCTTTTCTTTTTGCTTTTTGTTTTGTTTTGTTTTTGTTTTTGAAAGATATTGTCACAAGGTATAGAATTCTTGGTTGGCCTCCCCCCCCCGCCCCGCCCTTTCATTCAGTGTTCTTAACATGTCCTATTCATTCATTGTCTTTTGGCTTCCATGGTTTTTGTTGAAAAGCTACCTATTAGTCTTTTATTTCTTCTTTGAAGGTAATATGTTTCTATGCTCTGGTTACTTTTAAGATTTTTCTTTCTGTTGTTCATCTTCAGCTGTTTGTGGTGTACCTATGTGTTGTTTTCTTTGTCTTCATTTTGCTTTGGGCTCTCTGATCTTGCTGAATTTGTAGGTCAGTATCCGTTTAGCTTTGGAAAATTCTTGGCCATTCTGTTACATGTGAATTAGATCCGTTTGACAGGTCTTAAATGCCTTTTATACTCTCTTCAGTTATTTCCGTTCTGTTATTTTTTTGTCCTTCGATTTGGGTACTTTTTATTGACTTGTTTTCGTGTTGACTAATTCTATCTTCTGTAGTATATTGTGTGCTGTTAAATCCATCTATTGGTCCATGGTTTAGTAGCATCAGTATCACCGGGGAGGTTGTTAGAAATGCATTATCTCAGGCCCCATCCCAAATCAGTGAATAAGAAACTTTCTTTTTCAACAAAACCATGCTTTTCAACATAAACCATGGAACCAAAAGACAGTCTCCAGGTTGTTATAATGATGAACATTAAATTTTGAAAAGTACTGGTATAGCTCATTCTAGCTCATTTAGTTAGGGAGAAGAAAAAAAAACTATTTATATAGTTTATGAAGCCCAGTTAGAATATACTCTTGGGTTCTTTACAGTGGAACCCATGTTATGTGCCATGTACTTTGCTAAGTACTTTATTCATATTATGGCATTTTATCCTTCTAACTATCCTGTGAATTTAGTTTTCTGTCCTTATTCTTTAGATGATGGAAGTATAAGCTTAGATTAACTACCACAAGTTTGCCTAGCTAGTAAATGGCTGAGCTCAGACTTAACTCATATCAGACTTTAAGCTAATGCTATATAGGTTATCATTGTTTAAACTGGCATACTTTTGAGGTGAAAAGATATGCTGTTAATAATTATGCTGGAACAGTAGACAAACCAAACCTACCGTGGTCCAGCCAGGTTATATACTCATCCTGTCTGTAGCTCTATGCCATATAGCACCTCTCTTTTCTTTTCTGTTTAGCTGTTTTAGCTTCAGGAGCATTTACAGCTGATCCTCTGTGTTTGTATACATTTTATGTATTCTGCCTGCAATTACATAGAATAACTAAATCCTCATGTGTTTTCAGTTTATGTATTACCTCTTTAGAAGCCTTTACTGAAGTCTTTACTTCATTTGACTCTCTTGATAAATGCTTTTACCTCTGTTAAAACCAGAGCTGAATAGAAGTTAAAGGGATGAAAATGTATTTTACTTAATAAACCATTGTAATAGGGAAGATATTCCAGTATAGAAGCGAGCTTGACTGAATACAGCCTGAACAGATGAGGTTTTATAGCCAATGAGAAAGATTGACGGGGGCATTGGTGAATGGAAAATTACTAAGAGTAGACATCAAGTCTGGGGGGGATTCTGGGTCAACCAACCTAATATGATTCTTGCTGTAGGCAGGCCAAGGTGATCAGATATCATCTGGTGGATAATAGAGGTGGGGAGTTTGATTGGATATTAAAGGTGGGGAACTCTTGCTAAATACACTTAGCAGGATTCTTGCTAAAACTTGATTCTACATGGAAGAACATGTATGAGCCTTGTTGGGGAGGGTTCAGAGGAGCCTTGCTAAAATTTGGTCAAGCAAAGAATCTTTCATCTCTCCCCTGTACTACTTTGTTTTCTTATGGTCTTTACTGTCATTGCACTTACTCTTTTGAATTGTAGTTCCCCAGTGGCGTCACTGAGTCATCTGCTACAACATGAGATCCTTAAAGTTGGGCACTATTTTTAGTTTTGTATTTCCTGTACTCCTCCTGTGCTTATTATGGAATAGGGACTTTGTTAATATTAGTGGGATGATGACTATTGCTCTAGAATGATATGGAACTGAATCACAGTTATAATGGCTTGGAAAATAAGAAGCACATTAAAGTGCTTTTAATAAGTAAAAATACAAATAATTTGGACTTGGTGTATAGGGAAAGAAAGAGTTAAAAATGACTAAGGTTTCTGTGTGGTCCTATTTTTTCGATATAATGTATATCTCAAATACAACGTCATTGCTTTTTCATGCTTTCTAGGAAAACCCAATTAACATGAACTAAGAAAAATGAAATAAGTATTAATATATAATTGCCATTTTGGAGTAAGATACCAGTGTGACTAAACATGACTATAAGCACTTTCTTTTGTTATTTGTTTGCAGGGCTGACTTGACCATTTTTCTTTTGGTGTGTATCCCACTTTTTCTGACCCTTTTGTGCCAATTTATATAAATACATTCATAATACCTATAATTAAGGTATGCAGTCCAATTTGAAGAAATCATTATTCATCATTTTAAAAAAATCCTGGTGATTCATTGATATGAATTCACTTTTCCTGCTTTGTATGATTATGCTATTGTTTGAAAATCATGACCATTGTCTTCTTTTAAAAAAATCCCTGTTATCATATGCTAAGAGTAATGGTTCCATATACGGTTTTGTTTGCATGATTACATTTAAACTAAATGCTACTTTTTTGTTAAGATTCTCTTCCCAGTGTTTTCTCTTCCCAGGGTCATCTCATATCAGGTCTATTATGGCCCTTTCCTGGACATTTTCATCCCTTGCTCTGTCTCTCATATACCTAGAACACTGGCTGTGTGAAGTATTTTGTGGGGAGAGGAGAGGTGGTAGGTAGATAAAGGAAGTAATATGTGCAAGGCACTGAGACGTGAGATTACCATGCTAACTACTTCGTTGATTGGATGATGTTATTCAAATTTTCAAGTTTAAAGTATTTTTTAGTGCATAATTAGCCTAGATCAAAATAGTATTCAGATAAAATAACTATTTCTCAAGTTATTTGAATGGCATTATTTCCTGTCATGGTTATTTTAAAATTCAGAGGATGACAAGCCATCATTCTCTATAGTTTCAAGGTGATTTATGTGATGAACTCTTATTTTCGTATTGATTAGTATCTTTTTTTATTTCTTTTTCCTGTTTCCTTTTTTTTTTTTTGACAAGAGGACTTACCATTTTTATTTAATGAATTATTTTTTAAAAAGAAGGTTTTTCTCTACTGTACTCTTAACCTTCCTTTTCCCTCTGTCCCATCCTAGTAACCGGGGCAATAATCTCTTGTGATTCCTTCTATAGTTTTTTACATGATCATATAAATATATATAGAAACATAATCCCCCTCCCTCCTATACACACAGTCATTAGGATTTTTAGGTTATTATTTTATAAAATAAAATCATATTTTATGCTTCTTGCCTTTATCACAAAAACATACATTGTGAAAAATCTGTTTAAGCCACACACTTTTGCACTAATTCTTTTTATTGAGTTTCCTAATACTTTGCTCCATGGATTGTACTACCATAATTTTTTCGATTTTTCTACTCTTGATTTTACATTCTCTTACTGTACTGTGCTTTGAGGGGTACATTGCTGGGTTGAAAGGTTGACATTTCTAGCAATTACATAACATAGTCCCTTTACACTATCACCTAATCAGACCTAGATGTTATCCCTCTTATTTGTGCTAGCTGAATCGTATAAAGTGATATCACATAATTTTATTTTGCATTTTTTTTCAATACTGGGTATTACCATCCTTTCACATGTTTATTAATTATTATTACTCATGTATTTGCTCTGTTGTGAGTAACTTATATCCATTTTTGCCATTTTCACTTTTATTTTGCATTTTTTAATAATAATTTTTTATTATGTTATGTTAGTCACCATACAATACATCCCAAGTTCTTGATGTAAGGTTCCATGATTCATTACTTGCGTATAACACCCAGTGCACCATGCAGTATGTGCCCTCCTTAATACCCATCACCGGCCTCCCCTCTAAAGCCCTCAGTTTGTTTCCCAGAGTCCATAGTCTCTCATGGTTCATTCCCCCTTCTTTTTATTCCCCTTCCTTCTTCCCTTTCTTCTCCTACTGATCTTCCTACTTCTTATGTTCCATAAATGAGTGAAACCATATGATACTTGTCTTTCTCTGCTTGACTAATTTCACTTAGCATTATCTCCTCCAGTGCCGTCCATGTTGCTGCAAATGTTGTTTAATCGTTCTTTTTGATGGCTGAGTAATATTCCATTGTATGTATGGACCACATCTTCTTAATCCAGTCATCTGCTGAAGGGCGTCTCGGCTCCTTCCACAATTTGGCTATTGTGGACAGTGCTGCTATGAACATTGGGGTGCATATGGCCCTTCTCTTCACTACGTCTGTATCTTTGGGTAAATACCCAGTAGTGCAGTGGCTGGATCATAGGGTAGCTCAATTTTTAACTTTTTAAGGGACCTCCACACTGTTGTCCACAGTGGCTGTACCAACTTGCATTCCCACCAACAGTGTAAGAGGGATCCCCTTTCTCCACATCCTCTCCAACATTTGTTGTTTCCTGCCTTGTCCATTTTTGCCATTCTAACTGGCGTAAGGTGGTATCTCAATGTGGTTTTGATTTGAATTTCCCTGCTGGCTAATGATTTTGAACATTTTTTCATGCGTCTGTTAGCCATTTGTATGTCTTCATTGGAAAAGCATCTGTTCATATCTTCTGCCCATTTTTTGATTTGATTATTTATTTCACGTGTATTGAGTTTGAGAAGTTCTTTGTAGATCTTAGATACTAATCTTTTATCTGTAGTGTCATTTGCAGATATCTTCTCCCATTCCTTGGGCTGCCTCTTGGTTTTTTTGACTGTTTCCTTGGCTGTGCAGAGGCTTTTTATCTTGATCAAGTCTCACAAGTTCATTTTTTGTTTGTTTGTTTCTCTTGCCTTTGGAGATGTGTCATGAAAAAAGTTGCAGTGGCTAATGTTAAAGAGGTTGCAGCCTATGCAACCTCTCCTCTAGGATTTTGATGGATTCCTGTCTCACATCAAGGTCTTTCATCCATTTGGAGGTTATCTTTGTGTATGGTGTGAGAGAGTGGTTAAGTTTCATTCTTTTGCATATAGTTGTCCAATTTTCCCAGCACCGTTTATTGAAGAGACTGTCTTTTTTCCACTGGATGTTTTTTCTTGCTTTGTCAAAGATTAGTTGCCCAAAGAGCTGAGGGTCCATTTCTGGGTTCTCTATTCTGTTCCATTGGTCTATGTGTCTGTTTTTGTGCCAGTATCATGCTGTCTTTGTGATCACAGCTTTGTAGTATAGCTTGAAATCCGGCTTTGTGATGCCCCCAGCTTTGTTTTTCCTTTTCAACAATTCCTTGGCGATACAGGGCCTTTTCTGGTTCTACACAAATTTAAGGGCTGTTTGTTCCAGTTCTTTGAAAACTGTCATTGGTATTTTGATCGGCATGGCATTGAAAGTGTAGATTGCTCTGGGTAGCATAGAGATTTTAACTATGTTTATTCTTCCGATCCATGAGCATGGAATAGTTTTCCATCTTTTTGTGTCTTCTTCAATGTCTTTCAAGAGTGATTTGTAATTTCTAGAATATAGATCCTTTACGTCTCTGGTTAAGTTAATTCTGAGATAATGTATGATTTTTGGTGCTATTGTAAATGGAATCGATTCCCTAATTTCTCTTTCTTCAGTCTCACTGTTCATGTATAGAAATGCCACTGATTTCTGAGCATTGATTTTGTATACCACCACATTACTGAATTGCTCTATAAGTTCTAGTAGTTTGGGGGTGGAGTCTTTTGGGTTTTCCATATAGAGTATCATGTCATCTGCGAAGAGAGACAGTTTGACTTCTTCTTTGCTGATTTGAATACCTTTTATCCCTTTTTCTTGTCTGATTGCTGTTGCAAGGACTTCTAGTACTATGTTGAATAATAATGGCGAGAGTGGGCATTCTTGTCGTGTTCCTGATCTTAAGGGAAAGGCTTTTAGCTTTTCCCCATTGAGAATGATATTCGCTGTAGGCTTTTCATAGATGGTTTTTATAAAATTGAGGAATGTACCCTCTATCCCCACAGTCTGAAGGGTTTTAATCAAGAAAGGATGCTGTATTTTGTGAAATGCTTTTTCTGCATCAATTGAGAGGATTATATGTTTCTTGACTCTTTTCTTGTTGATATGATCTATCACATTGATCGATTTGTAAATGTTGAACCACCCTTGTATCCCAGGGATGAATCCCACTTGGTCATGATGGATAATCCTTTTAATGTACTGTTGAATCCTATTAGCTAGGATCTTGTTGAGAATTTTGGCATCCATATTCATTGGGGATATCAGTTTGTAATTCTCCTTTTTGATGGGGTCTTTCTGGTTTGGGGATCAAGGTAATACTGGCCTCATAGAATGAGTTTGGTAGTTTTCCTTCTGTTTCTATTTTTTGAAATAGCTTCAGGAGAATAGGTATTATTTCTTCTTTGAATGTTTGGTAGAATTCCCCGGGGAATCCGTCAGGTGCTAGACTATTGTTTTTGGGGAGGTTTTTGATCACTGCTTCAATCTCTTCATAATTAATCAGTCTGTTTTAAACATCAGTTTCTTCCTGTTTAGTCTTGGTAGTTTATAGGTTTCCAGGAAGGCATCCATTTCTTCCAGGTTGTTTAATGTATTGGCATTAAACCTGTTGATAAAAGTTTCTAATGATACTTCTTCTTTCATTGGTGTTGGTCGTGACCTCTCCCCTTTCATTCATAATTTTATTAATTTGGGTCCTTTCTCTATTCTTTTGAATAAGTCTGGCCAGTGGCTTATCGATCTTATTTATTCTTTCAAAGAACCAGCTTCTAGTTCTGTTAATCTGCTCTACTGTGCTCCTGGTTTCTAATTCATTGATCTCTGCTCTACTCTTGTTCAACTGCTTTCTCCTGTGTGAGTTAGGCCTGTTCTGTTCTAGCTCCAGCTTCTTGAGGTGAGAATATAAAAACTGCATTTTAGATTTTTCTATTCTTTTGAGTGAGGTTCGGATGGCTATATATTTTCCCCTTATGACCGCCTTTGCATTGGCCCATAGGTTTTGACTGATGTGTTTTCATTCTCATTGTTCTCCATAAATTGTTCAAATTGATTTTTAATTTCCTGCTTTACCCAATCATTCTTGAGCAGGATGGTTCTTAGTTTCCAAGTGTTTGAGTTTCTTCCAATTTTTTTCTTGTGATTGAGTTCTAATTTCAAAGCATTGTGGTCTGAGAATATGCAGGGAATAATCTCAGTCTTTTGGTATCGGTTGAGACCTGTTTTGTGACCCAGTATATGGTCTGTTCTGGAGAAAGTTCCAGGTGCATTCAAAAATAATGTGTATTCTGTTGTTCTGGAGTGTAGTGTTCTGTATATATGTATGAGGTCCATCTGGTCCAGTATATCGTTCACATCTCTTGTGTCTTTGTTAATTTTCTGCTTAGGTGATCTGTCTGTTGCTGATAGTGGAGTGTTGAGGTCCCCTACTATTAATGTATTATTATCTATATGTCTCTTTATTCTTGATAAGAGTTGGCTTGTGTATCTAGCTGCTCCCCTGTTGGGGGCATAGATATTTATAATTGTCATATCCACTTGTTGGATACATCCTTTAAGAATTATATAGTGTCCTTCTGTTTCTCTAACTACAGTCTTTAGTTTAAAATCTAATCTGTCTGATATGAGAATTGCTACCCCAGCTTTCTTTTGAGATCCATTGGCATGAAAAATGGTTTTCCATCCCTTCACTTTCAGTCTGGATGTATCTTTAGGTTCAAGATGAGTCTCTTGTAGACAGCAAACGGATGGGTCATGTCTTTTTATCCTGTCTGCAACCCTGTGGTGTTTTATGGGAGCATTTAGGCCATTCACATTGAGAGTGATTATTGAGAGATATGATTTTAATGATGTCATGTTGCCTGTGAAGTCTTTGTTTCTATAGATTGTAAATTTCTATTCTGTATCACTCTTGGGGCCCTTTTACTTTTATAGAACCCCCCTTAATATCTCATGTAGGGCTGGTTTGGTGGTTACGAATTCCTTCAGTTTCTGCCAATCTTGGAAGATCCTTATCTCCCCATCAATTCTGAATGACAGCCTTGCTGGATAAAGGATCCTTGGCTGCATGGTCTTCTCAGATAGAGCTTCAAAAATATCCTGCCAACCCTTCCTGGCCTGCCAGGTCTCTGTAGACAGGTCTGACGTTATTTTAATATTTTTCCCTCTATACGTAAGGATTTTCTTCCCCCTGGCCACTTTCAATACTGTATCCTTGGATGTAATATTTGCAAAATGCACTATGATGTGACGTGGTGTAGGCCTGTTCTCATTTATCTTGGGAGGGGTCCTCTCTGCCTCTTAGACACGAATGCTTGTTTCCTTTGCCTGATTAGGGAAGTTCTCAGCTACAGTTTCTTCAAATATCTCTTCTAGTCCTCTATCTGTTCACCCCTTCGGGGATGCTGATGATTCTGACATTGGAACGTTTCATTGAGTCAGTAATCTCCTGTAATCTACATTCTTGAGATTGGATTTTTTTGAGCTAAGTTTCTGTTTTAACTTTCTCTTCTACCCTCCCATCCTCCAATTCACTAATTAGTTCTTCTGCCTCATTTACCCTGACCGCCAGAACGTCTAGTTTTAACTGCATTTGATTCATAGCGTTCTTAATTTCTTCCAGATTCGCTCTCATTTCTGCCCTTAGAGATTCTATATTTTCATTAATATTTTTGTTAATATTTTTTCAAGCCTACACATCATCTTGACTATTGTTACTCTGAACTCCATTTCTGACAATTTGGTTATATCCATATCCATCAGTTCTGTGGCAGGGGCCACAGACTCATTATCTTTTCTTTGGTGGGGGGATTTCTCCTCCTCGTCATTCTGATGGGGAGAGGTTGCGGGGTTGCCCAGAGCCCAAATTATTGACCAGGATCTAGGCAGTGTGCACTTGTTTTATAGGAACCTTAGGGATATGGGCTTCTTGATTTTTCAGCCTGCCTTCTGGGGGAGGGGCCTGCCACGCTGATATTCAGGCAACCCTGTTTGGGTAGAGTCGCCGTGTCCCCTGCGAGGGGGGATGGGGATGGGCACAATGTGAGCTGGTATTTCCAGGGTTTTGGTCTCTGGCTGCTTTCCCTGGTGGTTTTCTGTGGCTCTTCTGAGAGTCAGAGCAGCAGTGGCCGTATCCTAGCCTCTGTCTCAGAACAGAGAGATCACAGTCTGCTCTCCACTCTGCTCTCTTGGCCACTTTAACTCTGTTTCTGTCAGTGATGCTAAAAACCCTGCAGCATCCCGAGTTGTGTGCCCCACAGCCGCTCTTCCAGCCCTCATTTACAGGGCTGGGACTTCTCTGTCCTTTGTGCTTCTAACACCGCCAGCCGCCCTGGTTCCCGCGTGCTCTTGAGCTCCCTGTTTCAGTGTGGTTTGCGCGAGCTCCGGAGCGCCGGTTTTCAGTCAGGACGCGCGCGTGCGCTCCTGAGCTCTTGGTTTCAGTCTAGTTCGACTGTGGGCTCAGGAGCTCCGGTTTTCAGTCTGGATGCCTGCCCGCTCCCGAGCTCGAGCTCCCGCTATCAGTCTGGCTCCAGTGAGCGCTCCAGAGCTCCAGTTTTTAGTGTGGTTGCGCGTTCCCGGGCTCACGGCCTCAGTCTGCTTTCTCTTGGGTACTGTTCTGCGATTCCAGCCCGCTTCCCAGTGCAGGTGGCTACTGCTTCCTGGCGCCCAAGCGCAGTGGCTCCCTCCCCCTTCCGTTTACCTTCCGATATCTGTGCGCGGATTCATGGCTCCCCACTTGGTACCTCAATACTCAGCGCTGGAGATGTTCGTTTGTAGAGATCCAGATGTATCTTCCTGCGTCTCAGGCTGATTCTGTGGCTTTTCAGGATGGTCTGGTACATATCCAGCTCGACTCGGGACCAGCTGAAAAAGGGTCCCCTACTCCTCCATCTTTTTTCCCAGTCCTATTTTGCATTTTTAATCCTGATTTTTATTGTAAAATATTTAAAGTAATACTTTGCATAGAAGAATACAATAAATATCAGTATAGTCACCACACAAGTTTTCAAATTTATTATTTTGCCATTTTCGGACATTCCTCTGATTCATTGTTGTGATGAATTACATTAATTTTTCCAATTTAGCCATCTCTGCTGTTGTAAGATAAATTAACTTTGTCCTAATTTTCTTTAAAGAAACATTATGGGATTTGGTTTGCTGATAATTAAAATGTTTTGGATTTTTATATCTATTCATTTATAATGTCTGGATGGTTTTGGGGTCACAGTCAAAGTGAACTCACAAATTATGTCAATTTCCCTGTTCTCTCTTTCTTTTCTCTGTAATAGTACACCAAAGACTAGAATTGTGGTTTTTTAATGTATTGAGTTAGATAACTTAGATCATTCTGGTATTTTGTGATACAATCAGATTAAAGGTACAATTTTCCCTCTTAAGTATCAGTTTGGTTATAGCCCATAATTTTATTTTTATTTATATTTTTTAAAAGATACATTTAGTTTAGGGAGAAAGAGAGTTGGGGGGGAGGGGCAGAGGGAGAGCATCTTCAGGCAGACTCTGCGCTGAGCACAGAACCTAACACGGGCTCTGTCTCACAACCAATGAGATCATGATCTGAGCTGAAACCAAGAGTCGGCCACTTAATCTAGTGAGCCACCCAGGTGCCCCTGTGCCATAATTTTTAATACATGTTATTAATCATCATTTATTATAAATGCTGTTTAGTTTCTGTTATAATTTCTCCTATGACCTATGAGATATTTAGAAGTGTGTAAAATACAAGAATGAATGCAAGGATACAGTTTAAAAGTTGTTACTTTTATATGTAACTTACTGAAATTATTACATATCTATGAGTAAACAGTTGTGAGAATTTTAATAAAAATTTTAAATCCTTGTCAGTGTGTCAAGTTGGTGTCATTTTTGTCTACAGTGGAAAAGAATGAAAACATGACTTGAATAAATACACTTTGGTTTTTTTGAGGCATATGTTTTTAAATACATAGGGTTAAACATGTTTTTAAGTATTCATTTCTGATTTAGTTGAAGTGTAGTTAGAGAACATGGTATGTGTGATTATTCTCTGGCACTTTGGGAGACTTATTCTTAGACTCCAAATGTTTGGGATGTGTGTTTGTATATATGTGTGAATGTTCTCTGTGTGCTGAGAAATAATGTGCATTAATTAATTGTGTGGCTTTGCTGTTTTATATGTTTTTTAAAAAGTTCAGTAGCCTTCAAACCTTTGTTAATGTATCTCCTAAAATAGCTTTGAAAAAAATCACATACCCTTGCTGTTTAAGTTGACATTTAAAATTTTTCATCGTAAGTTTAAATAGTGGAGAAAATATAGTTACTAGTGCACTGTGTAAAATTTGACATTTAAAAATAAAACTGTTGTGCTATTCTCTTAAATGTATCCAGTGACCTCTAAATATTTTAGTTGATACCTTCATTAAAAACACACACGCATTTGAATCGACCTTTTTATGCAAGACAACTAAAAAATTTGGATAAAATGTTTTAAAAAAATCTGCTTGAAAGAGTTCCGGCAATCATACGTTAAAATGTAGGGAAAAAGATTTAATTAAGAATTCAGTTGTAAGCCATGTTGAAGCAAAAGCTGTCGACTGCCACTGCATTTGTGCTGATTAAGAGTGGTTATTTCAACGCCATTACAAATTACAGATGTTATATAAATGTACTTGTTACTATCTGTAATTGTTTCTTTTTCTACTTCTTTCCTAGGAATCACACCTGTGTATCATAGTATGTTTGCTTTAATGAGTGAAACAGAAAGGATCTGGTATCCGCCCAACCATGTCTTCCATATAGATGAGTCAACCAGACACAATGTACTCTACAGAATAAGGTACTTTCTCCAATAAAGTGACTCATTTAATGTTTGAAAGGCAAAGTGAGAGGAATTATCAAACATATTTTTAAATTGCAAGGTACTTGATAATAGAGACCAGAACTTCATTTAAGATATTTTGTCCACCAGAGGACATGTTTTTACTTATTTTTTCACTGGAATGCTCTGAGCTTTTCTGGTAGGATGCTACTTTACCACTTATGATTATAATTAAATTTAAAAATGATGAGAATGGCCTTTACTAACAAAATCCTGAATGTTTGGAATATTGTTAGTTTCCCAAGAAATCCAGTGTTTTGTGCAATAAAATGTAATCTCTCATCTCTTTTTAATAGTTTTTTTAGAGTTGAAGTGAAGGAAAGATATGATTTTGCCAGTGTTTATTTACAGCCTCAAATTATTAGTTAATTCATTTCATGATTTATGGAAATATGTAATACCAATATAGAGAAATCCAGAGGTACTTTTCCACTCAAAAGAATAAAACAAAGAAATAAGTTTGATCTGTGGCTCTTATGAAATAGATTCATTCCATGCAGAGTCAGTGTTGCATAGTAAAAAAGCACATGGACTCATTCATGATCTTAAAAAGGAAAGAAAAGGAAGCCTTAAAAAACTAAGACTCAGGAGAAACATCCTTACTGTGGTAAAGGGTATTCACCAAAAGCAGGAGGCAAATAATATTTTCAAATGGTAAGATGTTAGAAGCAATCTCTGTAAAATCAAAAACAAGATAGAAAACAAAGATGGCCACCACCACTGCTTCTATTTAGGATTTTAGTGGAATTGCTAACAAGTACAGTAAGACAAGAAAAATAAATAAAATATTTAATAATTGAGAACAAGGAAACAAAGAGTCATTATTTAGAGATGATATGATTGTTAACATAGACAATGTAAGCAAATTTATAGGCATAAATAATAAACATTCAGAAGAGTGCTAGATCTGTATGATCAGTATGTTAAAAAAATCAACTATGTCTATACTCCACAAACAGAGAAGAGGTCATTTAAAATAACTAGTAGCAACGAAAAATGCAAAGTACCTAGGATTAAATCCATCCAAAGTTATGTAAGACTTCTATGCAGGTTTGAAGACTTAACAAAGTTGAATTTAAAAGAAGCATGCTAACATGCTACGTATGATTGACAAACTATCAGCATCTTAATAATATTTTCTTTATCACTTTCTGTAATGACTATACTTTCTGCAATTAGCAAGTGTATCTTTTGATTTGAAAAGGTCTGTGGAACAGAGGTCTATAGTCTAAAAAGATTTTTACAGAAAACTGTAAAAGACCAGTAGTTAATATTTTAGGCTATATTATCTCTGTTTTAACTATTTAGTTCTGTTATATAATGTGAAAGCAGCCATGAATAATAAGTAAATGAATGGACATGACTGTGTTCCAATAAAACTTTATTTATAAAAACTTAACAGTGGACCAGAATGGGACTGTGGGACAGAGTTTGCTGAACTCTTAAGAATTAAAAATTGTTTCTCTTATCAAATTCATGATTTTTTCCTATTCTACATGCTGTTTATAAGAGGCACACTTTACATTAAAAGCCACAAGTAAACTAAAAGTAAAGGATTGAAAAAGATATAAGAGGCCCTCAGTAACCAAAAAGGAGCTGGAGCAGCTATATTAATATCAGACAAGATTGATTTGAAAGATATAAATTGTTACTAGAGACAAAGAAGGGACATTTTATAATGGTAAAAGAGTTAATGAGTGAGGAAAACAAATAATATTTGTTTATAATTGTTATAAATTGTATCTGATGACAGAGCTCCAAAATTCATTAAGCTAACAGCTGACAGAATTGAAGGGGAAAATAGATAATTCCACAATAGTAGTTGGAGACTTTAATATATGACTTTCAGTAATGGATAGGACAACTAGACAAAAGACCGGCAAGATCAAGGAAGACTAGAGCAGCACTATAAACCAGTTAGATGTGCTCATATAGCACACTCCACCCAGCAACAGCGAAATCAACATTCTTCCCAAGTGCACATGGCACATTCTCTGGGATACACCACACAGTAGTCTACAAAATGAATCTGAATAAGTTTTAAAAGATTGGAATCACATAAAATTTGTTCTTTGACTGCCGTGGAATTAATTTAGAAATCATTAACAGAAGGAAAACTGGAAAATTCACTAATATGTGGTAATTAAAACAGTTCTGAATAACCACTTGGTCAAAGAAAAAATTCACAAGGGAAAATAGAATATACTTTGATATGACTGAAAATGAACACATCGACTTATGGTATGCAGTTTAAACAGTGCTTAGATGAGAATTCATAGCTATGCACACCTATATTAAAAAAGGAAAAAGTTCTCAAATCAAGCACATTCTACTTTAATAAAGTAGAAAAAGAAGAGTAAATAAAACGCAAAGCAAGTCAAAGGAAGGAAATAATGAAGATCAGAGTAGAAATAAATGAAAAAGAGAAAAGAAAACAACAGAAAATCAAGAAACCAAAAGTTGGTTCTTTGAAAAGATCAAAACTATTGATAAGTCTTTAGTTAGATTGACCAAGATAAAAAGGGAAGCTTAAATTATTAAAATCAGGAAGAGAGAACATCAATCACTGTGACATTACAGAAATAAAGATTATAGGGAGCAATTGAATGCCAATAAATTACATAACCAAAATGAAGTGAACAAATGCCTAGAAAGACCAAACTATAGGAACTGCCAAAAGAAGAAACAGAAAATCTGATAGACCTCTCGTAAGTACAGACATTGAATTAATAATTAAAAAAAAATTTCCCACAAAGAAAAGCTCAGGCCCTAGTGCCTTCAATGGTAAATTCTATCAAACATTTAAAGAAAAATTAATACGAATCATTCACAAAAAATGGAAAGAAAGGAACATTTCCTAACTCATTCTGTGAGTTCAGTATTACCCTACTATCAAATCCAGACAGACATCCAGAAGAAAAGAAAACTATAGGTCAATATCCCTTATAAATACACGTATAAAGGTCTTCAGAATACTAGCAAACCAAGCCCAGCAATATATAAAAAGGATTAAATACCATGACTAAGTGGGATTTATTCTAAGAAATACAAGGTTGCTTTAATATCCCCAAATCAGTCACTATAATGCACCATATTAGTTAAATAAAGGACCAAAACCACATGATCATCTCAATAGAAACAGAAAAAACATTTGACACTATCTAACACCCTCTTAGGATAAAAATACTCAATGGAGGAACTTCCTCAGTCTCATAAAGTGCAAAAATCCCAAAGCTAACATTATCCATGATGGTGAAAGACTGATTGCTTTCTCCCAGGGATCTGGAACAAGACAAAGATACCTGTTTTTACCACTTCTGTTTAACACTATACTATATATTCTAGCCAGGGAAAAGAGAAAGAAATAAAAAGGCATATTGGAAAAGAAGTAAAACAATCTCTTTATAGATGATATGATCTTGTATATAAAAAATCCTAAGGAGGAGCAGCACCTGGGTGGCTCGATTAGCTTGGTCATGATCTCAGGATCCCAGGCTCGAGCCCCAAGTCGGGCTCCACACTCAGTGGGGAGTCTGCTTGAGGATTCTCTCTTTTTGTCCGTTCCCCCATTCTCTTTCTCTCTCTCAAATAAATAATTCTTGAAAAAAATCCTAAGGAATTAATAAGCTACTAGAACTAAATAAATGAGCTTAGTCATTTGGAGGATAGAAGATCAATATACAAAAATTGGTTGTATTTCTATACACTAGCAGTAAACAATGCAAATGTGAAATTAAGAAAACAGTTCCATTTACAATAGCATTTAAAGAAGTACTTAGGCATAAGCCTCACAAAAGAAGTGCAAAAACTATCCATTGAGAAAAGTAAGATATCATTGAAGGAATTTATTTATTTTTTAAAGATTTTATTTACTTATTTGAGAGAGAGAGAGTGCACAAGCGAGAACACAAGCCGGGGGAGCAGCAGAGGGAGAGGGAGAAGCAGTCTCCCCACTGAGCAGGGAGTCTGACGTGGGGCTCGATCTCAGGATCCTGAGATCATGACCTGAGTCAAATGCAGCCACTTAACTAACTGAGCCACCCAGATGGCCCACTGAAAGAATTTAAAGAAATACTTACCTAAATGGAAAGATATCTCATGTTTATGGATCAGAAGACTTAAATATTGTTAAGTGGAAATACTCAAGTTGATCTGTATATTCAGTACAGTCTCTGTTGAAATCCTAACTGTCTTTACTGCAGAAATTGACAAGTTAGTGGTAAAATTCATATAAAAATCAAAAGGACTTGAAATAGTCAAAACAATCTTGAAAAAGAACAAAGTTGGAAGATTTACACTTCCTAATTTCAAAGCTTACTCCACATAATCCAGACAGTGTGGTACTGGCTTAAGGGTAGGTACATAGGTTAATGGAATAGAACTAAGAGTGCAAAAATAACCCCTGATATTATGGTGATTGATATTTGACAAGAGTGCTAAGACAGTTCATGGGGAGGAATGCTCTTTTCAACACATGCTGCTGGGACAACTGAATATCCGCATGTATAGTAATGAAGTTAGATCACTAACTCACATTATATACAAAACATTTACTTAAAATAAATCATAAACCTAAATCTAAGAGCTAAAACTGTACAACTCTTAGAAGACAATATAGGAGTATATCTTTGTATACTTAGGAGTAGGCAGTGGTTTCTTCAGTATGGTACCAAAAGCTCAAGTGACACAAGAGAAATAGATTAATTGGGATTCATCAAAATACATGTTTGTACATCAAAGGATGCTGTCAAGAATGTGAAAAACCCACAGAGAAGATGTTTGTAATCATATCTAATAAAGGTTTTATATCTGGAATACATAAAGAACTCTTGTTCAACAGTACAATGACAGATAACCCAATGAAAATATGGACAAAGGGTTTCAATAGCATTTTTCTAAATAAGACATACAAATAGCCAGTAAGCACATGAAAAGATGCTCAACATTATTATTCTTTAGAGGAATGTAAATCATAAACACAACAGGATACCACTTCACCCATTAGGATGACAAAGGTGTAAAAGATGGACAATAGTAAGTTATGAATTTTTCAAATTATCACTTTTTGAGTAGAGCAGAGGGTGCTACATAGTGATCCATGCTTCAACAACAGAGAACAAGAGAAACCAAAGTAGAAAAGTCCTGGAGGAAGTACCCTGCAGGCCTCCAGGGGCCATATGGGGAAATCAAGGCGGATTACAGAGAGAGACACAGGACCCAGGGCACATGCCTTTAGTAGGTTTTGTGGGTGGAGTGCTTTGGGTTCCAAATTCAATTCAAGCCAAAAGAGCTGGTCTTTGGAAAGCCACATGGGAATCTTATTGAAGGGACTTCTATAAGGGTTAGGTGCTGGGAGACAGGAGAGACTGTTGGGAAGTTGTATCAGAAACTTACATTTCCTTGTGACTCAGTGGGCTGTTCTCTAGGACATGCACTTGCATGAGGAGGCTAGTGTCAGTTTAAGGTCACTGCAGGCCTCTTGGCTAACCAAAACAGATGCCAAGGCAGCAATGCCAAAGACTAACTTAGCTAAACTCTCCACATGTGTTGGCAATGATGTGTACTATTGAGATGCTCATATTGGTTGCTTTTGGAGATGTGAACTAGTACAGCCACTTTTTAAAACAGTTTGCTGTTCCTCAAAAAGATGAACATAGAATTAACATATGATCCATCAGTTCCACCCCCAAGTATGTATGCAGGAGCAATGAAAACATACACACACACACACCCTTATACATATTGTTCTTAGCATTATCCACAATAGCAAAAAGATGGAAACAACCCAAGTGTCCATGAAGTGATGAATGAAGAAGCAAAATGCGGTTTATCCATACAAGGAAATATTAACTGGGCATTAAAAAGGAACAAAGTGCTTATGCTTGCTATAATGTGAATAGTCCTTGAAGATATGCTTAGTGAGAGAAGGTAGAAAAAGGCCACATATTATATGATTCCATTTATATAAAATGTTCAGAATAAGCAAATTTATAGAGAGAGACTAGTGGGAACTTAGGGCTGGGAAGTAGGTGGAGTGATTTGGGTGTGACTGATGATAGATACGGAGTTTCTTTTAATGGGGATGAAAATGTTCTAAAATTAGACTGTGGGGATGTTTGTACAGTGCTAGGAATATACTAAAAAGCATTGAATTGTATGCTTAAATGGGTGAACTTGAAGGTATGTGAATTATATCTCAATAAAGGTGTAAATAAAGCAATATAGAATATTTTTTGTTTCTTTGAAGGACAGGTTTTTTAACCTATTTTATTCATTCATTCATTTGCATTGAAGTGTAGTTGACATTAGCTGAAGGTAGACAACACAGTGATTTGACAATTATATATATTATAAAATGTTCACCATGGTAAATGTAGTTGCCATCTGTCACCATACAAAGTTATTACAATATTATTGACTATAATCCCTACGTTGTACTTTTTATCCCCATGACTTATTTATTTTATAACTGGAAGTTTGTACCTCTTAATTCCGTTTCACCTGTTCTCCCCTCTCCCAACAACCACTAGTTTTTTTCTCTGTATATATTAGTCTGTTCCTTTTTAACTTTTTTGTTCATTTGTTTTGCTTTTTAGATTCCACATATAAGTGAAATATGATATTAGTCTTTCTCTGACTTATTTCATTTAGCATAATACCCTTTAGGTCTACTGGCAACATTTCATTCTTTATGGCTGAGTAATACTCCATTGTATATATACACGATACCTTCTTTACTCATCTCTTGATGGACACTTAGGTTGCTTCCATATCTTGGTTATTGTAAATTATGCTGCAGTGAGCATAGGGGTGCCTATATCATTTCAAATTGGTGTTTTCATTTTCTTCGGATAAATACCCAGTAGTGGAATTATATACCCAGTTGTATGATAATTCCATTCTTAGTATTTTGAGAGCCTCCATACTGTTTTCCATTGTGGCTGTGCCAATTTACAGCCCCACCAATAGTGCGTGGAGTGTCTCTTTTCTGCACATCTTTGCCAGCACTTGTTACTTCTTGTCTTTTTGATACTGGCCATTCTGACTGGTATGAAATTATATCTTATTGTGATAACCTCCATTTCTTAAAAAAAAAGAAGCAATTATTTGTTTTTATGCCAAATTAGTATTTTCAGTTTCCTTTACTGATATTACTGGATTAATATTTAAAAATTTTTGTTAATATTTTATTTCTATGTTTCTCTGTTTCCTATTATTGATTCTGCATTCTGCACATAGAAGCAGGCAGCATATTAATTTTACGCTTAGGTTTTTTAATTTTCTGTTTACATTACCATGGTCTTATCCAGATTTTCTTTTGTCCCCAACTTGTATTTAACACTGTTAGCTGTGTTTTCTGGTTATGGGATAATATCTTTCAGTATGCTGGAAGCGGTTGTATGTACACAGTTTGTTTATATTTGAACTCTTTGGAGGCTGATTGAATGTTTTGTCTCATAGATTTTACTTTCCTTACTGGTATTGTAATGGCAGCAACAGAACCTATCGGCATGGAATATCTCGAGGTGCTGAAGCTCCTCTTCTTGACGACTTTGTCATGGCTTACCTTTTTGCTCAGGTATAATTATGTTATCTTACTTGTATATGTGTTAAATGTTAAGAATCTTGCTGTGTAGTATAGCTCTTCATCAGGAAAATCTTCACAGATGGGAAAACTGATGTTCTGTCTTGCATAGCAGGCACAGAAAAGTAACAAAGTTGAGTCTTTTTATGACTAATTTTTAATCCCATAACTTATAAATAATAGAATTTATTTTATAAAGGTTCCTTTAATTGGCCCTTCTGAATTTTTTTCTTTTTTAATGTCTTAGGACATTTTAAGGATTTCACAAAGTTTAGATTGAGTTATACAACAGGATTCATGTTGATATAAGTGTCTAGAATATAAGACAGCAAAATTTCCTCAGAGAAATTTTTTTGAATTCCTGAACAATTTCAGACTTAAATAGTGGATAGTAAAATGTAAAGAAAGTAAGAAACTCAATAAAAAGTGAGTTACAGTAGTTTGTTTAGGTCCTTGTAAGACGCTGACGTTACTTGATCTGAGAGCTGTGTTCCAGTTATTTGTTTATTAATACTATTATATTAAATTTTCATAGTGTATTTGAACATTTTGTAATGCTTTCTTATCTATTACCTTAATTTAAACAGTAATTGAAATGTTCCATCATTAAATAACTTGTGTTTTTATGTGCCACAAGACTGAGGAGTAGAAACTAAAGAAAGAAAAAAGATATTAGTGCTTTTGGGTAAGGATATGCTCTTATTATCCCCAAGATGTCATATTAAGGAGCTCTGAATCAGATTTGCTGATATCATAGGAAATTACCCCACAGATCCCCATGGCTTAGATTTTTGAGATGTCTAGGAAGACTGGTTCAGTTTGTGAGCAAGACATTGATAAGTATTCCTCTTTTTGGTGTATGAGAACAAGCAACTTTTTTTTTTATTCTGGTAAAATATACTTAATAAAAGTTACCATTTTAACCATTTTTAAGTGACAGATTGATGGCATTAAATTACATTCACAGTGTTGTGTAACCATCACCATGATTCATCTTTAGCACATTTTTCATCTTTTTAGACTGAAACTTCATACCTGCTAAACAGTAACTCACCATGCCCTTCTGGCACCTGGCAGCCACCTTTCTACTTTCTGTCTCTGTGGATTTGCCCATTCCCGGTGCCTCACATAAGTGGTATCATGCAACATTTGCTCTATTGTGACTGACATATTTCTCTTAGTAAAATGTCTTCAAGGTCTTCCATGTCATAGCATGTATTAGAATTTCCTTCTTTTTAAGGGTGAATAATATTCCATTGTAGATAATCATATTTTATCCATTTATCTATTAATAGGTACTTGGGTAGCTTCCACTTTTTGGCTCTTAAGAATAACACTGCTATGAACATGGGTATACAAATATCTCTTTAAGATCCTGCTTTCAGTTCCTTTGGATATATATCCAGAAGTGGAATTACTGGATTATTTGGTAATTCTATGTTTATTTTATTTTATTTTTTGAGGAACTGTACCCTCTTTTCTATGGCAGCTGTCCCGTTTTACATTCCACCAGCAGTGCATAAGTGTTCCAATTTCTCCACATCCTTGACAACACTTACTGTTTTTCTGGTAATAGCCGTTTTGTGGAGTGGGGAGTGATATCTTGCTGTGTTTTTGATTTGCATTTCCCTAATGATTACTGATGTTGAACATTTTTGTTAAGCTTTTTGACCATTCACATATCTTCTTTGGGGAAATTTCTGTTTATGTCCTTTACCCATTTTTAAATCAGGTTGTTGTCAAGTTGTAAGTGTTCTTTATATATTCTGGATATTAAGCTATGTGATTTGCACATATTTTCTCCCATTCTGTCAGTTGCCTTTCACATCTGTTGATGTGTCCTGTGATGCCCAAAGGTTTTTAATTTTGATGTAATCTGATTTCTTTTTTCTTTCTGATATCATGAAGCCTTCCCCCCCTATATTTTCTTTTAAGTGTTTGTTTTAGCTCTTATGTTTAGATCTTTGGTCTATTTTGAGTTAACTTTTTGTTGGTGGTGCAAGGTAAGGCCCAATATCATTCTTTTGCATGTGTATATCCAGTTTTTTCAGCTCATTTGTTGAAAGACTGTACTTTCTCTATTGACTGGTCCTGGTATTCTTGTCAAAAGTAATTTGACCACCACCCAACTTCTATATAGCTTCCTTTGTTTCAGTAGTCATTAAGAAAAGAGAAAGAGAGGCTTTTGAGAATAGATACTATGAGGTTATGACTTTCTGTTGCTTTTATGATTATATCGTCTGTGCTGCAGAACTGGTTTTATTTTGGTGGCATGCTAGTTTAAATCCCATTAATAAGACAGTTTTCCTAAACTGTTCAACTGCTTTACCGTAATACTGTGATATATAATACTTTTGATCTAGAAAAAATATGGATGATTTCTAATTTTAGTCTTCCTAGGAAGGATTTTCTCATCTAGGACAGCAAAATAATTTCACAATAGAATCCTAAATTGTATCTAGATAATAAATACCACATGTAATTTTTCTATTTCTTAATGTTTCTATTTCTCTAACCCTGTGCCCAGAAAATACAGAAGGTAGTAATTAACTTATCCAGATTATGTTGATATCACAATGGATTATATGCATTTTATAGAATAAATAAAGCATGTTTGACCAATGACATCATCAGAGTATAAGATTATGTTGATATTTTGAAATCACTAAAAATAGTTCAGCCACTAAACTATGAAGTACATTAAGACACTACAATAGAAAGGTGGATTTGGAAAAGGTAAGCCAATAAAAGCCAAAAGTTAGATGTTCCTTTTAAATTCATTTTCTTCTGAGGATTGCCTTGATATCGTCAAATATGGTGACTCAGCAAATAATTTGCTGCCATGTAAACAGTCTTTAATGAATTCATACATATTCGGCAAAAAAATGTATATTCACTCCATGTTGTTTCTTTGGTTCATTTCTGACCTTGTGACTATAACTGTTTTCTTATTTTTCTGGGTGAATGCAGATAAAATTTTTTGGTTCAAATGTTGTCAGCTACCCAAATGAAAAACTACTTTAAAAAATTTTTTTTATTTAAATTCAATTATCCAGCGTGTAGTACATTAGTTTTTGATATAATGTTTAACGATTCAGTAGTTGCGTATAACACCCAGTGCTCATCATATCACGTGCCCTTCTTAATGCCCATCATCCAGTTACCCCATCCCCCCACCCACCTCCTAGAGACTCTTGACTCCAGAAAACTACTTTTCTACAGTTACAATTAAAGGGATTTTTTATTGTTACACACTGCATTTTTTAAGGAAGGCTAGTTTAAGATAGTATGCTTTGGTATTTGGGACTCTTTCAATTGTAGTTTTTCTCTAATGGGCATTTGGTTGATTATGTCTTAATACTGCTCTTAATGGTTTTTCATATCTTTATTTTCTTTTGGGTATAAGTTCCACAGAATATCTTCATGAACATAATTTATTATACTCTGATCCTGTATAGAACATGGAACAAAAGCAAGGTATTACAAAGAATCTACCTAGCTATCAGTTACCTTTCTTTTTTAAATTTAAATTCAGTTAATTAACATATAATGTATTATTTGTTTTAGGGGTACAGGTCTGTGGTTCATCAGTCTTATATAATACCAAGTGCTTGTTACAACACATACTCTCCCCAATGTCCACCACCCAATTACCACATCCCCCTACGCCCCCTCCCCTCCAGCAACCCTCAGTTTGTTTCCTAAGATTAAGAGTCTTTTATGGTTTTTCTCCTTCTCTGGTTTCTTCTTATTTCATTTTTTCCTCTCTTCCCCTATGATCCTCTGCCTTGTTTCTTAAATTCCACTTAACAGTGAGATCATATATAATTATCTTTCTCCGATTGACTTATTTCACTTAGCATAATACCCTCTAGTTCCATCTACGTTGTTGCAAATGGCAAGATTTTATTTTTTTTGATGACTAAGTAATATTCTATTATATGTATATACCACATCTTCTTTATTCATTCATCTGTTGATGGACATCTGGGCTCTTTCCATAGTTTGGCTATTGTAGACATTGCTGCTATAAACATTGGGGTGCAGTTGCCCCTTTGGATCACTACATTTGTATCTTCGGGTAAATACCTAGTAGTGCAATTGCTGGATCATAGGGTAGCTTTATTTTCAACATTTTGAGGAACCTCCATACTGTTTTCCAGAGTTAGCCATCAGTTATCTTAATCAGAATAATTTACTTGCCCATTTCTAAAAGTGTGGTGAGATAAGTGTTGGCAAAACAAAATCTAACTCCTTCCCTGAATTAACTTTGTGTTACCAATATTAGACTTTTGTTTTGGTTAATACTGGTTATTTCATGGTTTGTGCCTTTTAAATAATATAGTTTCTTTTTTTTGGTACTAAAATGCCTTCTAATGTATTAATAGGAAGTTAATAAACAAATATACTTTTAAATGTGTATTTATTTATTTTAATAAAATTATTTTTTTATTTTTTAAAGATTTTATTGTTTGAGAGAGAAACATCATGAGCAGTTGGGGGGGGGGCAGAGGGAGAAGGAGAGCAGACTCCCTGCTAAGCAGGAATGCAGCTCAATCCCAGGACCCTGAGATCATAACAGAGTGAACCACTCAGGTGCCCCTATTTTTTTTTAATAAAATTATTTTTGAAGAATTTGTGTTAAACTTTAATTTTGTGAGATAAGTTGTCACATTAAAAGAAAGGAGATACATACATGAAATAAAGAGAATGGCTCTATATTTCTCTTATTCAGTTTAAAACCTTGGTTAACGGGTGCCTGGGCACTTCAGTCGTTTAAGCATCCACCTTTGGCTCAGATCATGATCTCGGGGTCCTGGAATTGAGCCCCCCCATTGTCAGGCTCCCTGCTCAGTGGGAAGTCTGCTTCTCCCTCTCCCTCTCCTCCTGCTTGTGCTCTCTCTCTGTCACTATCTCTGTCTCTCTCAAATAAATAACTAAATAAAATCTTTAGAAAATAATGAAATAAAACTTGGAAAAGTAAGTTGGAGTCAAAATGTAGGTACCCTTGAATGACTTGATCCTAAAAAGCAATAGACAACCATTTTCTTAAAACATAAGTTTCTCAGAGCACCTTCTCTTAAAGCATCATGCCTCTTCCACTGGTAGAAGTATCAATGATGAAAGTGCTTTAAGAAAATAAAGTATATTCAGGGAGACTCATTAAGAAGCTGCTGTAGTGGTTCAGATATGAGATAATAAGTATCTGATGTAGGGAGTTTTGAGTTTTCCATGAAATGTTCCCTGATTATCTCAACTGGGTATAGTTGCAACTCCTTTTACATTCCTGAAGCATCTGTTGTGTGGCACTTAGTATACTGAGTATCTGCATTATAATATTTTGTTTACGTGTTTAGCTCCCCTATTAGATTTTAGTCTTCTTGAGGGTTGAAGCCCATCTTATATTTTTTGTATCTCACACAGTCCTACTTAGTGTAATGCTTTGAACAAATTTAAACTAGGTACCTATTTAATTAGCTAATATCTATTTTAATTTAGGTAATTTTTATGTAGAAGATATAATTTGAAGATACAAGCAGTGAAATAGGTTGACATCATATGTACTATGTAATGGGGAACACAGTCTAAATCAGTTCCCATTGACAATAAAACTTTCACTAAAATTTTATGGCAAATAATTGAAAAATCAATGAAGGAGTTCTTTTTTAAATGCATATGTTCTAGAAATTATAGGTTAAAATACAATAGATTAAAATGTGATAGTGAAATTTAAGAGATATTTCCTTCTAAATTTTTTTCCTGTAGTGGCGGCATGATTTTTTACATGGATGGATAAAAATACCTGTGACCCATGAAACACAGGAAGAATGTCTTGGAATGGCTGTGTTAGATATGATGAGACTAGCCAAAGAGAAGGATCAAACCCCACTGGACATCTATAGCTCTATCAGGTAGTTTCCTTTTGCAAATTCATATACATAAATGTGAAAGTTGGAGTTTTTCTATATTTAATTGCATTTTCTGTGTCAAAATTTTTTGATTTTATAATAATTAAAAGTCATATGGGTAACTTTTCTTCCTCGTGTATAACACATAGTTTGTGAGGTAAAAGAAATTATTTTTTCTTTTTTTCTTCCAGTTTTATTGATATATACTTGTCGTGTAGCACTGTATAAGTTTAAGGTGTACAACATCACGATTTGACTTTCATGTATTTGTGAAATAATTACCAAAAAAAGTTTAGTTAATATCCATCATCTCATATACATACAAAAAAAAAAGAGAGAAAGAAAAAAATTTTTTTCCTTATGATGAGAACTGTTAGGATCTACTCTGTTAAAAACTTTAGTATATACCATATAGTGGTGTTACCTATAGTGATCATATTGTACATTATATCCTTAGTACTGATTTATCTTAGAACTAAAAAAAAATATTGAATGAAGTGGAGTACTACAGAAAATATCACAGATATTTGACACCTATTAATTATTTGATTCATTTATTCTAAAAAGTGTAAGTAAAGTTAGGGGAATGAAAAGAACACCTGGAGGCATAATTCTGATAGCAGATCCTCAAATTGTCTGTCTAAATAATTCTGAAGCAGTATTTCTCAAATATCGGCTCATATTTTACTTGAGTTAGTATCACCTGAAGTGCCTGTTAAAATTGAAGATTTCTGAGTGCTACCCAAGAATTTGGAACTAGTAAATCTGAGGGACAGCCCATAAATGGAGATCTTCACAAGCTCTGGGGAATTGTCCTTAAAATTTCCGCTTTATTGTAGTATCATTGACATATAAAATTGTGAGGTGACTGGAAGTGTCCATCGTGGTGGCTTGCTGTATGTATACACGCTGAAAGAACTCCCCCATCTGGTTCATTAGCACATCCATCACCTCACATACGTATCTTTTCTACTTACCTTTTTTTTTTTTTTTTTTTGGTGAGAATGTTTAAACACTCCTCTCAGCAAATTTCGGTTCTACGGTACAGTTTTATCAGAGTCACCATGTTTTACATTAGATCCCTAGACTTTATTCATGTTGTAACTGATCCAGCAGATTCTTTTATCAGTGATCCACACTCCACATTCTCCAAATTACTCTTGTGCGTATTGAATCTTGTCATGTCTAACAGGATTTTTTGAAATACTTCTCCTATAGCCCAGCTTTAATGGCTGTAAGACTTCTACTCTTTTTAAAGGTGCATATGATTATTATAAGAGTTTGTTGAGTTTTTTTTAAGTTTGAAGGCTAAACATATGCTTTACATATTGCATATTTAGGATTAGAAGTCTGAGGGATTAGAAGTTATGAGTCTGGTTAAAACTCCTTGTATTTCTTGAAATCCTTCTCTCAATAACTGGTTTTAGTCATTCCTTTACTAAGTGCCTTAAAAACAGTTACATACCCAAATTGAATGGTATCAGTTTCTGTTTCCTCTTTGGTTTTAAGTATTCTTGTTTTGTTTTCAGAAGTCTGTTAAGTCTTAACCATAAAGTTCACCCATTTAAAATGTACAACTCAAGATTTTTTTATTATTGAGTTGTAAGAGTTTTTACATATTTTGGGTACAAATCTCCAGATGAAAATTATTATATTTATAATTTGTGAATATATTCCTCATTCTTTGGATTGTTTTTTCACTTTCTTGAAAGTATCATTCATAATACAAAAGTTTAAATTTTGAGGTAGTCTGTTTTTTCTTTTGTTTCTTGTGCCATGACATTTTAATATTAGATAAATAATTTCGGCCTGTCCTGAAGCGAATCATGCCTGCCTTGCTTGCCTTTTTAATATAATTTAACTCAACTGATATTTTCTGAATTCACATTTAGTGCTTATTTCTGAGAAATAATCAAGAAACTCTACTCAGTGTTAAAATATTCAAGATTGATGGGAGAGTAGATAAATGATTAGTTGTTGGCAGAATGAAATAAACTGTTTTGTTCCCAGAAATACCCAGTAGGATATGGATCTCTGATTAGTATAATTAAATACATATTCCTTCCCCGACTTAAAAAAAAATGCACGTAAGGTGCATCTTCGTGTGTCTGTGCCTGTGTGTTAGCTGTGTCTGTGCCTGTGTGTTAGCTGTGTCTGTGCCTGTGTGTTAGCTGTGTCTGTGTCTGTGAGCACATGCCTCTGTGTGTGTGCATTAGATGCTTTTCTGTACGCCAACTCCTAATTGGACATTATGGCTTAGGTATTAGAGTACAGAAAGTAAAGGAAAGCATAAAATTTTTGTGTTTTCATTCTTCATCTGCTCTTTAAAATCCTAAGTCTGCTAAAGGGTGGGAAGAAGAGAACTGGAGAATGCAGAGAGCTTAAAGGAGACTGCTGAATTTGTAAACATTAAGCCTGGACCAAAGCCACTTACATAGCAACTGAGCTATTCACCTCATCTCGCTGGACTCCCTTTCTAAAAAACTAAGTAAATAATAACGTGTCCAGTGGTCTACTCCAACTATAATAATAAGATGCAGATTTCATTTTATAGTAAAAAGATAGTATACAGTTTCTAAGACAAGGTTCAATTTCAGAGCCTTTTGGAGCCTCAATTTTAGCATTCTTTAAAAACTCAATTTAAGAAAAGCATGAGGAAAAAATATTTTTTATGCTTCAAGAGTTAATAACTTTTCTCTTGAAAAAATTTTAGTGGTTCTAACAAGTCTGGTTCTGATAGCATGACACTGAAGTGGATTGACCATGTTCAAGAACCACAGATTCGGAGCGCCTGGGTGGCTCAGTTGTTAAGCGTCTGCCTTGGGCTCAGGTCATGATCCCAGGGTCCTGGGATCGAGCCCCGCATCAGGCTCCCTGCTCAGTGGGGAGCCTGCTTCTCTCTCTCCCACTCCCCCTGCTTGTGTTCTTTCTCTCGCTGTATCTGTCAAATAAATAAAATCTTAAAAAAAAAAGAAAGACATGCAGATTCCTGTGGTATTCCCAAAGGAGATATGTCTGGTCCCTTATGCAGGCATCAACGTGGAAAGCTTTGTTTTATGTTGTTATTTTAAACTCTTTTTATATCCAAATAAGCCTTATAAAACCTTATTAAAGCCTTATTAAAAAGTAGCCATTGGTGGCTATGTAATTTTGCATTTTTGTAAAGTGTTTATATAAATTGTATTCAGATTTAATGAGTCTCTTGGTAACTAATGTTTTTGACAGAAGAGGTTAAGCAAGAATCATTTGTATTCTGATTCTGTTTTTTAAGTCTTTTCAGTGTTTATTCTAAACTTCCTGAGGCTCTCCTCTATGCTCTCTAGACTTTTATTACATTTTATATATCTGTTTATTTAGAAATATATAATTGTTAGGAACAGAGTGTGACTTTTGAGATCTGAAAAAAAGAGTAGAATTTATTGGGCAGAGAGAGGGGAGTGATGGAGTGTGTAGAGACTCATGGAAAAGGCCTTGAGGCAGAAGGGAGCATGGGAAGAGTGAAGAGAGTCAGTATGGCACTAGAGCCCAAAGAGTTAGGAGGAGGCAAAGCAGGGGCTAGACCAGAACCTACCGAACTTTAGAGCCATGTTGACAAGGTTACGAGCACTCAGAAACCATGCAACGGTATTAAGCAATCGTGAAATGATTAGATTTGTGATTTTAATAGATCCCCATGAGTCCAGTACAGAAAACAAAATCAGACAGTGGTAAGAGTAAATGGAAATACCAGTTGCCCAGAGACTAAGGCCATTGCAGTATTTTCCTACAGGAGAAGCAGTTAGTAATGAGTTAGTAATGAAAAAAATGGGCAGCTAAGAGAAGTATTTAGAAGATAAACTCGGGAATGTGGTGATGAATGGAATAGTGGAAATCAAAGGAAAAGGCGGCATCAGGGATGATTCCTGGGTCTTAGGTGAATTGCAGTGCTATTTACTTAGATAGGAAATGCTGTAAGAGGATCTTTTAGGGGAGGACATCAGCAGCACTTGTGAGTTTGGTTTGACACATCGTTTATGGAGCTTTTGAGACATTTAAGGTAAATGTATAGATTGACTTGCCCATGGAAGATAGGGGTACAGAGTTTAGAGGTCCGTGCTGGAGACAGATATCAGAGTCATTTGCATGTAGAGAATCTAGAGAGAAAGAGTATAAATAAGAAGAGGAGAGGGCCTTATGTCTTGAGGAACTTCAAATTAGTCACCAGGTAGGAGTGAACCTGAAAAGAAGATTGAGAAGTATCCCAAGAGACAGGAATAAAGTCAGGAAAGCTAAGGGGAGAAAGTTGAAGGAGAGAATGGTCAGCAGTGTTGCATGCTGCTGAAGAATGACAAGGGAGATGAATATGGGTATTTGGTTTTAGCAACATGAAAGTTTTTCTTTATTATAGCAAAAGCATTTTCTATGAAATGATGGAGCAGAAGCCAGACTGGAGTGAATTGAAGAGTAGATGGAAATGGCTGTATGAACTCTTTCAAAATCAGGCTAGATAGGCTATAGCTGAAGGGATATGTGGGACAAAGAAATTTTACATTTAAGGTGGGATGAACGTTAGTGTTTTGTGGATGGAAGAGAAATAAGAGTAAAAGTCCCCAGAGGGTGAATGTGTATTAGAGGAAGAAAGAGGTTATAGGTAATTACGTGTCCAAGAAGTGGCTTTACCTTGCTGGTTTATACCTCATTTTTTTGTAACAGGTGGGGAGGAGGAGGGAATGAATGTAGTTGTCTGTAGATTTGCTAGCAGAATGTTGAGGGAGCTCTGCGTAGAGATGAAGTCATTTGCTGAATGTAAGGAGGAATACAGCTGAGGTTTAAGGCAGAAGAAAGGTAGGCATTTTGAGAAAATTGGAGAGGGTTTGACATAGTTGTGGAACTTGGGAGAATTAGTTGAACAGAGAAGTGTTGTAAAAGTGATGGTCTTCCTGAAAGCGTGTTTGAAATTGGTGATTACGAATTTATACTGCCCTGTCTACCTTGTCAAATGACTCTCCAAGCAGCTCTGCTACTTGAGTACAAAACTGAGTGTTCCTCAGCTTGGTTCAGGCAGAGTACAGAAGGGAAGAAGCAGTGGTATGCTAATAAATGCTTAACAACTGGTTGTTAAAAAAAAAACCCAAAGATCTGATTTGTCACCTTTGCTGATATCCATGGTGTAAATCCTGCCTATGGCCAGTTTCAGGGTATCAGCCTGATGTGCCTGAATGTAGAACTGGGAAGAGATGAGCAATAGCAAGTCTTTTTCACCAGTCATGTATGAGAGATGTAAACAACCTCAAAAGCATAGGTAGGTGTAAAATGTAAAAATTTAAAATGTAAAATAATTAGGAAATGATACATTTTGGGTTATTACCTACATTTTTATTATAATTTATTTGTAACTTTATAGAACTTAAATTTTAATGACAGCTCTTTAACAGTCAACTGAACAGTCTTAAAATGTAAGCCCTCAGCATGAGCCAGCTTGAACACTAGCTATAAATACTCAAATACAGGATAGAGTGAGAAGTGATATTATGGAGTGGTGCACAGAATACTATCAGACAAAGGGAGGGGCATCTAACATACTCACAGAGAAAGGTTGCCTGGATTTGATGATGCTTGAGCTGAGACTTTTGGAATGAGTTTAGAGGCAACCAAATAGGAGATGGGTGATGGGAAGAAGGATTAGCATAGGTGAAGGCATGGAAATTTAATGCAGTTGTACCTTCAGAAATAAAATGCTCTTCATTTGTCAGATATGACAAGAGGGAAGTTATCTCTCTTCTTTAGGATATTTCCCATAGAGATAGAAGTACAAAAGTGTCAGAACATTTCTGAGTAGAATTGTTTTGATGGCAAAGGAATTATTAAGAGTTATTGAAAAAGGCCTAGAAAATAATGTATACAAAAGAAGTATGTTTGCATAATGAACAACTGTAGCATCCATCAAAATGTAACAGTTTCCAGAATTCAGATAAATTTTGGTGTACAGCATCATAGGAAATATTTGTAACACGGTGCCAAAAAATTGATATTTAAGATAATCAGAGAAAATGAAATTTTAGAGACTCCATTATTAACTAGACTAAGTCTTCATTTCATTAGGGAAAGAGAATTAACATATCCTATTCCAAACATTTATGGTAACTCAAAGAATTTTTATATGTATTCATGTCATCAGACAAAACCTTCATATTGTACAGGTGGTGGCTGTGTCACCTTTCTCCACTTGACCACTGTGCTGCAGCTCCTACCTATCGTGGAGAAAGGTGGTAATTTCTCTTTCTTTGTCATTTTAGATTTATCTTCCAATTTGTTTTGTTTTTCTGCGTGTGCTCTTTATCCCCAGCTACAAGACATTCTTACCAAAATGTGTTCGAGCAAAGATCCAAGACTATCATATTTTGACAAGGAAACGAATAAGGTACAGGTTTCGCAGATTTATTGAGCAGTTCAGCCATTGCAAAGCCACTGCCAGAAACTTGAAACTTAAGTATCTTATAAATCTGGAAACTCTTCAGTCTGCCTTCTACACAGAGCAGTTTGAAGTAAAAGAACCTGGAAGTGGTCCTTCAGGTGAGGAGATTTTTGCAACCATTATAATAACTGGAAACGGTGGAATTCAGTGGTCAAGAGGGAAACATAAAGAAAGTGAGACACTGACAGAACAGGTAATCCTTAATGATACGTTCTCATTCTTTGTTAATTTAAGTGAATGGCAATAGAGCAGAGTAATTTTACTCATTGGAAACGTGGTCTTGCAATTCTCTTCTCTCATTGATAGAAGTGGAAGTTTTTAATAGTGTGAAACCATCAAGGTCATATCTGTAATTCTTTTCTCATTGTTCTTAAATGGTTTTTTATTTAGTTTTTTTTATGACAAGTATTAGTAATGGTATTACAGTTTTCAAAAAGGCTTGAATTCTAAAAGTGATTTTTAAGGTAGTTTTGCCTCTTTTTAAAATTTTGCTCTTATTGATAATAGTCACAATCATAAAATTTAATTGGAGAAGATTAATTTTAATTGATTTACAATGATGTATAAGTTAGTTTTTTTAAGTTTTACACTATAAGTTTTAAGTTTGTTCATATCTGTGTTGTTCTTAGATCGCTATTAGAGATTTATCTTTACCTTCATTCTTTGGTGGTTTGAACTTTCAGTTTTCTGACAATGGTTCCTATTGATGTTGATTGGATTGAAGGGAACTGCAGCATAGTTAGATTGCTGGTACCTTTTAATGCTCTCATTTTTAAGTCAAAGCAAGATAAGGTTAAGTCTTAGGGTTAGATTATTGAGGGAGAAAATCCGATTTGGTTATTGTCAATACTTTCTTATTTTAAAGAATTTGGAATGAATATTATGTTCTTTGTAAGTTTTGTTTTAAAATGGCTCCCTTAGTTTTACTTGTTTTTAATTTCAAATGCTCTTAATTATAGGATTTACAGTTATATTGTGACTTTCCTGATATTATTGATGTTACTATTAAGCAAGCAAGCCAAGAAGGCTCAAATGAAAGTAGAATTGTAACTATCCATAAGCAAGATGGTAAAAACCTGGTAAGTTTGCTTTATAACCAAATAATCATTATGTTTATTGTCAGAAATAAGTATTTTAGAATCTTAATACCAAAGTTATTTTCTCCTAGGAATTCTGATGATAGTTTTAAATATAACTCTAAACATAAACATCAGTTTAGTAAGGTTTTGGTTACATCTAGCTTTTTTTTTTTTTTTAAGATTTTATTTATTCGACAGAGATAGAGACAGCCAGCGAGAGAGGGAACACAAGCAGGGGGAGTGGGAGAGGAAGAAGCAGGCTCATAGCAGAGGAGCCTGATGTGGGGCTCGATCCCAGAACGCTGGGATCACGCCCTGAGCCGAAGGCAGATGCTTAACCGCTGTGCCACCCAGGCGCCCCTACATCTAGCTTTTATATCACTACCAACACTATCTTCCCAGAGTTTCTTGAACATTAATGTATTTCGTGTGTTCACATCTTCTGCCCAATTTTTGACTTGTTCGTTTTTTGGGTGTTGAGTTTGACAAGTTCTTTATAGATCTTGGATACTAGCCCTTTATCTATAATGTCATTTGCAAATATCTTCTCCCATTCCGTGGGTTGCCTCTTTGTTTTGTTGACTGTTTCCTTTGCTGTGCAGAAGCTTTTTATCTTGACGAAGCCAAAAAGTTCATTTTTGTTTTTGTTTCCCTTGCCTTTGAAGACTGTCATGAAGGAAGTTGCTGTGGCCGATGTTGAAGAAGTTACTATATATGTTCTCCTCTAGGATTTTGGTGGATTCCTGTCTCAAATTGAGGTCTTTCATCCATTTAGAGTTTATCTTTGTGGATGGTGTAAGAAAATGGTTGAGTTTCATTCTTCTGTATATAGCTGTCCAATTTTCCCAGCACCATTTATTGAAAAGACTGTCTTTTTTCCATTAGATATTTTTTCCTGCTTTGTTGAAGATTAGTTGACCATAGAGTTGAGAGTCCATATCTGGGCTCTCTGTTCTGTTCCGTTGATCTGTGTGTCTGTTTTTGTGCCAGTACCATGCTGTCTTGGTGAGCACAGCTTTGTAACATAGCTTGAAATCAGGCAACGTGATGCCCTCAGCTTTGTTTTTCTTTTTTAACATTTCCTTGCAGATTTGGGGTCTTTTCTGGTTCCATACAAATTTTAGGATTGTTTGTTCCAGTTCTTTGAAAAATGCCATTGGTATTTTGATTGGGATGGCGTTGAAAGTATAGATTGCTCTGGGCAGCATAGAGATTTTAACAATGTTTATTCTTCCGATCCTTGAACATGGAATGTTTTTACATCTTTTTGTGTCTTCTTCAATTTCTTTCATGAGTGTTCTGTAGTTTCTAGAGTATAGATCCTTTACCTCTTTGGTTAGGTTTATTCCAAGGTATTTCCTAATTTTTCTTTCTACAGTTACATTGTTAGTGTATAGAAATGCAACTGATTTCTGTGCATTGATTTTGTATCCTGCCACATTTCTGAATTGCTATATGAGTTCTAGTAATTTGGGGTTTTCCACATAAAGTATCATATCATCTGTGAAGAGAGAGAGTTTGACTTCTTCTTTGCCAGTTTGAATACCTTTTATTTCATTTTGTTGTCTGCTGATGCTAGGGCTTCTAGTACTATGTTGAACAATAGTGATGATTGTTGTGTTCTTGACCTTAAGGGAAAAGCTCTCAGCTTTTCCCCATTGAGAATGAGCTTTTCATAGATGGTTTTTATGAATTTGAGGAATATTCCTCTATCCCTACACTCTGAAGAGTTTTAATCAGGAAAGGATGCTGTATTTTGTCAAATGCTTTTTCTGCATCGAGAGGATCATGTGGTTTTTATCTCTTCTCTTTATTAATGTGTTCTATCAGATTGATTGATTTGTGAATGTTGAACCACCCTTGCATCCCAGGAATAAATCCCACCTGGTGGTAATGGATTATCATTTTAATGTACTGTTGGATCCTGTTAGCTAGGATCTTGTTGAGAATTTTGGCATCCGTATGCATCAGGGATATTGGTCTGTAATTGTCCTTTTTGATGGGGTCTTTTTCTGGTTTTGGGATCAAGGTGATGCTGGCCTCATAGAACAAGTTTGGAAGTTTTCCTTCTGTTTCTGTTTTTTTGAAACAGCTTCAGGAGAATAGGTATTATGTCTTCTTTAAATCTTTGGTAGAATTCCCCTGGGAATCCATCAGGCCCTGGACTCTTGTTTTTTGGGAGGTTTTTGATCACTGCTTCAATTTCGTTACTGGTTATTGGTCTATTTGGATTGTCAATTTCTTCTTGTTTCAGTCTTGGTAGTTTATAGGTTTCCAGGAAGGCATCTATTTCTTCAGGTTGCTTAATTTATTAGCATATAGTTGTTTATAATAATTTCTAATAATTGTTTCTATTTCCTTGGTGTTAGTTGTGATCTCTCCCCTTTCATTTATGATTTTATTAATTTGGGTCCTTTCTCTTTTCTTTCGGATAAGTCTGGCCAGAGGTTTATTGATCTTACTAATTCTTTCAAAGAACCAGCTTCTAGTTTCGTTGATCTGCTCTACTGTATTTCTGGTTTCTAATTCATTGAACTCTGCTCTAATCTTTAATATTTCTCTGCTCCTGTTGGCTTAGGCTTTATTTGTTGTTCTTTCTCCAGTTCTTTAAGGTGTAAAGTTGGCTTGTGTATTTGGGATTTTTCTGTTTTTTTGAGTGAGACTTGGATGGCTGTGTATTTCTCCCTTAGGACCGCCTTTGCAGTATCCTGTAGGTTTTGGACTGATGTGTTTTCATTTTCATTGGTTTCCATGAATTGTTTAAGTTCTTCTTTGATTTCCTGATTGACCCAAACATTCTTTTTTTTTTTTTAAAGATTTTATTTATTTATTCATTCAACAGAGATAGAGACAGCCAGCGAGAGAGGGAACACAAGCAGGGGGAGTGGGAGAGGAAGAAGCAGGCTCATAGTGGAAGAGCCTGATGTGGGGCTCGATCCCAGAACGCTAGGATCACGCCCTGAGCCGAAGGCAGACGCTCAACCGCTGTGCCACCCAGGCACCCCTGACCCAAACATTCTTAAGCAGGATGATCTTTAGCTTTCAAGTGTTTGAATTTCTTCCAAATTTTTTCTTCTGATTGAGTTCCAGTTTCAAAGCATTGTGGTCTGAGAATATGCAGGGAATAACGCCAGTCTTTTGGTATCGGTTGAGACCTGATTTGTGACCCAGTATGTGATCTTCTCTGGAGAACGTTCCGTGTGCACTAGAGAAGAATGAGTATTCTATTGTTTTAGGGTGGGATGTTCTGTATATATCTACAAAGTCCATCTGGTCCGATGTGTCCTTCAAAGCTCTTGTTTCTTTGTTGATTTTCTGCTTCGATGATCCATCTGTTGCTGAGAGTGGAGTGTTGAGGTCCCCTACTATTAATGTATTATTATCAATATGTTTCTTTATTTTGGTTAACAGTTGGTTTATGTAGTTGGCTGCTCCCATAATGGGGGCATAGATATTTACAGTTGTTAGATTTTTTTGTTGTATAGCTCCTTTAAGTATGATATAGTGTCCCTCTCCATCTCTTACTATAATCTTTGGTTTAAAATCTAATTTGTCTGATATGAGAATTGCTACCCCAGCTTTCTTTTGAGGTCCGTTGGCATGATAAATAGTTTTCCTTCCACTCACTTTCAATCTGGAGGTGTTTTTAGGTTCAAAATGAGTCTGCTGTAGACAGCATATGGATGGGTCCTGCTTTTTTTTTTTTTTTTTTTTTTTTATCCAATCTGAAACCCTGTGCCATTTGATGGGAGCATTCAGCCTTTTCACGTTGAGAGTAACTATTGAAAGATAGGAATTTAGTGCCATCATATTGTCTGTAAAGACCCTGTTTCTATAGATTGTCTCTGTAAATTTCTGGTCTATATTACTCTTGGGGTGTTTCTTCTTTTATAGGATCCCCCTTAATATTTCTTGAAGGGCTGGCTTGGTGGTCACATATTTTTTCATTTCTGCCAGTCCTGGAAGCTCTTTATCTCTCTGTCCGTTCTAAATGACAGCCTTGCTGGCTAAAGTATCCTTGTCTGCATATTCTTCTCATTTAGTACCCTGAATATGTCTTGCCAGTCCTTTCTGGCTTGCCAGGTCTCTGTGGACAGGTCTGACATTATTCTGATGTTCCTTCCTCTGTACGTAAGAAATCTCTTCCCCCTAGCCGCTTTCAAGACTGTGTCCTTGGAGCTAAGATTTGCGAGTTGTACTATTAATGTTGGGTCTTTGGTCTGTTCGCATTGATCTTTGGACACGAATGCTTGTTTCCTTCCCCAGATTAGGGAAGTTGTCAGCTGTAATTTGCTCAAATATATCTTTTAGACCTCTCTCGTTCTCCACCCCCTCAGGGATCCCAGTAATTCTGACATTAGAACATTTCATGGCATCATTAATCTCTCTCAGTTTGATCTCTTGGGCTTTTAATCTGTTTTTTCCGAAGCCTCTTCAGTTTCCTTCTTTTATATCATCTTATCTTCTAGGTCACTACTTTGTTCTTCTGCCGCATTTACCCTGGCAGTCAGAGTATCCAGTTTAGACTGTATTTCATTCATAGCATTTTTAAGTTCGGCCTGATTAGCTCTCATTTCTGCCCTATATTGTCTGTATTGTCAGTTCTATATTGTAGCTAATATTTTTCTCAACCCTAGATATCAACTTCATAATTGTTACTCTGAAGTCCACTTCTGACATCTTGCTTATGTCCTTATCCATTAGGTCTGTGGTAGAGGCCACAGTCTCTGATTCTTTTCTTTGTTGGGGGTTCCTCTTAATAGTCTTTCTTGTTGAGGGGTGGTTGAGGGAATGTACAGTGCCCAAAGTATTAACCACAACCCAAAACCCTGTTTTATAGGGACCTTAGGGTTGTTGTCCTCTTTTTTTTTCCCAGACTGTCTTCCGGAGAAGGGGCCTGTTGCACTGTTACTCAGGCAACCCTCCTTGGGCAGAGGTGCCCTGCCCCCTGTCAGGGGTGGGGGCGGGTGGTTTCTGTGAAAACCATTTTTTTGGGGCTTTTGTTCTCTGGCAGCTTTCCCTGGCAGCTTTCCACACCTCTTCCAAGAGTCGGAGCGGAAGTGACTGCATCCAAACCTCTGTCTCAGAGCAGAGAAATCGCAGTCTGCTCTTCACTGAGCTCTCTAGGCTACACTGTCTCCCATTTCTGTCTGTGCTCCTAAAAACCGCAGTCTCCCAGGTGGTGCGCCCCACAGCAACATTCCCAGAGGTGGAACCCTGGGCCGGGCACATCTCTGCCCTTTGTGCTTCTAAAACCGCGAGCCACCCTGGTTCAGGCGCACGCACCCACAGCTCCTGGATCCTGTCTGGGGGCTGCACTAAAGTCCTTTCCCCACTGCCGTGGGTCTGCCAGTCTGTGCCCGTCCCCAGCGTGGGACGCTTTTGCTCTCTGGTGTTATATCACCTTCCTGGGACCAGCTTATGGCGGCTCCCTCCCCCTTCTGTTTATCTTCGGATATCTGCCGTGCAGAATCACTGCTCCCCGCTTCATACCTCGAGACCATTGGAGATATTCTGTTTATAGAGATCCAGATGTATATTCTTACATCTCAGGCTGATTTTGTGGGTGTTTAGAATGGTTTAGTAGATATCCAGCTAAATTCAGGGGACTGCTTGAAATAGGGTCCCCTACTCCTCTGCCATCTTTTCCATCTTGGATATTACCAGTTTTTAAATATTTTACCAAACTGTTGGGACAGAAATTGCTATCCTGTGTTATATTTCATTTCCTTAATTAGAACCTGAGATGGAGAAATTTCTCATGTGTTTACAAACCAGCTGTTTGTATCTCTCGCCTGTGGATTGTCTTTCATATCCTTTGACTAATTTTCTTTTCTGTTTTTAATTGATTTATAGCTTTTTTTCTCAATATATATTGAATATTAATCCTTTGATGTACAGATTTATAATTCCCCAGTCTTTTAACATTATCTTTTTTAGTACCTATTTAAAAAAAATTTTTTTTTTGAGAGAGAGAGAGAGAGAGCTTGAGTAGGGGTGGGGAGGGGCGGAGGGAGGGGAGAAAATCTTTTTTTTTTTTTTTTATTAATAATGATTTTTTATTATATTATGTTAGTCACCATACAGTACATCCCCGGTTTTCGATGTAAGGCTCGATGATTCATTAGTTGTGTATAACACCCAGTGCACCATGCAATATGTGCCCTCCTTACTACCCATCACCGGTCTATCCCATTCCCCCACCCCCCTCCCCTCTGTAGCCCTCAGTTTGTTTCTCATAGTCCATAGTCTCTCATGTTTCATTCCCCCTTCTGATTACCCCCCCTTTCTTTATCCCTTTCTTCCCCTACTGATCATTCTAGTTCTTATGTTCCATAGATGAGAGAAATCATATGATAGTTGTCTTTCTCTGCTTGACTTATTTCACTAAGCATTATCTCCTCCAGTGCCGTCCATGTTGTAGCAAATGTTGAGAACTCATTCTTTCTGATTGCTGAGTAATATTCCATTGTATATATGGACCACAACTTCTTAATCCAGTCATCTGTTGCAGGGCATCTCGGCTCCTTCCACGATTTAGCTATTGTGGACATTGCTGCTATGAACATTGGGGTGCATATGGCCCTTCTCTTCACTACGTCTGTATCTTTAGGGTAAACACGCAGTAGTGCAATGGCTGGATCATAGGGTAGCTCAATTTTTAACTTTTTAAGGGACCTCCACACGGTTTTCCAGAGTGGCTGTACCAACTTGCATTCCCACCAACAATGTAGGAGGGATCCCCTTTCTCCACATCCTCTCCAACAATTGTTGTTTCTTGCCTTGTCTATTTTTGCCATTCTAACTGGCGTAAGGTGGTATCTCAGTGTGGTTTTGATTTGAATTTCCTTGATGGCTAATGATTTTGAACATTTTTTCATGTGTCTGTTAGCCATTTGTATGTCTTCATTGGAAAAGTGTCTGTTCATATCTTCTGCCCATTTTTTGATTTGTTTATTTGTTTCTCATGTATTGAGTTTGAGAAGTTCTTTGTAGATCTTGGATACCAGTCCTTTATCTGTAGTGTCATTTGCAAATATATTCTCCCATTCCGTGGGCTGCCTCTTAGTTTTTCTGACTGTTTCCTTGGATGTGCAGAAACTTTTAATCTTGATGAAGTCCCATAAATTCATTTTATCTTTTGTTTCTCTTGCCTTTGGGGATGTGTCATGAAAAAGGTTGCTTTGGCTGATGTCGTAGAGGTTGCTGCCTATGTTCTCCTCTAGAATTTTGATGGATTCCTGTCTCACATCGAGGTCTTTCATCCATTTGGAGTTTATTTTTGTGTATGGTGTGAGATAGTGGTCAAGTTTCATTCTTTTGCATGTAGCTGTCCAATTTTCCCAGCACCATTTATTGAAGAGACTGTCTTTTTCCCACCGGATGTTTTTTCCTGCTTTATCAAATATTAGTTGCCCAAAGAGCTGAGGGTCCATTTCTGGGCTCTCTATTCTGTTCCATTGGTCTATGTGTCTGTTTTTGTGCCAGTACCATGCTGTCTTTGTGATCACAGCTTTGTAGTACAGCTCGAAATCCGGCATTGTGATGCCCCCAGCTTTGTTTTTCCTTTTCAACAGTTCCTTGGAGATTCGGGGTCTTTTCTGGTTCCATACAAATTTAAGGACTATTTGTTCCAGTTCTTTGAAAAACGTTCTCGGTATTTTGATCGGGATAGCATTGAAAGTGTAGATTGCTCTGGGTAGCATGGACATTTTAACTATGTTAATTCTTCCAATCCATGAGCATGGAATATCTTTCCATCTTTTTATGTCTTCCTCAATGTCTTTTAAGAGTGATTTATAGTTTCTAGAATAAAGGTCCTTTACGTCTCTGGTTAAGTTAATTCCAAGGTAACGTATGGTTTTTGGTGCTATTGTAAATGGGATGGATTCCCTGATTTCTCTTTCTTCGTTCTCGTTATTCGTGTACAGAAATGCAACTGATTTCTGAGCATTGATTTTGTATCCCGCCACGTTACTGAATTGCTCTATAACTTCTAATAGTTTGGGAGTGGCTTCTTTTGGGTTTTCCATATAGAGTATCATGTCGTCTGCGAAGAGAGACATTTTGACTTCTTCTTTGCCGATTTGAATACCTTTGATCCCTTTTTGTTGTCTGATTGCTGTTGCAAGGACTTCTAGTACTATGTTGAATAATAGTGGCGAGAGTGGGCATCCTTGTCGTGTTCCTGATCTTAAGGGAAAGGCTTCCAGCTTTTCCCCATTGAGAATAATATTTGCAGTAGGCTTTTCATAGATGGCTTTTATGAGATTGAGAAATGTACCTTCTATTCCTACACTCTGAAGGGTTTTAATCAGGAAAGGATGCTGTATTTTGTCAAATGCTTTTTCGGCATCGATTGAGAGGATCATATGGTTCTTGAGTCTTTTCTTGTTGATATGATGTATCACGCTGATTGATTTGCGAATATTGAACCACGCTTGCATCCCAGGTATGAATCCCACTTGATCGTGGTGGATAATCCTTTTAATGAACTGTTGGATTCTATTAGCAAGTATCTTGTTGAGGATTTTGGCGTCCATATTCATTAGGGAAATCGGTCTGTAATTCTCCTTTTTGAGGGGGTCTTTGCCTGGTTTGGGGATCAAGGTAATATTGGGAGAGGGAGAAAATCTTAAGCAAGCTCCATGCCCAGTGTGGAGCTGGACATGGGCTCAGTCTCACAACCCTGAGGTCATGTCTTGAGCCAAAATCTAGAGTTGGACCCTTAACCAACTGAGCCACCCAGGCATCCCAAGTACCTATTTTTATGGCCTAATTGTGTTAGGTAAATACCTATTATAGTTCTGCTACATCACACACTCCTCTCATTATGCTTTTTGGTATAAGACTGTATTCTGTGTTCTCATTATGACTAAGTATTGTTCACTGCTGAGGCAAGTAGTATTCTGTAATCACATTTCCATTCTTGTGCAAGCTTTTGTTTTTCTGGGGGTTAATCATTACTTCAACTTTTTTTCCTTTGTATCTGTCTTTTCTCTGTATCTTGTTCTATTCCCTGTGAGAACTCTACGAAGTAGCTCACTTCTCTAGCTTTCACTAGCTTTCACATAGTCAAACATTATATCACTTCTGTTTCTTTCCTGGAAAAGTCCCTTCTTGATCACTGGTTTTGCTATCTCATCTGGACTGGAAGCTCTTTAGACCATGCACAGCTGTAATCCTTGGGCTTCCTTCTCTTATCATCCTGGGAATTATCTTGTCTCTCTTTTCTTGGACTCCTGGTTTTCTGAGTCTCTTATTTGTCTTGTTTTTCTGCCGGTACCTGTTGGTATTTTTGTTGGGATTGTGACTAATTAGAAAATTAATTTAGGGAGGATTTTTACAACTTTATGATGTTGAATTTTCCTATCCAAGAACATGGTAAATCTCTGTATTCAAATAAAAAGTTGCATTTTAACAATAGTGTTTTGAAGTTTTTCTAAAAATGATTTTGCACATTTTTTGGTGAAGTTTAATCCTAGATACTACTTGTGTGTGTGTGTGCTGGTATAAATGAGGCTATTTTTTTTCATTATATAGTCTAATCGACTATTTTTTATGTATGTGGAAACTCTTTTTTGTATCCTGCTATCTTAATGAATTATCTTTGTGTTGTAGTAGTTTTATAGTTGTCCTCTTTTGGGTTCCTCAAGTATACAGTCATGTAATCTGCAAATTGAGATAGTTTTACCTCCTTGTTTCCAATTTCTATTCTTATATTTCTTTCTGTGGCCTAATTATGTTAATTAAATACAATGCAATGCATTATTAAGTACTGGGCTTTCTATCTTATTCCTGATTTTTAGGAGAAGTCGCTTCTTCCATTAAATAAGGTGTTTTTCCATTAAATTAGATGTTGCATTTTAGACTGATTATATGCTCACTTATGTATGTAGGATACAATCATAACATACCTATATATGATTTTGGTTTATACTATATACCTTTGAACTTATAGGATGCATGTTTTAACCTTAGCAATGTATAGTTCGTATGTAAAAATAAATGCTCATTATTTCTAATTAGGACCAACTTTTATATCAGATTAGATAGACTTCTAATTGAGATGACTGACATATTTGTCTAGTAGGGTTATTGGAAAATATAGTTAAATCATGGATGAAAAGTGAACTGGAAAGATGTGATAAGCTCATATTTGAGAGGGTCTTAAATATCATACACAAGAATTTATAATTCAGATTGGGTAATTGGGAACCATAAAAGACATTTGAGCAATTTAGAAGAAAATTAATTTAGGGGAATTAATCTAACAACATGAAGTGAAGAGAATTTTCAGTATGTAACATGCAGTTGACTTTTTTATTTTTTAATTTTTTAAAGATTTTTAAAAAAATTTATTTATTTGACAGAGATAGATAGCCAGCGAGAGAGGGAATACAAGCAGGGGGAGTGGGAGAGGAAGAAGCAGGCTCCCAGCGGAGGAGCCCTATGTGGGACTCGATCCCGCTGGGATCATGCCCTTAGCCGAAGGCAGATGCCTAATGACTGCGCTACCCAGGCACCCTGCAGTTGACTTTTTAAATGATACTTATTATTTCCTTTTCTTTTCTCTGTTTAGGAAATTGAACTTAGCTCATTAAGAGAAGCTTTGTCCTTTGTGTCATTAATTGATGGCTATTATAGATTAACTGCAGACGCACATCATTACCTCTGTAAAGAAGTAGCACCTCCAATGGTCCTTGAAAATATACAAAGCAACTGTCATGGCCCAATTTTGTGAGTAATACCGACTTTAAAAGTAAATTTTTAAAAAAGTCAATGAGATACTGACAAAAAGAATTTTATATAGTGAAATGATACACATAAGTTTAGGAGTTGAGGAACAAAATACTACCTTAATGTGACTGAAATTTCTTTTTTTTTTTTTTTAAACAAAAGTCAATCAGTTTACATAATAAGTAGAATTATTTAGAATATCATTTGCAATCTGTATCCCAATCTATAATACTTCTAAATTGTACAGTCTGACATTTTGTTGCCTCGGTGCGTTTAAGTAATTCTCAGGTGTTAATTTTTTTTAAAAAATCCTCTAATTTATATTTCATTAATCTTGAAATACTGCAGAGGAACCGCAATGCAAAATTTGATAACCATTATTATTTTTGGATAATCCAGCTCCTTCTACTCAAAGCTTTGAATACAAGATGTATATGATATCCCTATTTCTAAGACTAATCCTGTGTAGTACTTTCTGCAAGATGAAAATGAAGATCTTCTATTTCTCTGCTGTGTAATACAGTAGCCACTAGTGTAACTGAGGAAATGAATTTTAATTTATTTATTTATCAATTTTTTTTAAGTAGGCTCCATGCTGGGTGAGGCTTGAACTCACAACCCTGAGATCAAGACTGAGCTGAAATCAGGAGTCAGATGCTTAACTGACTAAGCCACCCACATGCCCTAAGGAACTGGATTTTTAAATTTAATTTAGTAACTTTGTATTTAAATGGCAACCTGTGGCTACTAGCTACCATACAGATCTGCACAGTTGTAGACCTTTACTTTAATACTGGATAAAGCCAACTATCGTGCATAATGTCTGTTTTGCCCAAGTCCTAGTTATCTGTCAGCCAGTATATACTTAGCGATTGGCACCAGGCTTGAAAGCCTTGAGCAGAAGTAGTCTGGGTTTGTAGGCCTTAACCTACCCTTAATTAAATATTTGCAGAAACATATCCTGACTGATGTTTAAGACTTGATTCTGTCTATACCTCTTACCTGTTTAATAATAAGTATTGTTATAAAAAAGTTACACTACTTGAACATTCTATAACTTAGGTGTTTAGTATTTAAAAACTCCTACTATTCATTCATTCATGTGTTATTTATCCATACGTCAAGCATTCTTTCATTTATTTATAGAACATTTACTGAGTACCTAATATGTTACGCTGGTTTATGTATGAGAAATACAGTGATGAATGAAACGGATTTTTCCTGCTTTCATATAGATTACATTTTGACTTTTCTTTCAAGGTGTTCAGCTTCAATAAAACATATAGCACATTTTGAAAATCAGTAGTCTTTGTCACTTGCCATAGGTCTTCTATTACACTTTGGCATTATATTAAATGTTAAAATAATGCATATAAATTTTTATATTAGTAATTCACATGGTAGAAGAGACATAAGTGTTTTACAATATATTGTTTGCATGGTTAAATGAGGTTTTATGGGAGTGAGTATGGTTTTAAAATACTAAATTTTTAATTAGAAGGCAGAAAATACAAATGAATGAAATGTTCTTAGTGATTTTGTGTGTTGTATTAATACCTTTTATTTGTTTTTAAAATCCATTGAATTGGCTTGAACTTATTGCAAAATAGCTTGGTGCTGCAATGTTTGTCCTTGTAAGATAACTGATAAACATATAAAGTAGAGGAAACATAAAAATTCTGAGACTTCTAGATCTGACTTTTGATCTCTTAGATGACATTTTGGTCTTAATGTCATGGCACTTGCACATTATCATTCAAGTTACTTCTTTGCCTTTAGAATGGATTTCGCCATCAGTAAACTGAAGAAAGCAGGTAATCAGACTGGACTCTATGTACTTCGATGCAGTCCTAAGGACTTTAATAAGTATTTTCTGACTTTTGCTGTCGAGGTCAGTATTTCACATTAATGGTAACATCTTTTTTTCTTTTAATTTTATTTCCCATTCTACTCGCCTCCTCTGGCAAAGGTAACATCTTTATTTAGTCTGTGTAATTTCCCCTTCATATTGATCTACCACTGTGTCTTTTTTTAATACTCAGAGTTATAACTCTGGATATGGTAACTTAGCATAATAATGCTTAGTTTACCTCAGGGATTCTGTATCAGTAAACAAGATATAATTTCTAGGATTTATATAAAAATATGAAATTCTTTATCTTTATTTGGAATTTATTTTATTTTTTGATATTTGGATGTTACTATTTTTTCAAGTCTCTTCAAGTCTCTTTTTACAAAAATGAAGATCTTTACCAAAACACATAGAATTAAATGAATCAAAAGCAAATTTTGCTTTGACTGGTGATGGTTACAGGATTAGAGTGAAATAGGTCAATAACAAACATAGCACTTTTAACTAGTGGTTTTCCAGTATTAAGAATAATGCTCTACATTGTGTATATCTTAAGGATAAAACTACAATAAAACCACACTGTTGATACAGATAATTTTGGATCTTGTCTAAAACTGTTTATTACCCAAAATATTTAAAAAGATACTATCACTTATAAGGCAGTTTCGTGGTATAAATCTTGAGAAACCTTATAGCAGCTTCCAAAATTTATCTTACTCTTCAAAAGTATAGAAAGTAAGGATTTGGTTATTCAATTATTTTAATTTTTAGAAAATTCTTTCATATTAGCATATAGAGTAGATTAATTGTCCATAAATACATAAGGTAGGTTACTCAATACATTTAGCACTGTATAATACTAATAATCTATCCTAATTACATTGTATCTTTTTACTGTAATATGTAACAGTCCATTATATTCAGTTATCAATTCAAAATGTATTTTTTTATGTTTACTATATTTGCTCAGCCTAGTATGAGGGCTGTTATATTAAAGAGTATATGATATAACCCTGCTTTAAGAAATGTATCTTTTGGAAAAAGTAGGAAGATATACTTAAAAAGTATTAAATTGATCATTGTAATTATTCATTATAGACAAATGTAGACAATAACAGAAAGGGTTACCAGTAAGAAAGTGCTTTATTTTTTTTAAGATTTTATTTATTTATTTGAGACAGAGAGAGATAGTGAGCACAGGGAGAGGGACAGAGAGAGAGAGGGAGAAGCAGGGAACCTGATGCGGGACTCCATCCCAGGACCCTGAGATCATGACCTGAGCTGCCGCTTAACTGACTGAGCCAACGAGGTGTCCAGGCAAGCACTTTTAGGGTGGGAAGGACTTATTTTATAAATGGTTCCAAGGAGGTTGAATATACTAATAAGCTCAAAAAATGGATGAAGAAGTTCATAGTATAGTACATAAAACAAACATTGAAAAGCTGAAGAATATTAAAATCAGCGTATGAGAGGTAACTGTGCAGATACAGTAGTGGCACAATGATTGGGTAATCACCTTTGCTTTTGAGATGGTTGTTAAGAAGGGTTGTTAGGAAGGACCTCGCAGAAAAGATGGTACTTGAACTGAGTGTTAAGAAATGTCTAAAAGTCCATTGCTCAGAAGGAGAGAATGTATATTCATAGGCAGAGAGTTAGCGTGTACATTTTTTTTTTAAAGATTTTATTTATTTATTCAACAGAGATAGAGACAGCCAGCGAGAGAGGGAACACAAGCAGGGGGAGTGGGAGAGGAAGAAGCAGGCTCACAGCGGAGGAGCCTGATGTGGGGCTCGATCCCAGAACGCCGGGATCACGCCCTGAGCCGAAGGCAGACGCTTAACCGCTGTGCCACCCAGGCGCCCCTAGCGTGTACATTTATCAAGGCATGAAACAACATGGCGTTTGCTTGAAATTTTTAAAGTCGCTTAGTATACCTAGAACATAGGTTGTATGTTGGCACTGGCAGAAAGTGAAGTTGGAGATGGATGGAATCAGAAGCCAGCTCATGGAAGTCCTCATGTTCTAAAATAGTTTTAGATTTTATCTTGTAAATGATGAAAAACTGTTAAGGATGGTATTACTATTGTTAATTATCATTGCTTTCTTACTGGCTTTTTAAGAAAATCAACTGTTAAGCCATTTATGGTAGGGTACATAATTATAATCAGATTAGATACCTTTTTGAGGAACCGGGCACTCCTATCACCTTATACCAGTACTGTGTTAGGATTCACAGCTCAAATGTCTAAATGTTCTCTTGGCTGGTTTTATGATAACATTTTTGTCACAGTAATTACTGTTTTGACCATTGTAATTTTGCCCTCTGTCTCTTTATAATTAAACTTATATAGCGAGAAAATGTCATTGAATATAAGCACTGTTTGATTACGAAAAATGAGAATGGAGAATACAACCTCAGTGGAACCAAGAAGAACTTCAGTAATCTTAAAGATCTTTTGAATTGCTACCAAATGGAAACTGTTCGCTCAGACAGTATAATTTTCCAGTTTACTAAATGCTGTCCCCCAAAGTTGAAAGGTAAAATAATTTTCTTGTTAGTTGTAAAATACTGGTCATGGATTGTGTATATGGTAGAAGGCATCTTCAGTATATTGCTGTCAAAGGAAATATAAAAGAAGCAGCTCCAAAAACCAAATTTTGTCTCATTCTCTTACATAAGCATCGTCAGATAGAATTGTTCAGTTTGATTTAGGTTGTCTAGACATGACCTGAAATTCTATAATTCTGAAATGGCGTCTAAGAAATGGTAACTGCATGGTATAAAATCCGTCACTTACTTATTGAACTGAAAGACTCCACTACCAAATTCTCATATGTTGTTCTAAGTAAAAACTTTCATACTCTTTTAGAATTTTAATTTCTATAGTTTTAAAATAAAGATAGTAAGATTGGAAATCCCTTGAAGTAACAGGTTTATTAAAAATTATTAAATTATTCATGATGAATTGTATTAGTTAAGGAAATCATTACAATTTTGAATGTTTGAAATAACTGGTTAAAATACATCAAAGTGCAATGAGTAAATTCCTAAAATAAATTTATTAAAAAAATTAACAATAAGTTGTTAAGTGTTTCTTATATATAGAACACATTTTATTTTACTCCTTTGGAGCAGTTTATATCCTCAATGTGTTTTGGTTATATACATTTTTTCATTGTTTTTTTTTTTTTAAACAGATAAATCAAACCTTCTGGTCTTCAGAACCAATGGTGTTTCTGATGTTCCAACATCACCAACATTACAGAGGCATAATAATGTGAACCAAATGGTGTTTCACAAAATCAGAAATGAAGATTTGATGTTTGTAAGTCATTAGATGCTAATTATTGTCTTTTTTGTCCTTTTAAAGCAACTCTTTTCTTAATTTCCTATCCCACATTGCATTCATGTGACATTTAGAATTATTCTGTTATAACCTATAAATTCAAAAATTTATTTCAGTTTAAATATTTTTATTTCTTGTGTAAATGTGATTATCAAACGAGTTAGAAATTAGCAAAACTAATTATTTTAAGAATGGAATTTTATTCTCTTCTTAAGAATTTAAAAATATTCCTTTATGAATCTTAAGTTAAAAATTAAAAATTAAAAATCTTCGTCTACAAAAGACCTGTGTCTTAATTCTTTTTTTTATTGTTGTTGCGATGATTTATTTTATTTTTTTAAATTAAATTTAATTTTTTTTTTGATGTAAAGTTCAATGATTCATTAGTTGGGTATAACACACAGTGCACCATGCAATACGTGCCCTCCTTACTACCCATCACCAGCCTATCCCATTCCCCCAACCCCCCTCCCCTCTGAAGCCCTCAGTTTGTTTCTCAGAGTCCATAGTCTCTCTTGCTTCATTCTGAAGTTCTCAGGAAAGTAAGGGAAATGCAAGGGGTTAAAAATAAAGAAGGAACTGACAACAAAGAGTACATAAGAGCTGATGTTCAGGCTGCGGGATGATGTCCGGGGGTCGGGATTAGTTTCACTGATGGAGGGAATTAAGATCTAAAAGCAACACAAAGAAGGGCCAAGCCTTAAGACCTGCACAAGACCAGGAGTTAAAAGCGAGACCATCTGTTTTAACCCTCAAGTAAACGCATCCTCAGTGAAACAACATGGATTCTGAAAAATTGACCCACTAGAAAAAGAAGAAAAGGAGTTCTGTTTTAGTTGGGCTCTTGGCAAAAAGTCCCTCCTGAGAATTTGTAACTGTAATCTTTTCAGTTTAGATTTCTTTATACCATCTGCATAGTCTGAAAAACCCTAAGCCAATAAATTAAAATAAAAAGTGGTATTCTCCTAGTAGTACCCTGTGATGCTTGGAAGAAGCAAATACAAAATCTTTTTGGAAGAACTTACTCTTGACCTGGGTCATCCCAGATCCCCTCAGATAAACTACTCTAAACATGAGCTGTTAGTCAAAAATTTTAAAACATACAGGGAAATAACTCAGGATTAAATTAAGCAAGAGTCAGCAGACCAACAAACATCAAAATGAGACCTCCAAGAACTTCATAAAACAGACTTTTCATATTGACATATAAATGTTTAAATACATATATATGTACAACATATATGAATATGTATTTAAAGATACAAATGGAATTGAAAACGTGGAAGAGAATCAAGATATTATCAAAAAGACCAGAACAATTTGGAGGAAGAAAGTATAGAAATGAAAAAATATGCTCATTGACATTAAACAAAATAGGTTAGAAGGCAGATTACTCATGGTTGAAGGGAGAATTAGTGAATTGCAAAATAGACCTGAAAAATATTCAGATGCAGCAGATAGGGAGGAAGAAATGGAAATTATGAAAGAGAGACTAAGGGACATGGAGAGGGGAATGAGAAAGACCAAATGATGTCTGAGTCAAATAAGGGAACAGTAGATAATTATACAGAATTATAAAGACAGGCATCCTCACGTGAGTAACAGCAAACAAGGAGTTGCTCCATGACCTAATATCACACAACTAGAAACAGTAGAACTTCAGTTTGAACACGGGCAGCCCCGCTTCAGAGCACAGTCTTTCAACAATTATTTTGTAAGGATGTGCAAGAAATACTAGTAATAGTAGTAATGACCAACACTTACTGAGCATTTACTATGTGTCCTCAACTGTACTCAGTGCTTTCATGTATTCGTTCATTTATTGTTCATAACAATAATAGGGAAAAATGATTACCCCTGTTCCTCAAATGAGGAGACCAGGACAGCTGCAGCAGAGAGAGGTACAGTAGCCTGTCCAAGGTCACACCGCTAGCAAGTGGGGTAGGGACCAGTCTCCATTGTACTTCCACAGACCATACTGTACTGCCTTTCTCTATCATGAAAGGCAAACAAAGAAAAATATTCATATGTAAATAAGTGTGGGTAAACACTGACACTATGGAAAAGTGATAATGATAGTTAATTTCAGGGGGTTTAAGAACATGGTGGAACCGAAATGCACTTTATTCATTAATCCTTCTATTCTGTCTTTTATTACAGAATACAATTAATATTTGCTCATGGATTTTTAAAAACCCTGTGTCATTACACATACTTCCTAATTCCTACATCTTTTTTCATCTTTACTCATTCTTTTTTTCCCTTTTATCTTTTGAAGAATGAAAGCCTTGGTCAAGGCACTTTTACAAAAATTTTTAAAGGTATAAGAAGAGAAGTAGGAGACTATGGTCAACTCCATGAAACAGAAGTTCTTTTAAAAGTTCTGGATAAAGCACACAGAAACTACTCAGAGGTATGTATATTCTTTGTATAGCTCATGTAGTTTCTGATATTTAAACATATGCTCCCATATTGACACAACACATTCATGGATGCAGCTTTTCAAAACTGCAATTTTTAAAAAGTATATATAGCAAGTACCTTTCTAAGGATGCTTTCTGGGGGAGGCTATAGAAACTTACAGAATTTTTTTTTTAAAGATTTTGTTTATTTGTCAGAGAGAGAGAGAGAGAGAGCGCGTAAGCAGGGGGAGCAGCAGGCAAAGAGAAAAGCAGGCTCCCCACTGAGCAGGGAGCCTGACGTGGGACTTGATCCCAGGACCCTGGGATCATGACCTGAGCCGAAGGCTGACGCTTAACCAGTTGAGCCACCCAGGCATCCCTAGAATTTTCTTTTATAATAACTTATTTCCAAACTAATTACTCTTAGCCTTGTATTATGGGTATTACTACATCTCTGCATATATTAAGGCAGGAGCTTTCAAACTTGGCTCTCCAAAGTTTTATGGGTTCCACAGATTTCCTTCGCAGTTTATTTTTAAAAAGAATTTTGAAAGTCACTGTACTAAGGAACACTGTAGGTGAAATATGGGTGCCTCTGGGCATCCTCTAGAGATGCTAGCCAGCAGAAAGCCAGTTGTTAGTTGCCAGGGTCCTTCACGTAGCAAGGCATCACCAAACACGACGAAACAAACATTTAAAATGTCTTAATGACATGTCTTAAAATGTCTTACGTGATATTAGTGGAAGGTGACGTGAAACGTCCGAGTGAGAGTTTTTCTAATCCAGAATACCACAGTGTTGATGATTGTGAACTTCAACAACTGTACCCAGAAGTTCTAGTCAAAGGTTGGTTGAGTTAGAGTGATACTAATACCATGCCGGTCTCCTGACGTAATTGTCATGATATTTTATCTGCACAGAGATCATTCTTAATCCTTTGAGAAGTTATTTGAAGCTCTCATCCATTTACTTGAGTCCTTAGCACTGTCTCTGGTGTCCGCCTCCGTGCTCCACCCCAGGTGCTAGGGGTCCAGGGCCGTTGCTCCTACAGCATTCGTGTTGCCCTGTACCGCCATTGCTCTCTCTTTCTTTGCTGTCTCTTATTCCAGGCTAACTCAGGGGTTTCCTCAGAATGAACTCTAGCATCGCATCAAGGTTGTTAGCCGTCGCAGGTCCATATAAGGAAACCAAAGCATGTTGTAGCCTTATCTGTAGTCCTGCTGAGGATAGGAGAAAGTGCATGTCTCTTACAGCAGACAGTATCTTTCTGACCTATGAACTTTTATAGACACAAACAATAATTCTTTTGCATTTTTGTATGTTGTTCTTTTCCTTAGTCTTTCTTTGAAGCAGCAAGCATGATGAGCCAGCTTTCTCACAAGCATCTGGTTTTAAATTATGGAGTATGTGTCTGTGGGGAGGAGAGTAAGTAAAACTACAGACTGCTTAATGTTATGCCTTCTCAGAGCATCTGTTTTTGTCTATATAGAAAATTCAGTTTCAGGATCATAACTAAGTATCACTATAAACCATAATTTAAGAAGACTTAAATATTGTTGAAACCAAAAATATCGAAAACTGTTCAGTTATGTCTTCTAAAAAAAAAAAAAAAGGAAACCAGTGAATGAAAGTAAAATGCAGAAAATAGTTAATGTACCTTACGTTAAAATGCACAAACAGTAGAGTGTTAGAGTAAACAAATGTCTTACAACTTTCCTGGTAACCATAGCAATACTGATTATGGCTTTTTAGAATTATAAATATATATATATAAATAAATGATAGACTGAAGTTTTAATGAAACGACTAAAATGATGTTGATATTTGATATATTCTGTGTCTAAATTTAGACTGTTCATAAAAACTCATGAAGTTTACATTCAGAAAATTACTTATGTAATTCTTTTTCCATTAATAATGTGGATTAAATATGCATCCATACTTATGTAACATTTCTTCATATCTTTGAAAATTGACAGTCTTTCAAAGGCAGTGATTTTCAAGTCTGTTCTGTGGAGGTATTTCAGGTGCCTCGGGGTTGATGAAGTAAGAGTAAATCTAACTACAGTTGTGGAGACTTCTCACTTATTCCCAACTAGAGTAGTTCTGTATTTATCTTTTTAATTTATTGATATTTCTCATAATTTTCCATTTTGGGGAAGAAAGAATACATTTTTTAAAAAAAACTTTGAAAACAGTGTTTCAGAGCATGTAATTCCAGTTCTTATGCATGCTTTTATATTTATTTCATTGATTCTGTGATACACTTTTTTCACATTTAAAAATACCTGAAAATGGGAAGTGTGATATAATCAATGACATGTCATAATTTAATTTTTTTCTTTTATGACACATAAAATAATGAGACATGATAATCAGTGGTATCTGTGAAATGTTATAGGTCTTAAATGCCGCGTAAAAGGTTTTATTAAACTTTTGTTCATTGTAACTCTTAGATATTTATTTTTTTTCTTTTATTTCTTTTTTTGACACTTGCCATGACATAAATTTACCTGTGGTCAGTACTTAATTATTGGTATATAGATTGTTCTCTAAATTAACTTTGGGCAACAAAACATTCATTAAATTTGTTTTAGTTACCCAGCAAGGTCCAAAGTCACTAATTTTTGTTACTAACAACAAAGTTGTTATATACCAAGTGTGAACTAAGTAATTTTAATATTAGATCAAGCAGAATCACAATTTGAGGTAAGATCACACATTTTATTTATTTTTATTTTATTTTTATTTTTATTTGTGGGAGGAAGGGGCCAAGGGAGAGGGGGAGAGACAATCCTGAACAGGCTCCATGCCTAGCACAGAGCCTGACTCCGGGCTCAACGCAGGTCTCGATCACACAGCCCTGAGATCATGACCTGAGCTGAAGTCAAGAGTCAGAGGGTTGACCAACTGAGCCACCCAGGTGCCCCAAGATCATGCATTTTATTTCATTTTTTAATTTTTTTTTATTTTTTTATTTTTTTAAATATTTTATTTATTTATTTGACAGAAATAGAGACAGCCAGCGAGAGAGGGAACACAGGCAGGGGGAGTGGGAGAGGAAGAAGCAGGCTCCTAGCAGAGGAGCCTGACGTGGGGCTCGATCCCATAACGCCAGGATCACGCCCTGAGCCGAAGGCAGCCGCTTAACCGCTGTGCCACCCAGGCGCCCCTATTTCATTTTTTTAAAGGTTTTATTTATTTATATGAGAGAGAGGGAGAGAGGAGAGAGAGCACACAAGCAGGGCGAGGGGCAGAGGAAGAGGGAGAAGCAGATTCCTCGTTGAGTGGGGAGCCTCACGTGGGACTCAATCCTGGCACTCCAGGATCATGACCTGAGCTGAAGGCAGATGCTTAACCGGCTGAGCCACCCAGGTGTCCCAAGATTATTCATTTTGAAACAAATTTGAAACATAGGCATGTGTGAAATATAGGCACTTAACTTACTGGGCCAGGAACTAACATGGATTATGGTGTGAAAGTCTGTCAGAGTTTCTTTAAAGATATATACATCATGATGCCATGTTTAAATTTTTTGCTTGAATTTTTTTGGGTTTTTATTTTATCTTGATTTTCCATTTTTATAATTAAAAAATCCAAATCCTTTTTTTTTCTCATTTGTATAACTTATTGTTTATGCGTTAGAAACCATAAACTAATCTCAATAAATTTAGATTTGAAATTGAGAACCTGAGCTTACTGTTTACAAATTAATACTAGATGACTATAAATAAACCCTACACCCAGTTCAGTTATTAAACAGCATGTCTTAATGTAGAAACAGTCTTGGCTTTCAGGACCTTGGTCCATACCAGCAGGGCTGGAAATTTTTATCTGCTTTAAAGGTAGTCAGGACTGTTTCTAGAAGCAAAATATATCTTAATAGTGTATTTAAAATACACTTCTAAAGATAATGCAAAACTAAGTTTTGCTTTTTTGCAGCATAAATTAAAAGGGTGAATGGAGTTCAAACTCAAATTCTCCTTAATGCCTGCAAGAGTAGACATTGCTATAAATTTTTATGTGTAGAAGAAGAATTTCAGGAAGTTTTGATACCTAAATGCAGTATTCCCTCCTTATCTGCAGCATATTGTTCCAAGACCCCGCAGTGGATGCCTGAAACTGAGGATAGTACCCAGTCTTATATGCATGAAGTTTTTTCCTATACATACATACCTGTGATAAAGCTTACTTCATAAATTAGGCACAATAAGAGATGACAACAATAAGTATTAATAAAATAGAACAATTATAACAATCTACTGTAATAAAAGTTTATGTGAATGTGGTCTCTCTCAAAATATATTTATACTGTACTCACACTTCTTTGTCTTGTGATGATGTGAGATGTTAAAATGCATATGTGCTGAGATGCAGTGAGGTGAATGACGTAGGTAGGCACTGTGACACAGCATTAGGTTATCACCTCCTGACAGTAAGTTGGAAAGAGATCATCTGCTTCTGAACTTGTTGACTATGGGTAGCTGAAACCATGGAAAGCAAAACCACGGATAAGCAGGGGACATTACTGTAGTTTCATGGAAGAGAAATTAACTTGGTGAGAAATTTTCATCAGTTTAAAAGAAGCAGCTGTAATTCGGTACTAATACAGAAAGGTATGCTGGAGTAATATTATGTATATGTAAATATAAAAATATATAGTAACATTATGGTAATGACAGTATAAGCTTATAATATTTATTATATGTTATATATAATTATGTAATATATGTAATTATATATAGTATTGTGTATATGTAATTGTTTAAATTCATGTATCTTGCTGTTGTGAATAAACTAAACCCCAAAATACAATGGTATATAGCTGTTAAGCTTTCTTTTCATTAGTGAATTTTGCATAATGTAATCTCTTTACCTGTAATACCCACATGTAACTGTATATTTATAAAAGTTTAAAATTATATATATTTTTATTGTGTGTGTACTTGAGCCTTTTATTTTTATATTTTAATGCAGATATTCTGGTTCAAGAGTTTGTAAAATTTGGATCATTAGATACATATCTGAAAAAGAATAAAAATTCTATAAATATATTATGGAAACTTGAAGTGGCTAAACAGTTGGCATGGGCCATGCATTTTCTAGTAAGTAATAAGTATAATTTTTTATCAAAAACTTACTTTTCTATCTTATGGAGCAATGTAGAAAGGTTCTTGACTCAGGAACAAGAAATATGTAAATAAATGCTGAGTCATTTAAAATAATCTGTTAGTTGATGAAAGAGATTATTTTAGACATATATTTATTTATGTAAAATCATGTTTTTGAAAGAGTTTTGTCATTCCATCAATCTCTTAACATTACTGATGAACAGTCTATAGTTTGTGTCACTTGGGTTTAGAGAATTTAATCAAAAATATGCAGAAACTTGTGCTTGTTATGGACAGCAGAAAATCCCTTGTTATGGTATTTGTGGGCAGTTGGACATTATATCCAGTGAGAAAGCAGTATTGCCATAGAGGCAGAATACCAGAGGGCCAGCAGTGATCAGACCCCTCAGAGTGAGCCCGTATCTTCCCGCCAAACAGACACAGTATTTACATACTGTGTAGAAATGCGTACTGTTTAAAATCTCAGGTTTAGAAAGTGAAGTGACATTGGGTAGTTTTAATATATTCTTTTCATTATGGGCATAGGTTATTGTATCATTTGAAAAGTAAAACAGCACAGTGCTGCCGTAGACCTTTATTTCAAAGCGTGCTTCCAAATTAATGTTTATTAGTTAACACTGTCCTTTTTTTTTTTTTCTTTAAATCCATGTTGGGACCTTGGATATACTAAGTTTTCAAATATTTGTAGATTGATACTTGAATGTCTGTACATTTAACTTTAATAGGAAGAAAAAGCACTTATTCATGGAAATGTGTGTGCCAAAAATATTCTGCTTATCAGAGAAGAAGACAGGAAGACAGGAAATCCTCCTTTCATCAAACTTAGTGATCCTGGCATTAGTATTACAGTTTTGCCAAAGGACAGTAAGTACTACAGGAATCTCTTTAACTTTTTTTTTTTTTTAATTTGAGTATAGTCGACCCACAGTGTTACATTAGTTTCAGGTGTACACCACTAGCGATTCTACATCTCTACTTGGACAGTAGTATAAAAAGCATGTTGTTAATTTTTTCCTGAACCTCTTTTATTGACATGCTCTTGATTAACAATAAAATTTAACTACCATTTTTAGCAGTCCAAATTAAGTTATAGTTACATCCTAGTCTCTGTCCATTTTTTCTTTCTTATAGGCATTTTATCATGGACTGCAAAGTGATTGTTTAAAACAGTTTTAATCCCTACTTGAATGGAAGTTCAGATTTTATCCATTTTTAATGTGAAATTTTCTAATACATTCTTTGAGCCACAAGTAAATTATCTAAATTTTTCTTTCTTCAGTCACTGAGTAAAAATTTGAGAAGATACATTATCTACTTTGAGATCTTATTTAATTGTCCAGCTAATTCTGACTTTTAAAAACTTTTTGAAAAATCTTTCTTTTGTGTTTATTAGCCTTCTGTTTAATACTAATAAAGTAAAAATTTCAGTCACATAGTTGAGAGGGTTTTTTTGGTACAAATAATGTTGTAATTGTATCTCATTATCTTAGCTAATTTCTCTAATTGAATGTTCTAAATGCAGACTCTAAATTGATCAACTTTTGTGCATTGATTTGAGCCAACAGTATTGACCCTTGATAGCTTATCTGACAGTGAAAACAGGTAATAGGGCGGAAAATGTTACAGGATCTTAGAACCTATATTAAGGGAAATTTTACTCTTTGAAATGAAAATGAAGAAGGAGAAAATTTATTCGTATGGTTAAAGAGAAAGGAACCTGTACTGTTTAATCTCTTAATTATACAGCAAAAAGATTCATTTTGCTTTACCAAAATATACCAAAAGATGCAACAGATTATCCTTCATCCTTATATATCATTTTATTTACTATATCTATGTATTCATGCCAGGTTACCAGAAGGTGGATTTAAGATTGCTCCCTCCTTCCTTGAATGGCATTTTTCCGATGGGGTCAAAGACCATAGCAACTTTATTGGGAAATTCCACGATCTTAGCAGAAACTACTTATATCAATTCTGTATTCATAGTATCTTGGTATAACTCAGTCATTCATCTGCCTATTGGTCCTTGTTTTCTCATGTATAAGTTAGAATTGCCACTGCTGTTTAATCATTAGAACAGCTCAGAATGATGTTAACATTACCTTTACTACTTACACATCGTAAAGAAGTAAAAAAAGAATCTAAAGGCAGTTTAGAACAAATTTTATGGAAAAAACTGTTTTTGAATGCACAACTCATAGGAAGGGGTCGGGAGAGTAGGACACGAGTGAGACATGATGGCTTAATGGAAGGAGGTTTAGTTGATCCAGGATTTGTTGTATAAGATTCTAATTCTCTCCATGCTACTAGCAAATCTTGTGACTTTGGGCGAATTATTCAGTCCTTATGGGACTCAGTGTTAATCTTAAAGCTGAGATATTAAATTAGATGCTACCAAAGGTCCCTTTTAGCTCATAAGTGTATACATCTACTTGTGTGATGAACACAGCACACAACCCCAAACAAATAAAAAAGACCTGATTATTCAAATCAGTTTAAAAATTATTTGCATACAAAAGAGTTATTTACTTGTGGGAACTATTTCACCATACTTTGTTCCTATCATTTGAAAGTTCTTCAGGAGAGAATACCATGGGTACCACCTGAATGCATTGAAAATCCTAAAAATCTAAATTTGGCAACAGACAAATGGAGTTTTGGTACCACTTTGTGGGAAATCTGCAGTGGAGGAGATAAGCCTCTGAGTGCTTTGGATTCTCAAAGAGTAAGTTTATATTGACTGTGAAGTTGGAATTACTCTGTGATCCTTGATTTTCATTCGTATGACTTGATATCTTTTTAGCCAATCTGATGTTAAAAAAGAAGCTCAATATCACATTCTACAATTTATTCTCATCTGGTTCTTTAATTATAGAAGCTACAGTTTTATGAAGATAGGCACCAGCTTCCTGCACCAAAGTGGACAGAATTAGCAAATCTTATTAATAATTGTATGGATTATGAACCAGATTTTAGACCTTCTTTCAGAGCCATCATACGAGATCTTAATAGTTTGTTTACTCCAGGTATGTATTGATGGAATAGTCTTATTGATTTTCCAGATATCTTTCTATCTTTATTGTATTTAACAAATCTTTACTAATTTTGTAATCTCTTCCAAGAAGTTCCTTGATGTCTCCTTTTTTTTTTTAGTTTTTATTTTAATTCCAGTTTTATTTTAATTCAGGTGTACAATATAGTGAACCTTGATGTCTTTTAGACCCTCTTAGTTTCTTATGTTCATACGACTTTTCCTACTTTATAAATATTCTAGTCTTCTTGATTAAACAGTATCTCCATTTTTAACAGAGGCTTCTTCTTCAGTAACCTGGTTTTGGTTTACCAGTTAATGAATAGTGTACTATAGAAGTCTATTTGGCTTATTTGATGTTTTAAAAGCAATTTTTTAAACTACTCATATATTTTATAATTGAGTGGTTTTCTAGACATGAGGTAGATTTGTTTTTGTTTGTCCAGTCCTTTAAAATATGTAACTAAATGTACAGATGTCTGACCCAGAGGTATTTCCTATTCCAATACTAATTGCCATTCTCATCAAAAAAATCAAAGTAATGTAATCTTACTTTATAAATACTAAAACTACTTATTTTGGAAATTATTTATCCTTTGCAAAGTCTTTCTTAAAAGCCTGTTAGGTTATGGGTAATAAAAAGAGATTTGTTAATACAGCTTAAACTATTAGAGTTGTACTGTGTCAATTTGTATGTAGTATTTCTAACTCATTCTGATTATTTTGGTTAGCTTGAATATATATCATTTTAACTGAGAAAATATAATTTGCCAGCTCATGGTAGTAATATACTTTATTTCTCCAGATTATGAACTATTAACAGAAAATGACATGTTACCAAATATGAGAATAGGTGCCCTAGGGTTTTCCGGTGCTTTTGAAGACCGAGACCCTACACAGTTTGAAGAGAGACACTTGAAATTTCTACAGCAACTTGGCAAGGTAAGATGTCAGAAGTTTTTTAAATTGTTAGCGTATAATCCTAGAACATTTTATTTAGAAAATAAAGGCTTTAGGGACAACTGGGTGGCTCTCAAAGGTCCAACTCTTGATCTCAGCTTAGGTCTTGATCTCAGGGTCAGTAGTTCAAGCCCTGGATTGGGGCCCAGCATGGAGCCTACTTTAAAAAAAAGAAAAGAAAAGAAAGGCTCTAGAGATTCTCTAAGATTCGCTTTATACAACATTTAGAGAGTGTTTATAGAAAAAAGGTTTAGTCATCAGATGTTGGAGAAATGCTGTGTTAAATAAATAGCTTTTTTCACTGGAGAACCTCTTGGAACCTTTCACATGTAATGTGCATTGACCATCTTTAAAGGATGATAATTAGGCAGTATTTCTCCTATTGATTTGACCATGGGACTCTTTCTTGGTAGAGGTGCTTTGGTTATGCAATAGAGAAAGGAACAATTAAACCTTTCTACCCATCTCCTTTTTTAGTCATCTCAGGGTGAAATAATTAATCTCATTGTCCAGAGTCTAGATGTTGACTGGACTGTGTTTGTTAACAAGACAGAGTCTCTATCTGCTAAAAGTCACACAGTCATGCCTGGCCTATATATTTTAAGTAAGACCAGGAAAAGCTTAGTTCTTAGCAGGTCTTAAAGTGGTAAACTTTCTTTCTTCTCCTAAGTTTGTTAGTGTAGACTTCTGTACCTTGTGGCTTACAAATTGGAAAGAGAAGATTCAGGCATTTTGGGTGTATTAGTTATCTATTTCTGTGTAACAAATTACCCTAAAACTTAATAGCCAAAACCAAACATTTATTATCATCTAGGTTAGGAATTAGAAATTTGGGAGCAACTTATCTGGGTGGTTCTACCTCAGGGTCTTTCACTAGATTGCAGTCAAGTTGTTGTCCAGGCTTTGCAGTCTCATCTGAAGGCTTGACTGGGGGGAGATTTACTTCCAAGCTCACTCACATGGCTATTGACAGACCTCAGAATATCTGCTTCCCATATTACTTATGTGGGCCTTTCTGCAGGGCTGCCTCACAGCATGGCAGCTGAGAGCAAACACCTCAGGTGGGAGCCATGGTCTTTTTATAACCTAATCTCAGGAGTGGCATCTCATCGCATTTGCCATATCCTGTTCATTATAAATGGGTTGATACATTCAGACTATAATCAAGGGGAAGGGATTATAAAAGAGCATGAATGTCAAAGGTAGAGAACATTGGAAGATATCTTAGGGGCTGCCAGTCACAGTGTGCATCTTGGCCATAACTCTATGTTGATACTATTAATTTCTTGTTAGTATACATTGTGTCCAAAACTTACTAAACCTTTTTGTCATCTACCCCCCTGACGTTCCACCCGCCCCCCCCCCCCAGATTTATCTATTGACATCTCAGAAAGTGATCTTTAGGACAGTTTGGGAAGTCATGCTTTCAGCTTAAGAGTAACATCTTCATTTCACAATGAGAAAAATTAAGGTCCAGAGAGGTTAAGAAACTTGTCTATGGTCAAATAGCTAGGTAATAGCTGATGTGGGATCAGAACCTTCCCCTATTCCTACTCCTGTGCTATCTCTACTATCTCACTTATGTATTTGTTTTTGTGTATGTGAGTATGCTTCAGTTGCAGTATCTTCTATTGTTATCTTTTTGGGGCAAGTCATAGTATATGAAGAGATAAAATAATTGTTTTATTTCCACCAGGGATTACATTGCAAACAATAAATTGTTTATGGAAAAGGCAGAAATTAGTGTAACATGACTTATTCATGGGTTTATTGTTGAATACATCTTGGTTTATTGTTAATTATATGCAAATATTTTCATGACCAGAAACACTAGTCATTAGACTAGTCACCATAGTCACCAGTCACAAAATCATGAAAACCTTAAAAATTATTTTCTGTTATTCTGAACAAGCCATTTAATTTCTCTCATCCTTAGATCCAGCCTTTAATGTGTATTATTATATATCCTAGAGATCTTTTTTGATAGACTATACAGAAAGTTTTAGAAAATAAAATTCAACTGATTTGAAGTAAAGGGAATAATCTATAGGGAAATTTGATTATGTTCAGTTGATGTGGCTATTTTTAATAAGCTTAATTCTTATACTTTTATATTTTCCCAGCTATTAATGTGAACATGAATATATGAACATTTGTTTGATTAAGACCATTTTCTAGGAAAAAATCAGTGTTTCAAATTCCAAAATCCAAAGTAGATTCCTTCACTTTAGGAGTTAGAACTCTTTAAACCAGTGGATGAAAATCTAAAGGGCAATCTAGAAATGAGACATCTTTGGGAGGGTCTGAATTACTTCTAGATTTTTGGTTTTTTTCCCCCTGAAATGGCGTGGCTTTTATATGCAAATATTTGAGTTCTTACAAAATACGAGGTGCTCTGCTGGTCACCGTGGATATGGGATATAGCAGTTGCCTTAGTAGAGTTTACGACTTAGTTTGGAGGAGGTAGATTGCAACTAACAATTATAGAGCAGTGTGATAAGTACATACTGTATTTAAATTTCATACTGATCACAATTTCTAAAATTTTCATAATATGTGAATTGGTACAAGTGTCAGTATTGTAATTTCATGTATATTTATGAACTATTCAAATAATGAGATATCACATAGTATTCTAATTACAGGTTGCTTTTTCATGTAAAATTCAACTAACATGGGCCTTATGTAATTTTGGTTATTTTAAGAATTTTTTAAAAATAGGATGCAACACTGTGGTATTATTCAGTAATTGATTGGAATTTGGTTAGAATTATCCAGAAAGTATTCCTAAGTTAAACAGTTACACGGTAAATTGTAGTCTACTTATTTATTTAAGAATATTATAAAATTATTTTCAGGAATATTATCTGACATTATTAGGGTATGTTTCTTTTTTTAGAGAATTCCTTATTCTTCATAATTACCCCTTTATTTATCCTTTATTAAATGTTAATGTGCTTTTTCATAGACTGAGGTGGTATTTCATTGTGGTTTTGATTTGTATTTCCCTGATGCCAAGTGATGTTGAGCATTTTTTGAAACATAATTCTAAAAGTGAATATACTATATTTACAACATACCCCATTATTGCAGCTTTGAGTTATTTTCCTTTTGCTTTTTAGCATTTTTAGTTTTTTTCATAGTTCTTTGGATTTAACATTATTTTAAACATAATGTAAATTGAGGAGACTGTAAGGATGGCATTTTCAAAATATATTTACAACCAAGTATATTTCTCAGTAATTTAGTTCGTAGGAAATTAAAGGAAAATGGTATGGTCTTTAGTTAGTAATAGCTATTTTAATGTGGCTATTTCCTAGCTGTATTTAATACTATAATATTAATTTCATCTTTCCTTATTTGAAGAATTGATGTGTTCAGTGGGCTGTCTAGCTATTTGTATTGCTTTATTGAATCTAAATCCAAAATGCCATCCCTACAAAAGTGCTCACCTGTCACCTTTTCATTTTATAAAAACATAGCTCTTAGTATACTGTGTTCCCTTTTTCTTTTCAATTTGCAGCATGGTAAAAATATTCAAAGGAGGGATTTGTACTTAAAGTTATTTCCATATTTTTTAAGACAACTGAAATAATGGTATATTTTAATTTAATACTCATAAAAAGAGCTAAGAAAATATTGCAGAACCTTTCGTCTGCTACTTGAATTCTAAAATGAGTGTTTTTGTGATCTTACTTTATACTTGTGCCCTCATATTCTTATAGTCTTTACTCTTCACCTCATTTAAAACCTACATTTTTTGAAATCCTCTTTATTTCCTCTTCCTCCATGGTACAGATCTGGGACACACAGATCTGGACCTTGCTGCTACTACTCTTCAGACATCAGACTATCAGGCATCATTAACAGTCCTGTGTGAATATGGTTACTGTTCTCTCCTCATTATTGGCCAGCATCTTGGTCGATGCTCCACATTCCTTGAGAACTTGTGGTACTCGTTGTTTTCATCTTCACCTTGCCCCTGCCATTATTTTGGGCACCTGTTCGATACCCTTTTTAAATTCCTCAACCTCTCTACCTCAAATCTGTGTCTGTGTTAAATGAGTGCACTCTGAATTCTATAATCCCTTATAATAATCTTCCTTATGAAATATCAGACCCTGAAATCTCCCTCTCTGACTATAACTTTGTACCTTTAGTTTCTTCCCAACACATAAATCCTTCCTTGATAGCTCTGTTATTGCTAGGGTCTTTGACACTTTCTTCTTCCTGAAGCCTATTAGCTACCGTCTAGATTCAGCTCTCCTTTCCCACACTAGGTAGACCTCCTGGTAGACCATTTAAACTCTGCTTCCACTAGTATCCACAGTTCTGTCACCTTCCCTCCCTTGATGATCTGTTTTACTTTCCCAGTCGTTTCCTCTAGGAACAGGAAAATTCTCATTTTTTTTCTATCTGTGTTTTCATCTCTCAAACACTGAGAAAAAATCAGATATAAATGTTTATTGTCTCCATTGCAAACTGATTTCAAACATTGACTGGATTGGTAGTTCTTTTATTCTCCCTGATTTGATTTCTCCTGTGGTACCCATTCCAAACATTTTCATTCCCTTCTGGTTTCCTGTCCTAAATCTATTTCTTCACTCTCAGTGTTTGCCTTTATCTTCTTCCAAAAGAAAATAGAGGCATTCCAAATTAAAACAGTGAGGTTGATTTGTGCCTATCAACTTGACAAAGATTTAGAAAAATTACAGTGCTTAGTGTTGGTAGGAATATGATAAAATTGACATTTTTTCCATTGCTATTAGAACTTAAATCAGTGTCCCTTTCAAGAGAGCTTCTGCTGCAGCAGGTATCAGGGGCCTTTGAAATTTCCGTATCCTTTGAATTGCTAATTCCACTTTTAAGAAAAGTATCCTTAATAGAGATGCACACAGGTATTTATGAATATCATTGAAATGACATGAATATATTTTTAAAACTTTTCTTAACGTTATATATTTTTATTTTCAATTTAAAAAATCAGTACATTCATAATATACAGTAATTAAAAATAATATTTTCAAGAAGTATACAGTGGCATTGGAAAATAAATTTTATGGGTACATTATTAAGTAGGGAGAAAGAATATTATAAAACTCTGTTATTTCCCACTTGTGTTTTTAAAAATATGTTTTGGAATAATTTCTTAATAAGGAAATATGAAATAGGTATTTTATTATCCTCCATTTTAAGGCGGAGATAGCTGGTATTACAGAGGGAATGACTTGCCAGGGTCCCAGAGAGAATAAGTGGGGGACCAAGATTCTAGCCCCAATCATGAGACTCCAGAGTCGCAGGTCTTATCCACTTCACTGTGTGGTCTTTGTAATTAGAGACTTAATTCTGAGACTAACATATGGTCTAGTTTTTTTTTTTTTAATTGACTTTTAAGTATATAACTGGAAATACAGTCACTTAGACTCTTGTAGCTCCAGGACTACATTGTTTTTATTTTTTAGAAATGCAGTAATACCATAATATACTAGTTTGATTAATGCAAAAAACTAATATTTAATTTTAAATGTTATGTATCAACTTACCAATTCTATATGGATAATAAGTCTTAAGTAAAAAGAGTAGATTTCATTAAAGACTGACCTTTAAAAAAATGTGGGAACATCCCCATAGGGTAAAAATTTCTTCTTCTTCTTTTTTTTTTTTTTTTTTAAGATTTTATTTATTTATTTGAGAGAAGGAGGTGGGGGAGCCCAGAAGAAAAGTGAAAGGGAGAAGCAGACCCCTTGCTTAGTAGAGAGCCCAACATGGGCCTCCATCCCAGGACCCTGAGATCATGATTTGAGCCAAAGGCAGATGCTTAACCGACTGAGCCACCCAGGCACCCCTAAAATGTCTTCTTTCCTTGAGCAAAATAAATCAGCCTTTCTGTTAGTCTGCTCAGGCTGCCATAACAAAATACCGTCACTTGGGGCTTGAACAACAGATATTTATTTCTTGTAGTTTTGGAGGCTGAAAGCCAAAGATTAAGGTGCCTGCAGGGTTCAGTTTCTAGTGAGGACTCTCTTCTTACCTTCTAAATGACCACCTTCTTGGCTGTGTCTTCACATGGCAGAGATCTCTGGTGTCTTTTCCTCTTTTTATAAAGTCACCAGCCATATCGGAATAAGGCCTCGCCTTTATGATCTCATTTAACCTTTATCACCTCGTTGCTGGTCCTGTCTTCAAATACACTCACTTTGGGGGTTAAGGTTTTATCATAGGAATTTGGGGGGAATACAGACATTCAGTCCATAACAGACCCTTCCTTGTTCCATCCACTGTCAGTGATATCAAAGGGTATATTGTGAAGAAGCAAAGATCTTCCTGGAAGTTAGTGATAGAGATTTAGGAATTCCCTGACATGTCTCTTGGCTTATCTTAATTCGTGTTCATGATTTGTTTAAATGCTTTTTTGAAGTTGTTGGTATTTCAGCCTGTAATTTCTTTTTAAGAAATTAAATTTATAGATTTACTACCTACCTGTTAAAATATCATTTCCTTTTCTTATCCTGAAAGTTGCCTAATGTAAGTTTAGAGATAGATCTGCTAATTCTAGCTACTGTATACTGAATTGTCTGTATAATTTGAATTTATTAGTAATTTGTCGAGAAGACTTTGAGATCTCTCTCCTAATGTAATGTGTTGTGTAGGGTAATTTTGGCAGTGTGGAGATGTGCCGGTATGACCCTCTGCAAGACAACACTGGGGAGGTGGTGGCTGTGAAGAAGCTCCAGCACAGTACTGAAGAGCACCTGAGAGACTTTGAAAGGGAAATTGAAATCCTCAAATCGCTGCAGCATGACAACATTGTAAAGTACAAAGGAGTGTGCTACAGTGCTGGTATGTTGCCCATTGAAACCTAGTTTGAACTCAGGTATGTCCTTGGCATCCTGAATGATGGAAACATAAAATGTCTCAAGATCTGGACTTATCCAGTACCAGTGCCCAAGGAAAGAAGCTTTTATGTGACTGGAGATTGTGCTTGCAGATGGTGAGCTAGAACTACAGGAAGTCTTCTTTCCACTGAGGATGGTGCTTACCATGCTTGCTTCAGCTTACCAAGAGACTATCATTTTTAAATAAACAAATTGTCTTTGCTCACATTTTCTGTGAAAATATTTTTTTAATTAGATACTTTTTGTTCAATACAGATGAGGAGAAAGGAAATTTTCTCATCAGCTTATCTGGGTTTGCATAAAGGGTTACACAAGATTAAACCGTAACTATTTTTTGAGCTTCTTTTTATAACTTTTTGATTCAAAAAGCCTGTGTTCTTAACTACTACATCACTTAATTTATAATCAAGTTTTGTCATCTTAGAGTTTATAGATATTTTTAAGTCATTTGTGTATGGTTGTTTTCTAATATTTTATCAGTAAAATACAGCAAAGTAAAACATTGTGTTCCCATTTATATGTTAAAAGGTCGGCGTAATCTAAGATTAATTATGGAATATTTACCATATGGAAGTTTACGAGACTATCTCCAAAAACATAAAGAACGGATAGATCATAAAAAACTTCTGCAGTATACATCTCAGATATGCAAGGTACTTAATATCCTGGCTACTTCTCGTAAATAAAAAGAGCATGCTGAAGTAATTGTTGCAAAGTCCTCTAGAGTTTTTCTTATATAATTAAGGAAGTATATAGAGGAAAGACCATTTAAATTGTTTGTGTTTATAAAACTTAGCAGAAATAAAAGTGTTATTTTATCCATAGGGCATGGAGTATCTTGGTACAAAAAGGTATATCCACAGGGATCTGGCAACAAGGAATATATTGGTGGAAAACGAAAACAGAGTTAAAATTGGAGATTTTGGGTTAACCAAAGTCTTGCCACAAGACAAAGAATATTACAAAGTAAAAGAACCTGGTGAAAGTCCCATATTCTGGTGAGTATATTTTGGTACAATAAAGTAAGATTTTAGAGCATTAACTTCAAATTTTATTTTTATTAGTATTAATAGTTTGTCATTTATATACTTACAATAATAGCAAAAATTTATCATGCTTACATTGGGCTAAATACATTTCAAGGATTATCTCATCTAATCTTTGTAACAACCCTTGGAGAATATGTATTATTATCTCTGTCTTGAGTATGAGGAAACTGAAGTGTAGACAGGTTAAATAGCTTGCTCAAGGTTATATGACCAATAAATGGTAGAATTGGGATTCAAACCCAGATAGTCTGTTCTCAGAATTTGTGCTTTTAAGCTTTCTTAACTATGATGGTGATTTAATCTGGCATTAAATGAACATTTTGTAGCAGCTTGAAGCTAAAGGTAATTTTTGATCTTCAGTTAAAATTGTGAGTTGCAAGGAACATACAGACCTAATTTTTTATGTAGTATACATTGTTGTTTTATTGCTTTGTGCTTTGTTGCAAAGTCTTCTTTTTTATGTCTTAGTTCATTTATGGTGCATTCTGTTTTATAGGAATGAATTGCTGAAACTATATTTATTTTTTTATTTTTTATTTTTAATGATTTTATATTATGTTAGTCACCATACAGTACATCCCTGGTTTCCAATGTAAAGTTCGATGATTCATTAGTTGTGTATAACACCCAGTGCACCATGCAATACGTGCCCTCCTTACTACCCATCACCGGTCTATCCCATTCCCCCACCCCCCTCCCCTCTGAGGCCCTCAGTTTGTTTCTCATAGTCCATAGTCTCTCATGTTTCATTCCCCCTTCTGATTACCCCCTTTTCTTTATCCCTTTCTTCCCCTACCAATCATCCTGAAACTATATTTAAATGTTTAAATTTGGAATACGTTCCAAGTAGACTTTAATTCTGGTTTATTCATCTGAAATAATACTATTAAGATTACGTTGTTTAAATCAGATGTTAGTGTTAAGGGTTGAGTTTTATTTTAGTTAAGTATGTTTTATTAACATTTTGCATTTCTGACTCAAAAGTTAGAATTACAAATATAAACAATGTAGCTGTCAATTTATAAATATTTGTCTGAGATTCATCAGAATTATTAGAAATATATAGATTATTTAGTTAGCTACTAAGTTCATTGATCATCCATATATGTTAGTTATCTTTTTTTTTTAAAGGTGGTATTCATTTATTTGAATGAGAGAGAGAGAGAGATTGAGATCATGAGCAGAGGGCAAGGGTAGAGCAGAGGGGGAGGGTAGAGGGAGAAGCAAACTCCCCGCTGAGCAGGGAACCCCATACGGGACTCGATCTGAGGACCCCAGGATCATGACCTGAGCTGAAGGCAGACCCTTAACTGACTGAACCACCCACGCGCCCCGCTTAGTTATCTTCATTTATTTTGTATCTGTAAGTTTTACAACTTATCCCAGCTATTATAAATTGTTAGTCTGGAAGGAAATTAGGTAAGAAAGCACCAGTGATTTAGAACAAATGGATTATTTACACAGAAGAATAATATATAATGGCGTTGTGAATATTTTAAAGAAAAGTCCTTATCTTTTAGAGATGCATACTGAAGTAATTATGTTTGAAATTCTCTCCTGTCCAGAATTCATTTCCTATAAATCCAGTGCAGTGGAGATGGTGAACAGTCCATAAAACAAGGCAGGCAGTAAATTTAACTAAATGACATGTACATGGTTGTTTATTGTTCTCTAATTTCTGTGTGTTTGAAATTTTTCTTAATAATAACACTTCTGAGGAACATCTTGGTGATAATCAATAGCATTACCATCATCTAATTATTTTTAAGGTATAAGTGAAATTAGAAAATAAGACTCATTTAAACTTAACTATCTACTTTGGTTATATCCCCAGTGATACATGAATTTCATTCTTTTTTTCCAGGATGAGAAATTAAAGAAGTAATGGAACTATATGAATTTCCAGTGATTTGGGCATACTTAACGAATACACTTTAATAAACACTTATTAAGTACCTACTGTTCCAAACACCATAGAAGGAACTTGGGATATGAAGATAGGGTCAATATCAGGAAGGGGGGGTGGGGAAAGCAACTGTGCCCAGTTACTAGGAAGGCCAAACTGAAAGGAACGTTTGATGTGGCAGGCATATTCAGTTGACAGGTCCACTACCCACTATCCCTTCCCTTTAAGGCTCATAGTTTAGGAAAAATCAAATGTATGGTCAAACATTGCAATGTAGTATATAAGTGTAATAATGAAGAAGGCGATGGGAAAACATAAGAATGCAAATAATTCTGCTGAGGGTTTAAATTAATCAGAGAAAAGCGCAACTAAGAAATGACATTTCAACTATTGATTAATAGTTTACCGGGTAGAGAAGAAGAAAGGCATTCCATGAGGAGGGAGAAAACTTGTTTGTGTAAATAAGTAGATAGGAATGGAAGGAGTTCTGTTATAAAAATATTCATTTCTGTGAGTCCTTCTGAGATAAGTAGCAAAAAAGTATATCTGATGTACCATTAAAATTTATCTGTTAGCTGGCACTTTCATTTTTTTAGTTCTTTTTTGAATTTTATTGAAATTTATTGAAATTTTATTGAAAACAAAGAATTAAACCACTTGATTTTGAGAAGAGAAATCATTAGAGTTATTCCTTTTCTCAGTTTCTGGGGAGTATACCAAAAGTTTTTCAAAAATCTGACTTCATTTTTCAGTTGAAGTAAGTGTATTAAAATTGTGAAATTGTAAAATTAAAATTAAAAAAAATAAATCCAGAGCACATGTATAGAGGCATGTTTATAACAAAGCTAACAAAGCATATTCACCAGAGCACCTTTCTTTCAAGATTACTTCTTTTCTAATTTTAAATGTGCAGTTTCATGCTTAATTTTATTTTTTCTGTTATAAAGAAAGCTCTTAAGTTATGTAAACTTTCGGCCCTGTATTTCTCCCTGCATATCTGGAAATCACAAGGACAGTCAAGATAAACTTCAGATGATAAGTATAGTATAATTAATTTTAGATTGTTATGAAAATAAATCATTTCTCATTATTTGGTTTATAATAAATAATGCAGAATAAAATGTAGCTCAGATTATAATGTATATGGTAAAAGGTCTAGTATTCCTTCAGTAAATGTGTTGGGAAGAGGTATGTATCAAACTCTGATATTTGACTTTGGAGAATTATTAAATAAGTTAGTATAAAAATCAGAAATAACATTTTTATCATGATCAAAATTTTCCTATGTATTTAATGGAGAAGAAAGCTATCTACTGCTAAAAACTAACCAGATGAGTTATATTAGCAAGTATTAAATGTTTTATATAACGTAATGAGGCTAAATTTTGTATAAATATTTCAGAATATGAATTGATAAAATAGGTTTTAACTGGGGGCACCTCAGTGGCTCAGTCGGTTAAGCGTCTGATTCTTGATCTCAGTTCAGCTCTTGATCCTCAAGGTCATGAGTTCAAGCCCTGTGTTGGGCTCCACACTGAGTGTGGAGCCTACTTAAAAAAAAAAATAGGTTTAACTAATTAATTGAATAATGAACACTAAATCTGAAAGGGGATGCATACAATTTTTATCCATGAGATTTAGCCATCATACCATTTTTAAAAAGATTTTATTTATTTATTTATTTATTTATTTATTTATTTATTTATTTATTTATTTATTTATTTATTTGAAAGAGCACAAGCAGGGCTGAGGCAGAGGGGCAGAGGGATAAGGAGAAGCCTACTCCCCACTGAGCAGGGAGCCTGATGTAGGGCTCGATCCCAGGATCCTGAGATCATGACCTGAGCTGAAGTCAGGCACTTAACTGACTGAGCCACCCAGGTGCCCCTAGCCATATCCTTTAAACAATAATAATTTCATTTCAAAGAATCCTTGTTTACCTATATTGCTTTTCGTGTTCAAAAGTGCTCTTTTTTAAAGCTAACAACATGTTCCAGCATATCCTAGGGGCTGATATTAAGAAGAACTAAAGGAAAAATGCTTCTGCTAAAATATTTTAATTGTTGAAGCAGGCTTTGGGACTCATGGAGGATCCTTAACTATTCTTGCTGTAGAGTATCCCTTGGAAAATCTTTGTAAATACTTGGGGTTACTCTTCACCTGGTTTGAAGATCTCTGTACTATACATGTGGTAAAGATCTGACCTTAGATTGTAACAACGGTATTGGGTTAGGAGACTGATTTGATATATTTTTAAGATATATTCTAAAGGCACTTGATGGCTCATTAGCTATTGGATTAAAAGATGAGTCAAAAATTATTCTTGAGATTTCCACCTGGGAAATAAGGTAGATTGTTGATGCCATTCATTGCATAGGGAAAGTAAAATAGCAGGTTTTGGAAAAGTGGGGATGGAGTTCTCTTTGCCACCACTTTATTTAATATGGAAATGTTCAGTAAGTCAAAGCACAAAAGAAAGGTCAAAGATGCAGTCATAAATTTAGAAGATGTTAGTATTTAGGTGGGCGAATACTATCTAATGGAAAGTTTTTGACAAAAAGGTAGAGGTCTGATAATGGAACCTTGGGAAACCCAAATTTAGAAGATGGAGAAAAGGGAAAGTGTTGGGAAAATATAATTAAAAGTGAAATTTCCTCCCAACCCAGAAAACCTCTGCACAAAGATAGAAGAGAAAGAAAAGTTTTATTACTGAGTAAGCCTTCATCCTGAAAGTCATGGCATCACAAGCAGTCTGCTAAGAGATTGCAAAGACAGAAATCTCACCGTTTTATGTGGCCAATCAGATTCAACCCATTACATAATGTTCACAAGATAAACAGTAGCTAGTCCTCAAGTAAGAGGACTTGGCGGCACCCTTTGTCACACATAATTTATTCTAAGTTCACTTGGTATTTGGAGTGACCATCTGCCTTAGCTAATTGGCATTATCCATAGGAAAAACAAACTTCTCATATCTTTATGATAGGAGATAGTTTTGCAACTTGGGAAGAGGCACCTGCCAGAAGTTAAACTCTTAGCCCTCACAAAAACTGGGAGGTCAAGGTGCTACTTGTTTGATGATTACATTCCAGAGAGATGGTTCCCAGGTTCTTGAGAAAGACATTCTTGGATCATAAAGTTGGCAAGAGGCTTTTAAGCAAAAGCTTTTCTTTAAAAAAAAATTTACATTTCAAAGAGACAAAGAATTTACAGTGATAAATTTTCTGAAGTAAATGCTCTAAGAAAAGAGGAGGAAGAGTTTTTTCCCTCATTTTCAACAGCGAGAATTATTTTTTTCTTTTTTGATTTGTATTTATCCTTTCATGAGGGGGGAAACTATAGACAGTGCTTTCATGAAAACCAAAGGAAGAGACTGTTATGCAAGTGTTGGGGGAATAGAGTATCTTCAAGAAGGTTGTATTTCATTTGTGAGATAAAACTAACATACAGTCAAAAATAACATAACTATGTGAAAAATTTTTTGAGACTAAGTGTAAAAAATAGCCTGGTTAACTGTATAGTATGGACAATAAATGTTATAGAAATTCAGTAGCATGAGGTCATTAAGACCTTGAGTAGCAGAGAAAGATCTGTGGAAGTGAGGAAACTCAAATTGGATTTTTTTTTTAACATTTTATTTATTTATTCGACAGAGATAGAGATAGCCAGCAAGAGAGGGAACACAAGCAGGGGGAGTGGGAGAGGAAGAAGCAGGCTCATAGCAGAGGAGCCTGATGTGGGGCTCGATCCCATAACGCCGGGATCACGCCCTGAGCCGAAGGCAGATGCTTAACCGCTGTGCAACCCAGGCACCCCTCAAATTGGATTTTGAAGGAGAGATTAGATTTATGTAATTCATATGTCTAATCTCATTAGTCTAAATCAGATCTTTGTCACCGTCCTCTGTAGTAGGGATAAACGTAGCAATGGAACCATGATATTCACAGTCATTAGCCAAAATCCTCTCCCGGATAGTGTTGGTACTTGAGTGGACAATGACACCATTTTCCCCTGTGACTTTCTGTTTTCTGTGTTTCTTGTCATAATCGCCCCTTCTGATTAACAGGTTCTTTCTTTTATGTTTATAGCTTCAAGTCCAATTTAGAAGCCTTTTTTTTTTCTCTAGGAGACTTATCTTGATTCGTTTAAAGTTTTAACTTGCAAGGAGCAGCTCCCCCCACCTCCCCCCAGTTCCTAGAAGGTACTTTGTAGTTAACTTTAGTGTTACTTACAAAGACGAAAATAAATTCTTTGGATCTGAGTTATCTTTGGGTGCCAGAGGTTCCCAAGACCGCCCTCAGGTTTGATGACTCACTGGGAGGACTCCTAGGACTCCACACACAGTCATGGCATGGCTATGATTCATTTCAGAGAAAGGGTATGAAGCAAATCAGTGAAGGGAAGAGCCATTTGGGACAAAAGCTGGAGGAAACCAAGCACAAAGCTTCCAAGAATCCTCTCCTGGAAAAGCCACACGGGGCATGTTTATTTCCCCCAGCCGTGAATCCTGACAGCATACTCTCTGCCTGGCATGTACCAAAATTCCAGACTCCCAGAAGGAAAGCAGGTGTTCAGTATAACCATATTGTTTGCAGGAACACTTTGGGCCCAGTGAGCCACTCTTCTCACTTAGGGAACTATGGCAACCCTTCTGAAATCGAAGTTCCCAGGCACCAGTCAGTTGTCAACAGTGCAAGCAAGGTTTATGAGGATGGCAGCCTCAGGCCTGCTTATGTTAACTCTTTTCTGTACACTCTACCCTCTCTTTTTAGTCCAGTGATTTTCAGGTAGAATCGAGAGTTGGCATATCAAGTAACTTTTTTTTTTTTTAATGAAATGTAGTTGATACAGGTTACATTAGTTTCAGGTGTACAACATTTTGATTCAAGGAGTCTCTGTGTTATACTCTGCTCACCACAACTGTAGCTACTCTCTGTCACCATACAAAGCTATTACAAGTCAAGTAACTGTCTTAAAAATGCTTTTCGTATGTTACAGGTATGCTCCGGAATCACTGACGGAGAGCAAGTTTTCTGTGGCTTCAGATGTCTGGAGCTTTGGAGTGGTTCTGTATGAACTTTTCACGTATATTGAGAAGAGTAAAAGTCCCCCAGCGGTTAGTGTGCTTTTTATTTACTTTGGACTTCTCTTAACGTGGGAAAAGCTTTTTCCAAAGAATAATAGTAATAAAAATAGTAATAATAATAATAATCCTAACCTTAGGACTCATTATCTTATTGCTTATTTGTAAGACAACATCCAACAAAGTAACCTTAAACTTATTCATTAAATTAACTTGCATTTTTAAAAAGGGAGGGGATTGGAGTGGAAAATAAACAAGTAAGTAAGTAAATAAAAGGGAGGGAGTTGTATAGTCTCTTTATATTATTTTTTTTAAAGATTTTATTTATTTATTCGACAGAGACGGAGACAGACAGCGAGAGAGGGAACACAAGCAGGGGGAGTGGGAGAGGAAGGAGCAGGCTCATAGCAGAGGAGCCTGATGTGGGGCTCGATCCCATAACACTGGGATCACGCCCTGAGCTGAAGGCCGACGCTTAACTGCTGTGCCACCCAGGCGCCCCTCTTTATATTATTTTTAGTAAATCTAATACATTTATTCATTCTAGAAATTATTGAAAAAGTTAAATGTTTAAAAATAATTTTTCCTGTTCTAGAATTTTTTAAATAAAGGAAACCATGAAAAAGAAAATAAATATCATCTCTAATTCATCTTCTTAAGATAACCATTTTTATATTGTATGTTTTCTTCCATGCTTTTTAAAATTTTATATATGAAAGTGAAATTTTATCAAAAATATTTCTTTTATAAAATAAAGGTCATACTCTACAGTTTGCTGTCCTGCATTTTCATTAAGTCATATAGCATGGATATTTTACCTATATTTGTAAATATTTTCTACAAATATGACTTCTCTAACTTCTGGGTAGCATTTTATTGTGATACAATTTCTGGACAGTTCTTTTCCATTTTTCAGTATTAATTTTAAATAAAACTTCAGTGAACGTAGTGAACATCCTTATGTATAAATATTTATCTCTCGTCACCTTAGAATTAAAGTGTAATTATAGGTAAAAGATTATGAACTCTTTTAAAGGTTTTTGATTATTTCAGAATGCTTTCCAGAAAAGTTGTACCAGATGGTAACAGTGCATAAGAGTTTACAGTTTATCATTTGCCAGTATTGACCATTATATGTTTATGTAGTTTTGTCAAATTGATAGAAGTTATATTTATTTGATTTTAATTTGTACTTCTCCTAATAGTGTAATTGAGTACATAGTTACTGGATATTTGAAGTGAATATATATATATGTGTGTGTGCATTATCTCATGTGCTTTGCCCATTTTTGTATTCGTAATTTTTCTTACCTGCTTATAGTAACTCTCTATAAATAAGCGTTGTGTTTATTATAAATATTTCTCTAGCTTATGGTTCAGACTTTAATTTTAGGAATTTTTAACAAATAAACATTTTCTCTCCATTGCATTTATGCTTAAATATGTATTCTGCATTATCTTTTTATTATGTCCTTTTTTACAGTCAACATTTTATTTCAGTTGAAATATAATATTTTATGTTAAAGCAATAATAAAGAAAACAAAGTAAATATATTTTAGTTCACTTATTTTGGGCCTTTCTCAGGGAATTTGTGCCAAGTATATCATAGTTATGGAAATGGCATGATAGGGATTCCACATTCAATTATCTTTTCTGAAATATGACTGAAAAGGAAGGTTTTGATGCCCCAAATAGTTGGTTTTTAAAAGGTCTCCAACATATCAGAAAACATACACATACACAACTTTTCACATTTACTAGAAGTTGGGAAAGCTGGTTCAAATTAAATATACCAAAAAAAAAAAAATCTCATTGAAAGGTGGGTTTGTATTACAGGAATTTATGCGTATGATTGGCAATGACAAACAAGGACAGATGATTGTGTTTCATTTGATAGAACTCCTAAAGAATAATGGAAGATTACCAAGACCAGATGGATGCCCAGATGAGGTAACAAAAAAAATTTTTTTTTTATCCACATTCATCAGGATTTTTATTTCCTTTTCACACAAGGATTTTAGGTCACTTTATGACATTTAATTTGCTGAGCTCTTGGATAAATAGTATCATCTATATGACTGGATCTAGGGATAACAATGACATTTGCCTACGTAGGAAAATTAAGTGGGAGTTCTCAATTTATGTCTTCCACCAATTAAAAGATGGTACTTTGTGTTCATTGTAATTGTGGTTTATTCTCTCCTTTCTAGATTTATTTGATCATGACAGAATGCTGGAACAATAATGTCAATCAACGCCCCTCTTTTAGAGACCTAGCTCTTCGAGTTGATCAAATAAGGGACAACATGGCTGGATGAAAGAAATGAACTTCACTCTGAGACCAAAACAGACTTATAGAACAAAGTTTTGTATTTCACATTACCGTGGACTATTATTACGTATACCATTGTTATGTAAATCATGATGCTAGCCAGGAAAGATGTGGAAATATCCGTTCAAAACTTTCAAAGTTTAGTGAGTTTTTCTTCATGAGGACGTCAGTAAAAGACTTGATGAAAAGTCCTTAGCAAAGAATTTTGTTTCACAAACCTAATCAGTCAGTTAACATCGCTTTTCTTTGGCAAAAGAAAAAAATAGACTTTTTTCAACTCAGAATTTTGAAAGATGAAAAAATTGTAATGTAAATTTTGCAATGCTGAAGATGCACAGAATGCGTATGTACAGTTTTTACCATAGTGAATGTATAATGCCTTGGCATCTTGTGTTACGTTTTACACAAGGGCTGGTATTCACTGATAATGTTTCCTAATTTTTCCATAGTTGATCTACGATAATGTCACTCTACAAATTATGATGCTCAGATAATTGAATAAGCACCTTGTGTTCTTGTTCATCTATATCACTGGCCAGCAATATAAGCAGATGTACACTTTTAGCTTGTAGTTCTATATACTGTAAATATTTTTCAAAGCAAAGGGAACAAATGTTTAGTTTCATTTGTATAGGAAATTTCCCTGACCCTAAAGAATACATTTTGAAATGGAACAAGTTTACAAAGATATAACACAATCTATTTTCTTATTTGTCTCCCTCGTATCTGTTTGTGGTGAGTATGTTTTTAAAACAGACCTATCTCCAAATTTTTTGAAGACTACAGTGAATAGTTTTCTTTTAAAATTTTGAGATTACGAATGCCAGGAGTATTGTCATCCATTTAGCTGTTGGCTGCTAATAAGATTTTTCAATCCCTGGGACCTTTGGTCATGCATTAAATTTAAGCGTAAGCCATAAAATAGGTTGTTTTTAAAATGTGTAACATGCTTATTAAGATGCATAATAGGTTAGGAATTTTTTTTCTAAAGAATATATATTTTAGGGGTTTCACAAATCTCTTGCAGTTGTAGAAGAGATTTCCTTTTGTTAGATTCTCATATACAAGGGAGAAATGAGAATAAATTGGTTAAAAACGTATGCTTGTTAATTTTATTCAAGAATGCCAGTAGAAAATTAATAATGTATGTCTTTAAGACGAATGAGAGATACATATTTTTAATTAAGTATAAAGCATTACTTGTTGTTATCGTCTTTTGTTTTAGTGCTACTCCAATGTGGAAACTATACCTAAAATATGGTGTGTGGGGGGGTTGTGTGTGTTATTTATACAAAGTTTAAAATAGTATTTCAGTTAAAAAGAAAAGTTTATTTTCAGTGTTATATGCTATTTTTTTAAACTTGTACTTAAGACTTTTGATTATCTATTTTTTGGAGCTGGCTTTGAAATGCAAATTATATAAGAAAAAAATGCCTCACACATAAAGTTTGAGATTTTTTTTGGTTGGAAGGAAGGAAAGGGAAGAAATGCTTTTTACATTAGCTTTAAAGCATTTTAGTAGTTACCAAATGCAGAAAACACTTAAAACGATAGTATATTAGATTTTAAATAAGATTTCTGATATTTTGATGAAAGTCGAATATAATTTTTGTTTAATTTGTGGACTCCTCAAGGATCTGTACACATAATGCAATTAAGAGATCTTCCGTGCTGCTGCTTTTCAAGTCAAAAGTAGCATATCATACAATATGCTTGATTTCAGAAACTTAAGTACTTAAAAGCAGATTTTTAAAGGTTTATAACATTTTGTTTGTTTTTAAAACAAAGGTATTAACTAGATTGCTTAAAATTTTTTTCTCTAAATGTTTCAGTTTTTAGTTTTAGAGAAAATAATCCCACATAAACATTCTGAAGTTTTTAGAGTGGGATGACTACCTTAGTGTAAAATTCTTAAGTTTGCAAGAGAATGATTATTCATTGAAGATTTGCGATGTTTTAGATTTTTATTCTGACTATACATAAGAAGTTACCCTGCAGCTCTTCACTTGGTTCTGCACCAGAAATAGGTAAGTAAGTATTGTACCAGTTAATGCCAAAATGTTTCTTTAAACTAATATTCTTTAGAAATGAGGGTAAAGATTTTCTTCGAATTCTGTAATTCTGTAAATATTTCAGTATATTAAGTTATACAATCTTTATATAAATAATTCCCTACATCCATGGCTACTTACTTTGGGAAATAGTCACTTCCTCACGTTACTATATGTATGCTGCCGGTCGCACTATACTTTGCTGTGGAAGAGTGCTTTCTTACAACTTAAGACTTCTGCTTTAAAGTCAAGTGGAATTTTTTATCACAGATATAACTTCTGATATTTAAATTTTATTTAAATACTTTATTGTGGACTAGACATAAGAAAGTACCTACAGTTCTCTACCTGGGGAGCCATTCTCCGTGGGAGTGGCATTACGTGGCCCGTTTATTGAGACTGTGTTGTTTTCTTTATTGTGCCTTTAGCATGTTTCCACAAAATTGAAATATTGGTGTAATAAATATTCAGAAGTTATTTTCTTTTTTATTGTCACCTAACCAAGGAAGTGGAGGTATACACACTGACACAGGGATATGCAGAGAAAGCCTTCTGTAAAAAATAGTAAACTTACCTTTTGATTTTTTAAGAAGTGGTTCCTAAGATTGTTAACAACTAATATGCTCCTTATGAACATCGCTGTATCCACTACAGTTCTGGCATTTAAATGATTTCTAATGAAAGCTTTTTTTTCTAATTTTCAGTATAACTTATTATAGATCTTTCGGTTTGCTGTATTAGAATAAATAACAACAGTAAGTATAAGTCAGCAGGATTATCCAAACAAACGACTAGGTTATATGTGATAAGCTTCCTTTTATTTAAGAAAAAAAATATCCGTGTATGGATCTGAGAAAATACTTGGCATTTACTCATCTATTTGGGTTGGCTGTACTTAATTTCACGATAATTATTAGCACTAAGTGTTTCATGATGCTGACAGAAACATTTGGAGAGATTTCAGAATGACAAAGAATAGAATTTAAAAACTTTCATATTAATCAAATTCATGTAATATGCATACCAGATAACCTTTAACTTTTAATATGAATCAAACTTTTAGTACAATGCACATTATATCCTAAATATTAAAATATTTAATTTTGTAATCTTACCAATTTTGTTTTACTTTATCACAGTATGTTGTTTTTTAGATTAAGAAGAAGTTAATTTCTATTGTACTTACGCCATATGGGATTGCTTGGTTGGTGCAGACCCTAAAATACTGCTCTTTTTCAGCCTTCCAAATTTATAAGGAAATGCCTTATCTCCAGCTGAAACACCAGTCTTTATAAATATAGTTGTAAAAGTTGTTAATGATCATTATTCCATCATAAGTCCTTTTTGCCTAGCAAATTGCCTGGCATCTTACTTTTAAAAGTAACTGTAGCAGGTTTATAATATAAGAGCATTAAAAGAGCTTTAAGAGTCCCTATTCAGCTACCCATATTCTTAGACTTTGTAAATGGTTTTAATTTTAATACTTGCCTAGGAAGCACGCCTTTACATGCTATTTATTGGGGTCAAGCAGGTCAGCTTGGAGCAGTGTGAATAGAAGCTTAGCTTTTAGATCTGTTTGTAAACAACAAGAAACAGAGCAAAGACGGCATAGCAGGTATTACAGAAGCAGCAGGCAGCTGAGAAGGCAAATTATCAGTTGCAGATGATAAGACAGTATCAGAACAAGTACTAGAAACACAAAGGAAAGTATGCAATGGAAAGATTTTTTGATCAATTATCCTTTCAAAAACAGTTGTATACATAGATGAAAATGTTTAGATGCTTTTCACAGAAAAAATAATTAAGTGGATAGTATTTTTAATGAGTAAGTTTAGGTTTTTTTTATCTTTTTTATTTTTTAGTTTAAGTTCTTTGAGTTTTTAATTTTTTAAAAAAATATTTTATTCATTTAAGAGAGATAGAGAGAGAATCATCAGGGGAGGGGGCAGAGGGAGAGGGAGAAGCAGACTCCCAGCTGAGCAGGAGCCTGATGAATGTGGGATTCAGTCCCAGGACCCCAGGATCTGACCTGAGCCGAAGGCAGACGCTTAACCGGCTGAGCCACCCAGGCGTCCCAGTTTAGGTTCTTTTAAATGCTTGGAGTATATATGAATCCTAGAGTATGAATTTTCTAGTAGCATGAAGTATAAGATTCTGAGTCAGAATTTATTTACTGAAATTGAAAGTATTAGAGATTAAAGAAATCGTAGTAAAGAAAATGGATACAAAATGAGAAAGACGAATCTAACACTCAAGGCACTCAATTATGAAAATATCTATTTGAAATTTTCTTTTTTGACTACTTAAAATACACATATGCTTTCTTCTGCATAATAGTTTTGTTGAACGTTGCTGTAGCAATGAATCTTTATAGCTATCCCAAATTTTAAGTATATTAAAACAAAATTTATTATTTTTTAGTAGCATTTTTGACCCCTCGATTTTTGTTTGGAGGAAAAGTAAAAAGAAAATTGTTTGCAAAATCAAAGACTTCGCTTTGATTCTTAGGAACAAATAACTGAATTCACTAACACTTTTAATCTGCATAACCAAGGTGTCTCGGCCCTTGATGTGCAAACTGCTGGGTGGCTCAAAGCTAAATGACATATCGGAAGTGGTTTGTGTTAAATATTTGCACTTACTACTATTCAGAAAGCATTTTAAAAACAAAATAACAGTCACTATTTCCCATAAATTCTGCCAGAAGTTTTCTCTCTTTTTAAAAAATGTTTTATTTTATTTTTTATTTTTTGAAGATTTTTATTTAGTTATTTGTCAGAGTGAGCACAGGTAGGGGGAGGAGCAGGCAGAGGGAGAGGCAGCTTCCCCGCTGAGCAAGGGGCCTGATGTGGAACTCGATCTCAGGACCCTGAGATCATGACCTGAGCCAAAAGCAGATGCTTAACCACCTGAGCCAACCAGGCGTCCAGTCCATGTTTCCATCAGTAATTTTGAGGATAATTTGTATCTCCCGGTATCATTTTTTTTCCTTTCTGTTAGTGCAGTTTGTTGAATAGGTGTTCTTGATAATATGAGTAAAGGTATTGTTGACAATGAAAACTGAAACTGAATTTTACCTTTTTATTGAAGGACTTGGAAAAATGTTGAAATCTAGAACTCTGAATGCACCATTGTAAATTCTTTAAGAGGCCCCATTTATTTCTAAAACTATTATTATGGAGGAAGAATTTTTCAAAAATTGGGACTATTGTAGAGGACAGTTCTTTTCCTAAAAATGGTTTGTAAATCTGAGACCTAAGAAACAGTGAGTATATATTACTTTTTTACTTTAAATTTACTTATTTTAAATTTATTTTTAATTTACTATAATAAGTGTGTAAGATTACCATACAAATAACTCAATCAAATGCCAAAAGTACTTCGGCTCTAGTAATTACCTAGGTCATTTTCTTATAGTTCTCCAGCTTGCCATTTAACAGTCACATTCTTAGTGGAATTCTTTCTCCTCTCTTAAAAAAAAAAAAAAAAAAAAAGACTATATCCTCATTGTATATCACTTCAGATCTTCCTACATAAGTATTCACTTATCAGTACTAACATTGCAAGCTACCTTCTCCTTTGAAGTTGCATCAGGTAGTTCATGTTAATAGTTGTATTAGGGAAGCCATTACCTCTTAAGTATCTTGATAAAATCCTAAATCCCACTCATGTATCAAGAATAAAGAAGAGTAGATAAACTAGTTATGGATATAGGCAAAGGAATCCTGGATAACCTTATGTGAGGGTGAATCCTGATGGTATATCAACTTAGAATTCCCTGTTAAATAAACATTCAAACAAAACTAAGAGAAAAAAAAATTTAATTATGTTGCAGCTCTGAGAAGATTATCCCTAATCATGGTGTTTGGGGGATCTTAGTTTGGTGTGGCCCCAAACAATCTCAGATATAAAGGACCCGTAAGAAGGTATTTTGGGCCTGGACTTAGTATGAGAGTTAGAGTTGCATATACCACTTCTCTTTAGAACATGTTTTTTCAAGAGCTATCACCTCTAAGAGGATTAATACTGGTATTTGGGGGATGAAAAATCTTACTCTTTTTAAGTATAAAGCACAGAAATACATGCAGCACATGAACAGATATGCAGTGCTTTTAAAATTTCATGATGGAGAAGATGAGGGAGAAAATGGCTAAAAAGTTCCCCGGGGAGGGGAAAAGAGAAATAATACAAAGACAGTTGAGAAACATTGCTCTAGAAGGTACTCTTATGGACATGGGCCAAACCAGCACTACCTCAAAAACGACCTCAGGAAAGGGAAGATATGTCAGTGTCAGAACAGCTGAGCATATGAGATCTTTAAGCAAATATTCCAAATAGTGTATCTGAATTAAGAATTAGATGACATATAATCTTTCTAAAAAGTCATCTAATTTTAACCTCTCTAGAATTTAATGGTTTTTCCTTAACAGATATAAAAATTGGGTCTTCTTCAGTGGAGATAAATCCCTGAGTACCATTTTGTTGTCTTGTTTTTACATTTCACAATAAATAAGATTTAATAATCCTCTCAAAAAACTTAACAAGGTATTTTGATAATATGCAACATATTAACAATTTGTTTCTTGGTCAGACAAGGAGATAATAAAGTACTTTTTGATATTAAAACCATGTCCTGTTATTGTATATTAAAGTCAAAAATAAAATTTCTACACAGAAAAAGGAAAGAAACAAGCAATGCCAAGTAAAGATCATATTTATTCTATGAAATTTACCCAGAAGACAAAGTACACATTTTTGACTGAAAAATGCTACAGTTTTTGGTTTGGTTTGGTAGCCATCCTATTGGGTGTGAAGTGGTACAGCAACCTGGTTTTGATTTGCATTTCACTAATGATGAATGATGTTGGGCATCTTTTCACGTGCAATTTATTGGCCATTTGTGTATCTTTGGGGAAATGACTATTTAAGTCCTTTGCCCATTTTAAAATTGAGTTTTGTGTTAAGTTATAGGAGTTCTTTGTATTCTGGATATTAACCCCTCATCAGGTATATAATTTACAAGTATTTTTTCCCATTCAGTGGGTTACCATTTTACTCTGTTGATTTGTGTCCTATGAAGAACAAAAGTTTTCAATTTTGATGTATTCCAATTTATCTCTTCTTTTGGTATCATATCCAAGAAATCATTGCCAAATCCAGTGTCGTGAAGCTTTTTCCCTATGTTTGCTTCCAAGTATTTTATAGCTTTGGCCCTTAACATTTTATGTCTTCAATCCATTTTGAGTTAATTTTTTCATATGGTGTGAGGTAAGGGTTCAACTTCATTTTTTTGCATGTCGATTTGCAGTTTTCCCAGCAACATTTGTGGAAGAGTGTCCTTTCCCCACTGAATGATCTTGGGGCACCCATGTTGAGAAATCATTTGACCATGTATGTGAGAGTTTATTTCTGTTTTATTCCAATAGTCTATATGTTTTTCTTTATGCCAGGACCATACTGTATTGATTATTAGTAGTTTTTATAGTTAAGTTTTGAAATCAGGAAGTGTGAGCCCTGCAACTTTGTTGTTCTTTTTCAAAATTGTTTTGGCTTTTTGGTGTCCCTTGAGATCCATATGAATTTTAAAATGGGTTTTTCTATTTCTGCAAAAGATAGATTTTTGATAGGGATTACATTAAATCTGTGTATCATTTTGGTACCCTCTTTGTGGATTATCTCATTTTATCCCTACACTTGGTAGGTACTATTATTTTTCTCATTTTAAGTGTGTGGAAACTGAAGTTTAGCAATATACAATAAATTCCAAGCCCCATGTTTAGAAGGAAGAAATGCTGCAGTTTGAACAAAGCCAGAGTTCATAACCGTTTCACTATGTTGCCTTTCACCGCTTTGGCAGCACAGCTTTAAAGCAGCAATACACTTAGATAAGCTTTCTGCAGTGATCCATGGTTATATCGCCCAGGTGGCAAGATGACAAAATCATTTCAGTTCCCAGTAGAAACCATTTGAATATATTTTTAGCTGTGTTGCTACACATTCTACGCCCCAAACAAAAGAATTTAAGTGGACAACAATTTGATAAAAGTATAGAAAGTAACTCTTTGTGGAAGGAGCAGTATAAAAGACAATACTGCATTTTCCTAGATGATGAGAGAAAGTTGAGTGTAAATGAATTTTTTAAAAAGTTTGGACTGGATGAGCTTTGCCTTTGAGAGTACTCTGCCAAAAGACCAGGAAGTATTATTTAAATCGTACACTTTCAAGTCTAGACATATCTTTGGTTGCTTGAGGAACTGAACCATGTTTTCCAAAGTCACCATAATATTTGCTACATGAAGGAGGATTACTGGAGTGTGAGGAAAGAATCAGAGATTTAGATGAAACCATTTTGTAGCTGGGGAAGCTAAATCCAAAGCTGTTACCTTAACTTGCCCATGTCACAGACCTGGTCAGGAGCAAAGCCAGACAAGAGCCCAGGACTTGTGACTTTGATGCTTTTTATACTCAATGTGCTGAATTACCTTATTTTTAAAGAAACGTGCCAAGGTTGTAAACAAACCATAAACTATGTATTTAATCTTTTAACAGATCTTTTTTTGAGGACCTACAATGAACAAGGCACTATGCTGAACATTGTTGGTGAAAAAAATGTTCAGATGTATCCTCAAGGGATTTTTAATTGAGAAGGGACCAACAAGTATCTTTAGCATTAAAAAGACAACTTGCAAATATATCTAGGGAAAAACCCCAGAACAGTAAGTAGCAGCACATCTCTAAAAGGATGTTTCCTCTGATGAATTTGCAGTACAGGGATATCAGCGGTAGGTAAAAAATGAAGCCGCATCAGTTATGTATATAGTATAGCAAATAGATATTTAATATATTTGAATCAAATCAATAATCTGGAAAGTGTTAACCTACAACCAAGTTTGCAAAAGTATTTTTGTATCGTGGTGAATGATCAGAGAATTAGACCAAGTAAAGCCATATGTAAGAACTATTCACAGCTAGCAGTTCAGAACTCTGAGGCAGAACTTACCATATTTTCTGCAGAAAACAGCCTCCCTTCCTAATGTACTTAGTCATAATAATGACACCACAATTCCCTTAAGTCGTCAGAACTCAGAACCCCTGAGTAAAAACCTTTGATTATTTTTTTTTATCTCTTGCACTCTTTCCATTTTTCCTTCTCACTGCCTCCTTCACCAGTCTCTTCCTTTGTACTCCCTTATAACTTCATGTCTAGACTATCGTAATAACCTACTTAGTCTTCCTATCTTCTCTCAGTCCTACATGTCACTGTCAGGTCATTCTTCCCATAACAAAGTTTTATTTTTTTTTTAATTTTTTTAAAGATTATATTTTATTTATTTACTTGACAGAGAGACAGCCAGCAAGAGAGGGAACACAAGCAGGGGGAGTGGGAGTGGAAGAAGCAGGCTCCCAGCAGAGGAGCCTGATGTGGGGCTCAGTCCCAGGACTCTGGAATCACGCCCTGAGCCAAAGGCAGACGCTTAACGACTGAGCCACCCAGGCGCCCCAGTAACAAAGTTTTAACCGTTACCACTTTTCTGCTCCAGCCTCCCCATTTCCTATAGCATGGAGTCTATCACCTCAGACTGTCACCAGAGGCAAAGCCATATTTTAACATCAAAAGGGAATCTGATGTAGGGCTTGCCCTATTGGCTGGTGAGGAAGAAAGTACTTCCCTCCCCACCCTTTTTAAAGACACTATCCTTTGACCACCTTTCCACTTCTCTCCTGGTATTATTTTCACACTGCTTTCACTAGCATCTTTTTTTCTTTTTAAAAAATTTTTATTTAAGTTCAGTTTAGTTAACATATAGTATATTAGCAATTTCAGGGGTAGAATTTAGTGATTTATCAGTTGCATACAACACCCAGTGCTCATTACATCCAAGTGTGTCCTCCTTAATGCCCATCACCCAGTTACCCCATCGCCCCACCCATCTCCCCTCATGCAACCCTCAGTGTGTTTCCTACAGTTAAGAGTCTCTTATGGTTTGCCTCCCTTTGTTTTCATCTTATTTTTCCTTCCCTTCTGCTATGTTCATTTGTTTTGTTTCTTAAATTCCACATATGAGTGAAATCATATGGTATTTGTCTTTCTCTGACTTAATTTTGCTTAGCATAATACCCTCTAGTTCCAGCCACGTCATTCCAATTGCAAGATTTCATTCTTTTTGATGGCTGAGTAACATCCCTTTGTGTTTATATATCACATCTTCTTTATCCATTCATCAGTTGGTGGACATCTGGGCTCTTTCCATATTTGGGCTATTGTGGACATTGCTTCTATAAACATTGGGGTGCATGTGAACCTTTGAGTCACTATGATTGTATCCTTTGGATAAATACCTAGAAGTGCAGTTGCTAGGTGATAGGGTAGTTCTATTTTTGACTTTTTGAGAACCTCCATAGTTTGCATTCCCACCAACAGTGTAAGAAGGTTCCCCTTTCTTCCCCTCCTTGCCAACACCTGTTGTATCCGGAGTTGTTCATTTTAACCATTCTGACTGGTGTGAGATAGTATCTCATTGTGGTTTTGATTTGTATTTCCCTGACGTCAAGTGATGTTGAGCATTTTTTTTCATGTGTGTGTTGGCCATTTGGATGTCTTCATTGGAGAAGTGTCTGTTCATGTCTTTTGCCCATTTCTTGACTGAATTTTTTGGGTTTTGGGTATTGAGTTTGGAAAGTTCTTTATAGATTTTGGGTACTAGCTTTTTATCTGATAAGACATTTACAAATATCTTTTCCCATTCTGTTGGTTGTCTTTTGGCTTTGTAGACTGTTTCCTTTGCTGTGCAAAAGCTTTTTATCTTGATGAAATCCCAATAGTTCATTTTTGCCCCTGTTTCTCTTGCCTTTAGAGATGTGTCTAGCAAGAAGTTGCTGCAGCCAAGGTCAAAGAGGTTGCTGTGTGTGTTCTCCTCTAGGATTTTGATGGATTCCAGTCTCACATTTAGGTCTTTCATCCATTTTGAGTCTATTTTTGTGTGTGGTGTAAGAAAGTGGTTCAGTTTCATTCATCTGTCTGTGGCTGTCCAATTTTCCCAACACCATTTGTTGAAGAGACTGTCTTTTTTCCATTGGATATTCTTTCCTCCTTTGTTTTTTTTTTTTTTTTAAAGATTTTATTTATTTATTCGACAGAGATAGAGACAGCCAGAGAGAGAGGGAACACAAGCAGGGGGAGTGGGAGAGGAAGAAGCAGGCTCATAGCAGAGGAGCCTGATGTGGGGCTCGATCCCACAACGCAGGGATCACGCCCTGAGCCAAAGGCAGACACTTAACCGCTGTGCCACCCAGGCACCCCTCTTTCCTCCTTTGTTGAAGATTACTTGGCCATAGAGTTAAGGGTCCATTTCTGGGTTCTCTATTCTGTTATGTGTCTGTCTCTGTGCCAGAATCATACTGTCTTGTTTGATTACAGCTTTGTAATACAGCTTGAGGTCTGAAATTGTGATGCTTTCAGCTTTGGTTTTCTTTTTCAACATTCCTTTGGCTATTAGGAGTCTTTTTCTGGTTCCATACAAATTTTAGGATTGTTTGTTCCAGCTCTGCGAAAAGTGCTTGATGGTATTTTGATAGGGATTGCTATGAATGTGTAGATTTCTTTGGGTAGCAGACATTTTAGCAATGTTTGTTCTTCAAATCCATGAGCATGGATTGTTTTCCATTTCTTTGTGTTTTCCTCAATTTCATTCATAAGTGTTTTACAATTTTCAGAGTACAGATCTTCGCTTTGGTTAGGTTTATTCCTAGGTTATCTTACGGTTTTTGGTGCAGTTGTAAATGGGATCAGTTCCTTGATTTCTCTTTCTTCTGGCTCATTGTTAGTATATAGAAATGCACCTGACTTCTGTGCGCTGATTTTACATCCTATGACTTTGCTGAATTCCTGTATCAGTTCTAGCAATTTTTTGGTGGAACCTTTCAGGTTTTCTACATAGAGTATCATGTCGTCTGCGAAGAGTGAAATTTTGACTTCTTTGCCAATTTGAATGCCTTTTTTCCCTTTTTGTTGTCTGATTGCTGAGGCTAGGACTTCAAGTACTATGTTGAACAACAGTTTTACCATATTCTTAACAACCGTTATGTCAACATACTTTAAATTATTGAAAAAGTACCACGTTTCAGGAGAATTATGCCCAGGAGGGATAACTCTCTCTCTGCTCCCCTTATAAACCAGGCTTCTGTCTGTCATTCCAAGACCTTCAACATGTGTTCCAAACTGCCTTACCTAGATTTGTTTCTTCTTACTCCTCAACAGTAACTTTCCAATCCAGCCAAACTGGTTTATTCACCACTCATTCCCTAAAAGTGTCTTGTATTAGACTAGAGAGTTATGGATAGAAATGGAAAGAAGTAGAAACAGATCCAACTGATGGATTGGATGGGAGGGGTGACAGAAAAGAACAAATCAAGGATGTTTCCTTGGTTTTGGTTTGATGGGTGAGCTATTTACTTATGGAGGAGGAAGGAGTTTAGACAGAATTCCATTTGGGACATGTTGAGATGCCTATTATATTTCTAAGTAGAGATGTCACATAGGTAATCATTTAAAATAACGGATATAGTTAAGGTAACTTAAGGAAGTGTTTTTAGAGAACGGAAGCAAATAGAGGATCAGGTTCTGAGACAATCTAACATTTAGAGGTTAGATAGAGGATGAGTCAGCAAAGAAAGACAGAGTGGTCAGTGAAAGAGGAAAACAAGCAGAGTGGAGTTTCATGAAAGCAAGAGAAATGTGTTTTAAGTGGGAAAACGTGGTCAGTCTTTTTTTTTTTTTTTTTCAAGAGAGGGGTGGGGAGGGGCAGAGGGAAAGAGAGAATCTTTAGCAAGGGGCCTCCATCTCACACCCCTGAGATCATGACCCGAGCTGAAATCAAGAGTCAGATGCTTCGCTGAGCCACCCAGGTGCCCCATGGTCAGTCATTTTGAATGTTATTTACTGAAGCACCGAGTAATAGGAGTTTTGTTCACTCACCATTGTAATTGGCCTTAGTGAACTGATGGTACATTCAGTATAGGTGGAGGACAGCTTCCAGACTGGATTGGACTGAAGAGGTTATAAGGTTGGTAAGGAATTAAAGACAGTAAGTGTAGATTACCATTTGAGAAGTTTTGCCATGAAGGGGAACAGGAAAATAAAGTGATAGTGGGCAAGAAAATAAGATTCTTGGTTTTTATTTGGGAGATATTACATCAAGTTTATATGCTGATGGAGTGAGCCATAAAGAAAGAGAAAGACTGATGGGGGTGCAAATTATAAAGGGAGGAAAATTTTGAATGGGATCCAGAGCACAAGAGAGAAATGAGTCTTTAATACGTCAGGGACACTTCTCCACCCGAGGGAAGATTGTACAAGGCGGTAAATATAGGTTTGTAGATTTGGTAGTAGAAACATGAGAGCATTTTCCTGTGATTAACTGTGTATTCTACTGAAGTTTGAAGTGAAACTACTAACCAAAACTGGTAATTTCATGGTACACCCATGTCTGGTTTGATTACTATATTTTTTCAAAGATGTATTTATTTATTTTAGAGAGAGCATGTGCACGGGAGTTTGGGGGGTGCAGAGGGAGAGAATCTCAAGCAGGCTTCCTGCTGAGTGTGGAGCCCGATACGGGGCTCAATCTCACAATCCCTGAGATCGTGACCTGAGCTGCAGTCACGAGTCAGACACTTAACTGACTGAGCCGCCCAGGCGCTGCTCTTCTTTCTTTTTGATTACCTTGAAAGATAATTGGGATGAGCAGAGCCATCCATCCCTCGCCTTCCAGTGCTGCTGTCCTTCATTCTATTTCTCCCACCCCAATGGCCATGGCCATTCTTGGCATTTCCTATGAGTGATGGTATCTCATCATGGCAGACCATAGACATAATGAGGTTCAAGGCTATCACAAGAAAAGATGGTGGAACACAAGAAGATCAACAACTATCTTAAATAGTTAAGGGAACTTAAAAGGAGTTACCAGTCAGTATGAATAGCCTGAAAATGATCCAAAGGACATACAATCACCCAAATCTTGGCAAACTGGGTGAAGTACCTAAGAAGTTAACTGAAGAAAAATTCATTGTTAAATGAACCAAGATATGTTGTTTGTTGTCATTGTCAGCTTGAAAAAATTAAGCTGAAGTCAGGAACAAGAGTTGTTTTGTTTGTGATTACATTGATATTTGCCAAGATCCACTGGTTTACAGCATGTCTCATAAGGACCTAGGGAATATTTCTTCTTGTGACGTGGAGGGGTTATCAGAACGGATCAGAGAATTCAGAGACTGTAGAACTACCTCTTACAAACCTAGAATTATTTCAGCTTAGGGATATCTACAAAAGGCTGTTTGTTATATGGGCCAACAGTTAAGGAAAACACTAATAGCAAGAGCTGCTGTTAGCCAGCTGGAATGCGAATTTCTTAGTATCCAATTCTATTGTAGACAAGTACATGGATGAAAGTGCACATTTGATCAGAGAAATGTTTACACCAAGAATCATCAGTCATGCATCATTTTTATGGATTAAAAAAAGATGCCATTGGTGGATACTGGTTTCCTAGAAGTACTTCAGCTGATGGATTCAGAGAACTTTATGCAGTTACACAAATGGATGGATATGATCCTCTGCACAGTTAAAATAATCATGACGACAAACAAGTACAGTGGATCCTGCTTTGGTGTCTCCAGATAAATAGAAAAGATTCACATTAATTTATTTATAAGCAAGGTTAGATATCTCGAAAATCTATGGAGGCACCATTACAAAGCATTTACAAAGCCTTCAGATGGCTCTAATGGAGCAGACCTGAAAAATGTTTGCACTGAACCAGGCATATTTACAATTCATGCTGATCATGAGTTTGTAGTACAGAAAGACTTCATGAAAGCAATCAGAAGTAGCTGATTTTAAGTAGCTAGGGTCTAAATTAGACTACAAACCGGATTTCTAAGAAGCTAGAATATAAAGTGAACTACAGATTTTTGATGGCTGCATGACACATTGGCTTAATGTAAAAATCGGTTGAAAATGTATGCAATGGCAATAATCTTATTAAATGTGTATGAATAAATTTAAAACAAAATAATAAAAATATGTGGTTCGTAATAGATGTAGAAGTAAAAGGATATAGCACAAATAGAAGAAAAGACAAGACGGGGAGTTAAGTATACTGCTGACAAGGTCTTAAACTGCTTGTGAAGTGATACTATTTGAAGGTAATCTGTGATAAAGATGCATATTGTAAACTCTAGGGTAACCACTAAATATCAAAATTAAAAATTAAGAGAAATAGCTAACAGCTAACTAATAGAAGTGATAAAATGGAATTATTAAAGAAAAGTCAACCCAATAGAATGCAAGGAGAAAAAAGAACAGAAATCAAATAGGACAAATAAAAAATAGCAGGAACATAATAGATTTAAACCCAAACCATATTGATAATTATATTAATCAATTATCTAAACATTCCAAAAAGATATATGTTGTCAAATGTAATGAAAATGCAAGAACGAAGTACATGCTGTTCACAAGGAACCAACTTGAAATATAAAGATGAAGATACTTTTTTAGCCAAAAGTAAAAGAGTGGAAAAATCATATATAATGGAAATGCTAATCAGTAAGTTGGGAGTGGCTGTATTAATATCAGGAATATTACCAATGATAAAGGGAGACCTAATAACCAAAAGCAATTCATGCCATGCACCTAGTATCAGCATTTTGAAATACATGAAATATAAATAACCTAAAAGGATAAATAGACAAATACACAATTCCAGACATTTCAACACTTCTACTAATTGACAGAACAAGAAGAACACAAGATCAGTAAATACATAGAACATTGCAATCAGCCAACTTGACCTAATTGACATTTACAGAACACTCCACCAAACAACAGCAGAATATATACATTCATGTCAAGTACAGATAAAATAATCATCAAGATGAAACATATGCTGGGCCATAAAACAATTCTCAAGAAATTTTAAAAGATTGATATTCTTCTCTGTCAACAGCATAATTTATGAAGACCTCTTACAATTCATTAATTAAACTAAAAACAGGCAAAAGATTTGTACAAACACAAAAGAAGATGCATGAATGAAAAATAAGCATATGAAAAGAGGCTCAACATCATTAGTCATGAGGAAATGCAAATTAAAACCACAGTAAGCTAGCACAACACTCACGAGAATAGCTAAAATTAAAAAGACTATGTCAAGATATATGTAAGTCAGGATTCACATAGTCTTTTTCACTTTATGGCTAAGTATATTCGAAAGCCAGATTTGTAAAAAACATAAACATAAAAATTTGAAAGACTGATAATACTAAGTGTTGGTGAAAAGATGGAGCAACTGGATCTCAGAAAAAGCACTTGACAATTTCTTATGAAGTTAAATATACACTTATATGCCACAGCATTGCCACTCCTACATGTTTATGCAAGAGAAATAAAAACATGCTCACAGTAAAACTTGTACATGAGTGTTCATAGCAGCCTTATTCCTAATACAATGGGATGCTATGCAAAAAGCGAAAGGAACAAAGTACTGATGCAACAATACTGATGTATCTCAGAAAACTTATGCTGAGTGAAATGAGCCAGACCTAAGAGTATGTACTGTAGGACTCCATTTATATTAAATTTTACAAAAGGAAAGACATCCATAATGATAACGGTAATCTGGGCCTGGATTGACTTGCAAATGGGCAAGCCATAACTAATCATTTAGAGTTTCCTTTTAAGATGAAATTGTTTACCACCATCCTTGCCCTAAAACAATTCAAAACCACTTTCTGAAACACTGTCAGGGGCTTTATCATTCAAGCCCACCCAAGAAAACAGAAACCACATCAGGTATTTTAACAGTAAATTTAATATAAAATGTTAGACTTGCATTAGAGGACTGAAAAAGAAAAAAGTCAAATAGTAAGATAACACAAATTAAAAACAAAAACGAAAAACTACAACTTTAGGAAGCAGCTACCATGCCTACACAAAGGAAAGAATTTGAGGTTATCAAAACCTAGAAGCTTGGAGGAAGGGCACTATGGAGCTGGGAGCAGATCTCTGCCTGCCCAGCTGGTGCTGGTACTGCGGGAGCTTGGGGGAGGGCCCCCCAGAGATGGGACTCAGACCTTTGAGGAAGGGGCATCAGACACCTGGGATTGGTATTTCTGAGGGAAGGGGATGAAGCTGGTTGTGGAAGTTGAGGACAAAACAAGCAAAGCTGTCACTACCAGTAGGCAGAAATGCTGTTGGGTGATGCTGAAAGAAACAGGGAGCAAGAGGGGAAGGGTCCTCTCTAGTGCCCCACTGGCAGAATCTAACAGGAAGCCAGCTGGTAAAGGAAAAGTGTGGTTTACAGGATCCAAGTCTCAGCATCACAAAGCAGAATAAAGAACAGGAGATTTAGGGCTGGAAGCCAATACAGAAGTCAAAACAAAGGCCAAATAAATGGCCTGAGCTCCAAACAAAAATATGTGGATAATTTCTGTTCATGATTTTATTGACATCAGGAGTATTGAACAAGATGCTAGGATTAAATCTTGATCCAGCTCTATCACTAACTGGCAAGTAACTGAACATAAAGGAGACTCAATAAGGTGCTTAATATCAAAGTATCTCAGCTTTCTTTCATTTTTTCCTGCTTCAGGATTGCTCTAAGGAGTCCATAAGAAAAATGTGAGTGTTCTATGCAAATGCACAAAATCATTGTTAGCACAATTATAAATATTAAAGGATAGGCATTAAACCAAAAAACAAATTAATATATACCCTAACATACAAATTATTGAAGTGTGTAGGGAAGTATTCAGCTATGCAAATAGCACACTTGGTTAATCTCATGCTTTTTTTTTTTAAGAGTGGGGAGAGGGAGAATCTCAAGCAGGCTCCACACCCAGCATGGGTCTCGATTTCACAACACTGAGATGATGACCTCAGCTGAAATCAAAAGTTGGATGCTTAACTGACTGAGCCACCCAGGTGCCCCAATCTCATGCCTTTCTAATTTTGACTTTTGATGTGTGTATATCAGTAAACTAATAAACTGTATTTTTATTTTTAAACTACAGGGACAAACCTATAATTCAAAGCGGGCTCAAGTGCACTGCTGCATTCTAGCCTAAGCACAGGCAGTTCTTAGTGGTGCGTTTCCATCTACCACGAAACCGTGATGTAATCTGTCATTTTGTATCTAGGCAGGCGGCTCCCCATATTTAGAAAGACAACTGAATGTAGACTACCCAGGAACTGGTAAAAAAGTTCAGACATATTTATTAAGGCATTTTAAGTGTATACGATAATAGATACATGTGAAAAAGAACCTTTGTCCTAAGAAATAACAGCGCCAAATAGGAATAAAAGTTTTAATTGTAAAGAACATTACAGTACATATTTGAGAAAGAAACTAGAGAAAGATTTCAAATGATGCTTACCTCCTATCAATGGTGGAAAGTAAGAATTCCACTTTGAATTCTTTGGAATAAGTTTTTCTCTAATTTGTACCATTAAAAATATTTCACATGTGGACAGAAAGTGGAAAAATACACCACGAACTTAGTGTTACAACATCTTATTGAGTTGAAATATGCAGGCACATAAGTCATAGGATTTTGACAGTATTCCATAGGACTATTACCAGTGGTTCTCGACCTTTAACCGACTTCAGAATGAGCTGGAGGGCCTGTAACAACGCAGATCACTGAGCCCCACACCCAGGGTTTCTGATTCAGCAAGTCTGGGTGGACTTGAGAACTGCATTTCTAACAAGTTCCCAGGTGCTGCTGACACTGCTAGCTAGGTCAGCACTCTATTCTGACGAGCCAAAACAGAGTATCACATTATATCAGTACCTTCAAAGCAGTGTATCTTGGAGAGATTTTGCAAGTTAGAGACATTCCCTGAACTCTCTTTAAGTCCTCAGTAGAAACAGAAGATTTCTGACCAGTTACTAAAATAAAACTCAAGGAATTAAAAGAGTACGTACTATCACAGTATAAGGGCTCCTACTAGGAGTGGTAGCTGGTTAGTTATTTTTAAGATGGTGGGACAGACTCACTGGCATACTGGAGTGAGCTTAATAGTCACCGGGCATTAGTCTGTGTGTCATAGAGATGGAATGCAGAACATACCATAATCTATTTAAATGCAGCCTGAGAGAGTTCCAAGCACCTCCAGTAACATCTTCAAATATAAAAATATATGAAAAATTGGGGTTAACAAAATTACCAAAGATTCCTATTATTACCGTAAAGTATTGCTAAGTACCTGCAAATACTTTCAGATGGTGTTCACAGCAAAGAACCTACAAGGACAATTACCAAAAATAAAGTAAAATAAATATATTAAGCTTTTATTAAGTTAGTATAATTCCTATGATGGTTAGTATATCTCAGTCACAAATGATGGGACTTGTTTCTGTAAGTTTTTATATTCAACATATGGAAAACATGCGATGCTGAGTTCTTCTATTGTACATCCTTTAAGACAACACTTTTCTGAGTATCCTCTGCGTTTTCTTTGGGGATGATTCCCCCAAAACACATTGCGTAAGGTTTTAATTTTGTTTGTATCTTTCTTCTGAAATTCTGAAATTTCATGAATATACTGATTGGTATCTTGTGATGAGGAAAATTCTCTTGTCTTATCAGGTGGCAAGTTGGCCCTTATATATCTATACTCAGGCAGTGGTGACATCTCCAAACTGTTAATCGCTTCTTCCTCAGAGGCAGAAGTAGAGACTGTTGAGAGACAAGAAAAAAATCCTACTTTATTAAAATCTTCCTTTAGATGAAAAGTTAATCATAATACTAGAATACTAAAGTCCACTAATTATTTTTTTTAAGATTTATTTATTTATTTGAGAGAGAGAGAGCATGAGCATACCAGCGTGGGGAGGGGCAGAGGGAGAGGGAGAGAATCTCAAGCAGACTCCGTGCTGAGTGCGGAGCCTGATGCAGGGCTTGATCTCACAATGCTGAGATCATGACCAGAGCAGAAACCAAGAGTTGGAAGCTCAACCGATTGTGCCACCCAGGGGCCCCTAAAGTCTGCTAATTATTAAAAAACAAGTAATTACATTTTGAATAATAAAATGGTTTTCAAAAGCAATGTATATATCTTAACTAAAATGGTTTTAAGTAGTGTTTTCCTATAAAAAAGCTTAAAAATTTTTGCACATTTTTTATGCAAAGACATTTTTTATTGAGATATCATTCACATGTCATAAAATTCAGTATTTTAAAGCATACAATTCAGTGTTTTTTAGTATATTCACAAGGTTATGCAACCATCACCACTATCTAATTCCAGAACATTGGTGTCAGCCCCAAGAGAAGCCCCATACCCGTGAACAGTCATTCCTGTTTCCCTCTTCCTCCAGCCTCGGGCAACCACTGACTTACTTTTCATTTCTAAGTATTTGCCTATTTTGGAAATGAAATCATACCACACACATGTGGCCATTTATATCTGATTTCTTTCACATATCTATGTTGTAGCATGTATCAGCATTTTATTCCTTTTATGCCTGAATAGTTTTCCATTGTATGGATATATCACATTTTGTTGATACATTTATCAGTTGATGGACATTTGGGTTGTTTCTACCTTTTGGCTATTATGAATAGTGCTGCTGTGAATATTCACATACAAGTTTTTGTGTGAAAATATGTCTGTAATTTTCTTGGGTATAAATCTAGTAGTAGAACTGCCAGATCTTAAGGTTAATTTGTTTAATTTTCTGAGAAACCATTTTCCACAGTGACTACATCATTTTATAGTCCCACCATTGATATATTAGGATTTGAGTTGCTCCACACCCTCATTAACACTTGAGTTTTCCATTTTTGATCATGGCCATCCTAGTGGATGGGAGGTGATATCCCACTGTGGTTTTGATTTGCATTTACCTACTGACAAATGATGTTGAGCATCTCTTTGTGTGCTTATTGTAGATCCTCTTTGTAGAAATGTCTATTCAAATCCTTTGCCCATTTCTACTTGGGTTACAGTAGTCCCCCCTTATTGGCAGTTTCTCTTTCCCTGCTGTCTGTTCCCTGCAGTCAACTCTGGTCTGGAAGCAGATGATCCCCCTTCTGACAGAACATCAGACGGTCAGTAGTAGCCTAATGCTATGTCACAATGACTATGTTATTAACCTCACTTCATCTCAGCACATAGGCATTTTATTATTTCACATCACCACAAGAAGGGTGAGGACAGATAACATATTTTGAGAGACAGAGAACACATTCATGTAACTTTTATTACAGTGTATTATTATAATTGTTATATTTTATTATTGTTGATATCTTACTGTGCCTTATTTATAAATTAACCTTTATTGTAGGTATGCATGTATAGGAAAAAACAACATATGCAAGGTTTGGTACTTACTATCCCTGGTTTCAGGTATCCACGAGGGGTCTTGAAGTATATACCCTGCAGATAAGGGGGAACTACTGTATTTGTCTTTTTTTGCATATTTTATAACCATTTTGTTGTTGAATTATGAAGAGTTGAAGAAGTGGCGATATGCTCAATGAACTGACTGCTGTTACACTGCTCTTAACTTATTCAGTATTACTGGAAAGAAATTAAAATAAATTCAGAAGGTAATTACTTGGAGGCTTTTTGGATTTCCGTCATTGCCCTTGCCTATCTACTGTCCCTTCTAGGAGGATACATTTGCCTGTAACCACTGCTATAGAGCCAGCCCTTAGACAGCCATGCTCTGAACTATAAGACCACCCTACAGCCACAGTTGAACCGTGACTACAGGTTGTTACTACCTGACCCCAAAGAAATCAATGTACTATGGTGGCCAACAATCCATGCCATGTGAAAACATGAGTTGGCCCAATCAATGTCCTCTCTCTGAAGATAGAACTAAGAAGTGGTGAGAAACAGAACTGAAAGGGTACTATGAAGCTTGTCATGACAAGCTAAAGTCATAAAGAAACATATATTGGAGGAGAAAAGATTCAGAGAGGGAGAGAAAAAGAGAGAAGGTAGTTTTTAAAGCTGATGTGATTCCTCAGGCTTTCCAGAGACTTTCAAAGTTCTTTCCTAGATCTTGTTTCTGTAATAGCTATATCCCCCACCATTTTTTCTCGAAATTATTTAGGTGAATCCCTGTACCTTGTAGTTAGAGTCCTTTTAGAACACTATTTACTAACTTTGTATTTAAAATGTGTAAGCTGAATTGTGGAACATTAACACTTTAGGATAGATATTAAAGATACTGAATACTAAGTCATCTAAGACAGATATAAATATGTGATGAATTAAGATGTGTCATAATTAATAGAGTACACGGGAAAAAGTAAATTAGACTGTGCAGGCAAATTGAAAAAAGAGCTTCCTGTTGGGATGTGCCATGTTCTGTTACTCAAAGGGTAAAAAAAGACAATAAAAAGGAAACTTTTACATGAATGAAGGCAGCTAAAGACCAATTAATGAAAACTATATGTCAAACTGGGGAGGTAGAGAGAAACAAGCTCTACTCACCAGAAAACAGGAAAGGTTAAACATGAGCATTCAGATCTATGAATTTGAAAAAGAACAACAAAGAGGACCCACAGTAGTAAGAAGGTAAGAAATCAGTGAAATACAGAACCAAAACACTATAAATGTTTAGAAACCCAAAACTTGGTTCTTTAAAAGGATTAATAAAATAAATACAACCCTAGCCAGACTAATCAAGAAAGAAGAGATGAAAAGGAACAACAAAAAAGAACAACAAATAAAACTGAGTATTTAAAATAAATGAATATTATGAGTGTTATATATTTAAAAATCAAGATGAAATGGATGAATCCTTAGAAAAATACAAGATGCCTTTATTGGCACAGAAAATTTAAAAAGACAGACATAGATGATTTTAGAGGTAGGGTCTACCTGCTTTTCAAGAACAGTAAGTTCTAATCACATACAGGTTGTTCCAAGAAAAGAGGAAAAGAGCAAAAGCTGCCCAGCATATTTTATGAACCTAGTATATTCTTTATTCCAAAACTAGGTAAGAACAATATGATTTAAAAAAAAAACACTCATGTGAGCCCATTTACTTATAAATGTTTATTTGGAAGTCCTAAAAAAGATATTAGTTAACTGAATCCATAAACATATTTTACAAATATATTAAGAAAGTGTTTATTCCAAAAATGCAAAGATAGGTCAAGATGCCCAAATCTATCAGTCCAATTTACCACATGACTAGATTCCCATACTCTCAATCGGGTTTGCTTTCTACTTTATAAGAAAATGAAAGCAATCATAAGAGAACTTGCATTTGGGCCCTTCACTATTTTTTTTTATTCTTTTAACATCTGTACCCATACATTCTGCCTTCCTACCTATTTACATAGGTGAACTATTCACTCTAAAGCCAGTTCCTCCATTTAGGGACCATATCTCTTCTCCTCTTGCCGACTCCAGGGCATCACTCCAGCAATGCTCTCTATACCCTTCATCATCAACTCTTCACTCCTATAAGCAAAAAAATGTTATTTCTCCCACTTAAAAAAAAGCCAAAACCACTCCTCTTGGCCCTGTTTACCTTGCCAGTTACCATCCTGCTTGTTTTCTCCCCTCTGTAGCAAAACTCCTTGACTGTTTTCTAGTACTGATTAATTCCTCTTCTCTCCTTCTGCCTTGAACCCTCTCTAATCAGGCTTATGTTCCATCGCTGCCCCAAAACTTCTCTTTTCAAGGTCACGAATGATCTCTATATTACTAAACTGAACAACCAATTCTCATCTTATCTGACTCATCAGAAACATTCCTTCTTGATACACTTTCTTAACTTCGTTTCTAGGACACCACCTTCTTCCCACCTGTCTATTTGTTTCTTTTCTATCTGCTTTGCAATACTTCCTCCAACTGTTAAATGCTGATGTCTCCCGGGGCTCAGTCCTTGGCACTCCTCTCTATGTATACTTCTCTTGGTGATCTCATCCAGTCTTATGGCTCCGACAATCATCTATACACCTACGACTCCTAAATTCCTATCTTTAAGTGAGATTATTTCCATAACCCAGATTCACATATATCCTTCTTCCTACTCATCGTCTCCACTTCAGTGTCTCAAACTCAACATGTTCAAAACTCCATCCGAGTTTATCAGACCTCAGTTGATAGAAACCCTATCCTTCCAGATGTTTAAAGCAAAAACTTTGGGATCACATTAAAAATATATATTAGAATCATTTTTGACTTCTCTTTTTTCTCATATTTCACATAAAATCTGTCCAAATATATCTGGAATAAAACAATTTCCACTACCACCACTGCTCCTGTCTCATCCGGCTGCTATCACCTCTACTACCGCACCCCCAGAGCAAGCTTCCGCTTCTGCTCTTGCCTCCCTATAGCTTGTCCTCAATGCAGTAGCCAGAGTGATGCCTTTAAAATGTCAATTAATGTCACTCCCGGCTCCACGCACATGTGCTATCTTGGTCTCTCTCTCTCTCTAAAAAATAAATCTTTGAAAAATACCATTTATGTATATCTTAAAAAATCATGCACAGGAAAAAAATGCACAATCTGCCAAAAAACAAAAAATAAAAACACATAATAAACACTTTGGAATTGTTGCCTATGAGAGGAGAACAGGAGTAGAAAAAGGAGATATGTGAAGACTAATCATATTTTTTTTTAAGATTTTATTTATGTGAGAGAGAGAACAAGCAGGGGGAGGGGCAGAGGGAAAGGGAAAAGCAGACTCCCCACTGAGCAGGGAGCCCAATGTGGGACTCGATCCCAGGACCCTGAGTTCATGACTTGAGCCGAAGGCAGATGCTTAACTGAGCCACCCAGCGGCCCCAAGACTAATCATCTTCTAACACACTGTGTAATGTACTTATGCTTACTATCTATCTTCACTATTCTATAAGCTTCAGGAGGGCAGAAGTCTTCACTGCTACCTGAGTAAAACTCTTCACTCTTATACTCCAAGCACCAAGAAAAATACCCAGCATGTGATAGGCATTCAAATTTTGCTGAATTAATATATAAAGAAAGGGGTCCTGCATAGCCCATTTGTGATAACGATATCTAAAAAACAAGAATAGATGTGTAGGGAATATGACTGATCCAACTGGAATAGGGGTTATGGATTATGAAAAGCTGGTGATGAAGCATTAATGATTTCACCTGGCACTAAGAGCTAGGAAGCACCATACTCAGCCAGAATTTAGAAATATAATGGGGTAGGTCTTGGAGACATAGCCCATATCCTTAAGGATCCACTATCAAGAAGCACACAATTTCAGATTCAAGTTATATATGAGTAGTTCTGAAAAACATTTTAAAATATCAGTGCACTAAACTATCTTTTCCTGTGTCAGACTCAAATAGATAATCAGAAGATTAAAATTGTTGATAATTGACTTGATCTAACATAGAAATGTATCTTGCTAGTACAAGCTAATAAAAGTTAACTTTTCAGCCACATTCAAATGAAAAAGAAATGGCATAATTATATATTCTATATTGAGAACATGTACCTCTTCTCTATGACTTCTAATTATTCATTGGAAATTAACAGGATATATTGAATGTTATCTTTCCCTATAGGTCAATAATTTTTTAATTAATTTTTTTAAAGATTTTATTTATTTAATTGAGAGAGAGGAGAGAGTGAGTACAAGTGGGGTAGGGGTGCAGAGGGAGAGGCAGACTGTCGCTGAGCAGGGAGGCTGAGGCAGGTTCCATCCCAGGACTCTGAGATCATGACCTGAGCCAAAGGCAGACACCTAACCAAATAACCCACCCAGGTGCCACTAGGTCAATAATTTTTAAAAATTTACCACAAATACATATTGATAACTTAAATCCATTTTTCATTCTTCCACACATTGTAAAACGACTATGGCTTTATGGCCACATGACATTTCCACTTTAGAAAACTGTCCTTTACATAGTTGCCACAGTAACATGTTTCATTGGTATGACAATTCTAGAATGCTGTAAGATACATTTTTATTTCCTACAAATCTTGTTTCACTGCAGCTCTCTCCTCATTGAATTAATGACACTTATCTCTCCAGGGAAGTGTGAATAACACCTAAAGCAAAGCAGTCATTAATCAGCTCTGAGTTTCAGTTTATGTGCTACTGAAGCAAGCACAGCTTTGAGTTTTAAAGTTGGTTCTTATAAAAATTAATAGTCTCCAGAGCAGGCTTTGTTGAGAAAAGGGATTCTAGGCTCTTTTTAAATAACAAACTCAAGCTTGGATGTCTGAATGTAAAATTTTGACTACGGTATAGGTAGTGAGAGCAGCATCAGGTCTCTCTGGGAGCTTGCAAAAACGAAGACGCTCAGGGCCCCACCCACTGAATCACAACCTGTACATTAACAGTATTCCCCAGGTGAATCATATGCACATGAAAGTGTGAGAATCGCTGAAATAAAGTACAAGTGGATGACTGGGGGGAGACGCTTCTTCCATTATAAAAGCAAAATAAAGTAAGTTTATATGTAGGTAGGTTTGATGGTAGAAAATGATCAAGAATCAGTCTGATGGTTTCCATTCTTTGTCTTTCAAAGTTTTCATTCCCTTAGCAGCAATAGAAGAATGGAGTAAGTTCCATTCATTCATTGGTTCATTTAGTAAGTTAAAATGAGTGCCTATAATGTGGGAGGCAATTTTAGTTTGTCTCCGTCATCTACATCGGGTGTTTTTTGGCATGATAGTCCACTCCTTTCCTTAATTTCAGAAATCTTGCCTCTTGCAAAATTTGTCCAAATCAAATTAAAGTAATTGAATGACTTTAAAATACAATAATTTCAATGACACTATGCTATGGACAGCCTATAGAAAGTGCATTTTCTTTTAAAATGACAAACCATGTTGGTACTAAAATGTAAATATACAGTTAGAAGGTAACAATGAATCTGAAACAGGAATATTCTTCCTAAAGACTGCTTAAAAGCATTAAGTATACATTCAATATATATTAAGCAATACTGTGTTCTAGGCCTTCTGCAAGGCGTTTCAGATAAAAACATGCATGAAATAGAGGCGCCTGGGTGGCTCAGTCGTTAGGCATCTGCCTTCGGCTCAGGGCGTGATCCCGGTGTTCCGGGATCCCGCCCCCGCATCGGGCTCCTCCCCTGGGAGCCTGCTTTCTTCCTCTCCCACTCCCCCTGCTTGTGTTCCCTTTCTCGCTGGCTGTCTCTCTGTCAAATAACTAAATAAAAAATATTTTAAAAAAATACATGCATGAAATAAGCCCTATAATATGGTCTGGTATACAGGACTGGCCTTAAGGGAGAGACTTTTTGCGCACACAGACCCAGCACTGAGGAGGACCTTGCATTTTCTTTAACGCTCTGTTGTCAAGTCTTGAAATTCTCAAAAATTTCATCTTGTAAGTGAAGTGTTAAGTACATGAGCTTTTAAGTGAAATCTGTTGGGAGAATAGACCATGTGTATGAGCAGAGGAGATAACATACAAAGAAAGGGGGGGAGGAAGCTTTATATTTTAGTACCTTTATTGGCCCTTTCCTGCTTTTGAACAAGGGGCCCTGCATTTTTGTTCCGCACCTGGGTTGGGCCAATTATGTGGCTGGTCCTGATGATGGTCAAGTAGATCTATCTATGTGTTAGATATTGTGGTAGACAGAATGGAGTGAGTAGCTATGAAGGGGTCAGTGGTGACTTCACAGGGAAAATGAAACCTCAGAGGCTCCGAAGGACAAAGTGGGGTTTGCCAGGTGACAAGTGAACTCAGATGGTTAAGGGTCTGCCTTCTGCTCAGGTCATGATCCCAGGGTCCTGAGATCCAGCCCCACATTCCTCTCCCTGCTCAGCGGGGAGTCTGTTTCTCCTCCCACTCCTTGGGTCCTGCTCCCCCTGCTCATGCTCTCTCTTTGTCTCTCTCTCTGAAATAAATAAAATATTTAAAACAAACAAAAACAGCAACAAAAACAAGTGTACTCCAGAAAAGGAAAGCTAAGGAAGAAGCCGCATTCTTACATAAATGTATACATTTATATGTGTACACTTATTTCGTCTAGGTTTTTTAAAAAAGCTTCATTGAGGTTTTCCCTATCCGCGATATATCGGCTTATAAAAATTCTTATTTATCTGTGTACTAGGCACAAATTCCATTTCCTGGGGAAACTCACCATCTGGCACAGCAGATTGGGGTAAAAGAAAGTACAAGGATGAGCAAACATGCCTTCGGTTTATGTTTTTACCTGGGTTAGTGCCTCTCGCCCAAGCCGGGAAAGTGGTTTGGGAGCTTTCCAACCGGTCTGGGATGAAGGTTTCAATCTCGTTGTCCTGGGGAAACAGTGGCGGCATGGGGGTTTCCTCTTCGAAGTAGCTCCAATTGACATTGCCACAGAGTTTTACTATTTCCTTCAGGAGGTGCCTGCCGCACAGCCTCCTGGCTCTGCTGATTTCGCTCAGCTCAAGGGAGAACCGAACTAACAGGAGCCCCAGCGACAGCAGACACACGCAGAGGAGCCGCGGCATCCCTGGGCCCCCGCCGCCAGGTCCACCGCGCGGTCTAACTGTCGCGGGTCCCGCTCCTCCCAGCACCTGCCCCCTCCCGCCAGGTCCGAGCTGCGCACGCGCGCCTGGCAGTCTGGCGAGCGCGTGCGGACCTCGCGAGAACGCCCAGGCGCGAGGCGGGAGGCGCGAGGTGCGAGATGGCCGCGAGCTGGCTTTTTGAGCTCCCCCGGGGTCCTCAGAGCATGGTAGGTAGCGGGCTCCAGTTCTTGAAATCCTTGATTCGTTTTCTCTGCCCTCCCCACTAAGGAAGAGCATCCGAGACCTGTGGGGCCCTCTTTAACCGGTAAAATCAGAAAAGGTGTTGCTCCTCATAGCGGAGTGCATTTCCCGCCCGTTTGCCTGGTTGGTAATGGGGCGTCGCTTCCTCAGAAACACCTTTTTTCGTTTACCCCCTGATGTACATCGCGGGAGGTTCGTTCAAGTTTATTGGTGCGCGTGTTTGATAACCTCTTCCAGCAAGTCCCCAAGCGCCCTGCAGGCACAGCCAGGCCGGTGTTTGAGCCCCGGGGCAGCTCGGGGGCCCCGCGCGCCGTCGGTATCGGAGGGGCTGGAGCCTGGACGCGCTGGAAGGCGCTGGAAGGTGCGCGTCTCAGCCCGATTCAGAGCGCGCTCGGGAGATGCCCGCCCGCTCGCCGGAGAGCAATGGCCCTGAGCCTCGATCTCTGGACCCGGAGCAGTAGCTGGGATGCTGACCTGCTACGGTCGGCGATAGAGGAGACAGGACTGTCTGTAACTAGCTTATGACAGGGACCCCGCGGGTTTGCCTCTTAAGAATCCCAGTATTTTGCTAAACCAGGAGGGAAGGGAGAGGGAAGTGCGCGCGGTGGGGACGGGTGGCTTGGTCGTTTTGGAGATCTGATTGGTGCCTTGGTTCGGGAGGACGCACTAGCGGCCACCAGGGGGCAGTCGGGGGCTGCTCGGGGAGGAGGCGTGATTCCCCGCGGGGGCGGGGGTGTCCAAGCCCGGTGGAGGCCCGCGCGCGTCCCTGTGGTGTCGGAAAGGTCTCCTGCTCCTTTCTGCCGTCCGCCTCCGGGTCTTCGTCTCCGTGGTCCGTTTCCCCAGCGTTAGCCTGCTGCCCAGTGGCACCCAGGAGCGCTGTTCAGTTAGCTGGACTTGGAGTTTTTCAAAGGCCAACGTGATTTGATTAGAACGATGGCATTACCTTCCTTAAAACACAGCCACTGTCCAAATTGTGGTGCGCTGTGAGTTGCAGCCAGAGCTCCACCGGGGGAGCCCTGTGAGAACGGAAAAAATTCCTTATGTGGAGAGGAAGACTTGAAACAGTTCTGCTGACCTCTAGTGAGGGAGGCAAGCACTTGAATTGAGGGGACCACTCAGGCTCGGGTGGTAGGTGTCTCGGTGGGGAGCCGCAGGAAACTATGGGGACTGAATGCTTTGGTGCTAAGACCCTGGTTTCAAACACAGCATAATGGGGGAGCTCTGTTAGAATAGTGTCTGACGCTAGATTCCCAAACCAGTGACAGAATTGGATTTATATTGGTTTGTTAAAACTAAAGAAGAGGGGCTCCCGTGACTGGGTGACTCTTGAACTCAGGGTCGTGAGTTCAAGCCCCACGTTGGGCGTGGAGCGTACTTCAAAACAAAACAAAACAAAGTCTAAAGAAGCTGGGTATTTCTTGCACAGCAAAAACTGTGCTTGCAAATTTGTACCTGTTAACACAAGGACACATATTCTTTTAGGAATAAGAAAGGAATGGCTTATATCTCACACAGGCAGGTAAAGGGGTTATGTTTTGGGGGCACTTTTCCATCTATAATGGAGGAGAAAGTAGGCTAGGAAAAGTGTGTGTGGAAGATGAGAGTAACTGAGTCATTGGATGGTGGTGAAAGACCTCAGTGTCGTCAGTTCAATGTGACAAGAGAACTAGTGGGGTGGAGAGGCGACCTTGGAGCAAATGGAGCTCTGGAATTGACAATGAGCAGTGTGCTGGAGTACAAATAAGATGAATGGAAGTGGTAAAATCAGGAAGGTTCCATGGTGAAAGTGTAGCTCTTGAAAAATCTTGACTTTCTCCCTGAAGAGTTGCATTCTATCAGTCTCTGCTTCCTCAGTGAGAAAAAGCTCTTTAAGGTGACCTCAGGGAGTAACATGATGACCCTCAGAGGCTTGGTTGTGATTAGACACGTCTCAGGATTTGGGATACAGGAATTGGTGTCTTCATCTCTTGTAATTCTGACTAAAACTAAGATGATACCATGCTGGTTTACCATTCTAACAAATGTTCATATCATTTCACAGGTTATTTTGTGTACATAAATGTTCTGTAAATTCTAAAATGGTGAGCCTGAATGTGTTCCTTTACCAATCTAGCTCTTTTCTAAGATAAAACATTAAGCTTCTTATTCAGTTATCTAATTGACTATCCATTTATGTTGCTTAAAAATACTTACTTGAATCTCTTAAAAACATGAAAGTACTCTAACTTGAAAAATAATTGCATTTATTTGCACCCCCAAATCCAAATGTATTTGGTAATGAACCTGACTGTTTTCAAACATGATTTCAATAAGACAAAGAAGTCACTTGGGGTCAAATAGAAAACTGCAAGGTTTGTGGTTTAATGTTAACATGGTCTACATTGGCAAGATCAATTAAAACTTTTTATTACTTTTGTATGTACCTGGTGTTAGGTGTGTATAAAATGAGTTATGTTGGTGAAATAATTAAGCTTTTTATAATCACTAGGAAGTTAATAAGGTTAAAATGCAATTGGTGCAATGACAGCATTAATTAAAAAAAAACAGATTCTTTAGCGTTAAAGGGTTGATTTTTGAGAGGAAACATTGTAGAGAGATTATGTACTATTTACAGAGCAAATGAAGAATGTAAACACTAATAATGATTTCTCATGTTCTAGTAATCAGTCATGATTGATTTGTGTTTTATTTTTAATGATTTTTTATTATGTTAGTCACCATGCAGTACATCCCTGGTTTCCGATGTAAGGCTCGATGATTCATTAGTTGTGTATAACACCCAGTGCACCATGCAAGCCAGTCATGATTGATTTGGACATTGATAAATGCATCGTGGAGAATATACATGAAGATAGGTGAAAAATCAACAATTACTGTATATTGTGCATATTTTCAGAAAACTTTTGTTACAACCTTTTTTTTTTTTTAACAACATAATTATATTGATAACTGCCTTCTCCTTTTGTTGGGAAAGCAGTACCTCCCTCAAAGATGACTGCTTGTCAGTGTTGTCTTCAGCTCTGGTGGCAAATTAGGAATATTCTGTGACATCATTTTAAGGTTCCTGTATGTTGGCTAATGGAAGGTGACAAGATTTTCTTTTAAGTTTAAAAAGACAGGTGGGAGGTGTGAAAAAACATGTCAAGGAGAATCAGGAAAATTATAAAATTTTGTGTAGGCCAAATGTAAACAGTTGCCTCAAGATAATTTAAGTTACAACAGAATCAACAAGTGTCCTAATGTCTAAACAGCTTCCTTATAGTTGGGCAGTGTGACCTAGTACAGTATTACCAAGGTTCTCTTGCCTCTGACTAATCCTAGGACTGTGCTAAAGCTTGCACAGTGATACTTTGAACTTCCCTGACACTATTTTGATAGATTACTACTTCCATCTGCATGTGTTGCGTGGGGCTGAGCCCAGGCAGCCAGTGAGGTCTTGAGCGAGGCCCTGTAGGCTGCCCTTCACATTGGTGGGCAGCAGCCAACAGGAGGTGCAGACCAGCAGGGGCAGGAGCTCTCACTCGTAGCAGCTCTTCCTAGATGTTGGAGAACCTCTTATGGTGTTTCTCACACATAATCATCATGATATCTAGGAATTCGATGTCACGTATTCACCTTTTCATTGTTTACGCACTAGGCCATGCTCTCTCTAAAGAGTTGCCTCAGCAGCAGGTGAGATCAAAACAGGTCCAGCATCCTGGACTTGGTCTCTCCAGCCTTTCTCTAGAGACTGCAGCTGCTGTTGCCTACTGCCTTCATCTGTGTCCCTATCCTGGGTTTCAGATACTCTCCCTTCCTGGCTCCAGGTCGCTTTTATAGCACTTGGCTTAACATTCAGGTCTTGAGTCAAGGGTCCCAGCTCCACCCCTTTCCCCAACAGCTTGCAAAAACTTTGCTTTCTCAACACTTTCACCCTCTGCACCCCCTTCTCACATCCCCTTACTCTTTGTGCTCTCAGTATTCTTCTACTCCTTGCTTGTTTTAAAATTTGAATTTACATCTTCTTCTTCCCTCCTTTACAAATATTTTTATGCTTACTTAAATATTTTTGGTTTTTAATGTCATCTTATTTAAATATATGTTATGGTTATTATAGAAAATATAGTTAAAAAATAAAATTGGGGGCACCTGGGTGTCTCAGTCGGTTATGCGTCTACCTTTGGCTCAGGTCATGATCTCAACAAGCCCTGCATTGTGCTCTCTTCTCAGCGGGGAGCTTGCTTCTCCCTCTCCCTCTGCATCTCCCCCTGCTTGTGCTCTCTCTCTCTGTCTCTCTCTTTCTGTCAAATAAATAAAACCTAAAAAAAAAAATAAAAAAATAAAATTGACCTGTAAACTCATTAGCTAGAGATTGTCTTGGTTTAACACTTACTGTATAACCTATTATTTTTCCAGATTACCCCATTTATTTGTATTTCATCTTCAAGCAGTAAAAAATGCACAATGATTAGATTGATTTCTATACTGCCTTGTACATCCATTGTTCACAAAAGAAAACTGATGATATTTAAACCAAGTTCTATGAAAAGTACTAAAATTCCCCAAATATCACTTTAGGTTTGTACAATAATGTATAAAGTTTACATGGACTTTTCCATTCCTTATTGCAGAGGGCTGGAATCCTAAGCTTAGTAGGAACTTCTGCTCTCTTGAGATCCTGATAAGGATTAGGAAAACACATGAACCTCTGGTGTTGTCTCTTAAGTCTTCGCACTGGATCAAAGATCTTATAGTTGTAGGTAATCAGACTGTTACCACTTTCTACCAATTTCTTGTTTTCTTTTGACTTTTCAGGGTGATTGGTGAGTTGTTACCAGCTATCTGGATATTTTTTTATTTGAAATTGTAATTGTTATCTCTAGATACTGGAAAACACAGACACACACAGAGACACACACACACGACAAAGAAAAATCGATAGGATTTCACAATCCCAGGAAGGATATGCTGGTAACACATATACATGTAAGAACCTTGTATCTTTATGATGGACTTATGGTATTCTATGTTTATTGTATTTTGTGATTAGGTTTTTAATCGCTTTTTAAACATTTTAAAATTTAAATTCAATTTAATTAACATATACTGTATTATTAGTTTCAGGGGTAGAGTTTAGTGATTCATCAGTTGCATACAACACCCAGTGCTCATTACTTCAAGTGCCCTCCTTAATGCCCATCACCCAGTAACCCCAACTCCCACCCACCTCCCCTCCAGCAACCCTCAGTTTGTTTCCTGTAGTTAACAGAGCCTCTTATGCATTTTTCCCCTCTGTTTTTCTCTTATTTTACTTTTCCTTCCCTTCCCCTAGGTTCACCTGTTTTGTTTCTTAAATTCCACATATGAATGAAATAATATGGTACTTGTCTTTCTCTAATTGCTTTATTTCAGTTAGCGTAATACCCTCTAGTTCCATCCATGTGGTTGCAAATAACAAATTTCATTCTTTTTGATGGCTAAGTAATATTCCATTGTGTATATATACCACCTCTTCTTTATCCATTCCTCAGTTAATGGACATCTGGGTTTGATTTTTAAATTTTTAAATTAAATGGGGAAATGGGCTGGGGGAAATGGGATCATTAGATGATTCGCAAGATATACATAAACTTGTAAATACAAATAAGATCACATGTTTATAAACCTAATTTATTTGTGTTCAAAATCTAGTCAGAATAGATCTCTTCCACCCAGATAAGCCTGAGGGCTTGATGGAAGTTATAGTACTTTTGAAATAAACTAATAAATACTCTCAGTTTCCAATAAAAATATGTAATTAGGGGGCGCCTGGGTGGCACAGCGGTTAAGCGTCTGCCTTCGGCTCAGGGCGTGATTCCGGCGTTATGGGATCGAGCCCCACATCAGGCTCCTCCACTATGAGCCTGCTTCTTCCTCTCCCACTCCCCCTGCTTGTGTTCCCTCTCTCGCTGGCTGTCTCTATCTCTGTCAAATAAATAAATAAAATCTTTTAAAAAAATATGTAATTAGGTCCCTCATAATTGGAGTAAGGCCATCTGTCAAATACTGGGCATTGTGTAACTTCACATAATATCTGTCTAGAGCTATGGGATAGTCAGACTAGTCACTTTGGATACATTTTCATTATGACAAGCAGTTTGGAGGAGGCTTTTAAAAACTGAGGTTTTGAAGGTATTTTTATGGGTTGACTAACTTCGGATAATAGGCCATGTGCAATAATGTTTTATAAAGTAATTGTTTAGAAATGAATTTCCAGGTGTCTTTTCATATCATGCTGAAAATTCTTTAAACCATTGTTTTCTGTTTCATGTGTTCTAGATATTAACCCTTGTATAATTTTATCCCATTTTGTGACTTTTTATTTCATTCTCTTGATAGTGTCCTTTGATACACAAATGTTGAAAAATTTTTTCTCTGAAATTTACTTCTTTGTATAATTAACATACAATGTTATATTAGTGTCAGGTGTACAACAGTTTTTTAAAGTTTATTATATTATGTTAGTCACCATACAGTACATCATTAGGTTTTGATGTAATGTTCCATGATTCATTGTTAGGTGTACAACGTATTAATTTGACAATTCTATACATTACTCAGTGCTATTCAGGATAAGTGTAGTCACCATCTCTGACCATACAATGTTATTACAATATTATTGACTATTCCCTCTACTGTACTTTACATCTCCATGACTTATTTATTATCTGACTGGAAGTTTGTACTTCTTAATATCCTTTGTCTATTTTGCCCTATAGCCCTTCCTGCTACCTCTGCTGGCAACCAACAGTTTGTTCGTTGTATTCATGGGTCTCTTTCTGCTCTGTTTGTTCTGTTTTTTTTAGATTCCACATATCAGTTAAATGATAAGGTGTTTGTCTTTCTCTGTCTGACTTATTTCATTTAGCATAATACCCTCTAGATGCATCTGTATTGTCACAAATAGCAAGATCTCATCCTTTTTTTTTTTTTTTGATTGGGTAATATTCCATTGGGGGTGTGTGTGTGTGTATATCACCTCTTCTTTATCTATTCATCTATCAGTGGATACTTGAGTTGCTTCCATATCTTGGCTATTATAAATAATACTGCAATAAATATAGGGATGCATATGTCTTTTTGAATTACTGTTTTTGTTTTCTTTGGGTAAATACCTAGTAGTGGAATTACTGGATCATATGGTATTTCCATCTTTAATTTTTTTGAGGAATTTTCATACTGTTTTCTACAGTGGCTGTACCAATTTCCATTCCCACTGTAGTCCATGAGGGTTTCCTTTTCTCCACATCTTCACTGGCACTTGTTATTTATTGTCTTTTTGATACTAGTCATTCTGACTGGTGTGAGATGACATCTCATTGTGGTTTTGATGTACATCTCCTTGATGATAGTGATATTGAGCATCTTTTCACGTGTGTATTGGCCATCTGTATGTCTTTGGGAAAATGTCTATTCAGGTCCTGTGCCCATTTTTAAATTGGAATGTTTGTTTGTTTTGGTGTTGTATAAGTTCCTTATATATTTTTGATATTAACCTCTTAATCGGATATATCATTTGCAAATATCTTCTCCCCTTCAGTAGGTTGCCTTTTTGTTTTGTTGATGGTTTCTTTGCTGTACAAAACCCTTTTATTTTGGTGTAGTCCCAATAGTTTATGTTTGCTTTTGTTTCCCTTGCCTGAGGAAACATATCCATAAATATGTTGCTCAGGGCAATGTCCAAGAGAACAAATGTTTTAAATTTTGATCAGGTCCATTATATCTGTTTTCTTTTGTTGTCTGTGCTTTTGGTGTGATATCTATGAAATCATTGCCACATCCAGTGTCAACCAGATTTTCTCCTAATAATTTTATTTTTAGCTCTTACATTTAGGTCTCTGACATATTTTAGTTAAATTTTATGTACCATGTGAGGTCAGTGTCCAGGTCCTTCTTTTGCAGGTGGGTATCCAGTTTTCCCAGCCCACCACTAGTTGACAATATTGTCCTTTCCCTATTAAATGATCTTGGCACCCTTTTCAAAAACCATTTGACCAAACCAAGAGTTTATTCTGGGCTCTCTGTTCTGTTCCATTGATTTATATGACTGTCTTTTTGTCAGTACCTCACCATTTTGATTACTGAAGCTGAAGCTCTGTAGAAAGTTTTGAAATCAGGCTTAAGGAAAAAAGAAATTTCTTCTTATTTATCTTAGTTCTATTTTTGCAAAAAAGTCATTGACATTTTGATAGGGATGACACTGAACCTGTACATCACTTTGGATAGTATTGACTTCACAATAGTATTAAGACTTCTGATCCACAAACATATATTTGTTTTCATTTATTTCTGCTTTCTTTAATTCTTTTAACAATGTTTTGTAGGTTTCTTCTTGTTTAAGTCATTTCTAAGTGTTGTATTGTTTTTGATGCTCTTGTAAATGGAATTGTCTTCTCCATTGCATTTATGGATGTTCATTGTTAGCGTATATAAATATAGCCTGTTTTTGTATGTTGATTTTGTATACTGATACTTTATTGAAATTGTTTATTAGCTCTAGCAGTTTTGTGGAATCTTTAGGTATTTCTTTGTATAAGATCATATCATCTTCAGGCAGAGAATATTTTATTTATTCTTTTCCAATCTACATGCCTTTTTTTTTCCTTTCTCTTATCTAATTTTTCCAGCTACTATATTGAATTGAAAGGGTGAGAGTGATCTTTTCCTTTTTCCTGATCTTAGGGGATAAACTTTCAGTCCTTCACTATTGAGAATGATGTTAAGTTAGATTTTTCATACATAGTATTCATCATGTTGAGGAAGAGTTTTTCTATTCCTAGTTGGTTAGTTGTTGTTTTTTTTATCATGAAATGATATTGAATTTTGTCAAATTCTTTTATGCCATGTTCCCCCATCATTCTATTAATGTGGTATATTACGTTAATTGATTTTTGTATGTTGAACTGTCATTACATTCCAGGAATAAATCTCAGTTAGTCATGAGGGATCCTTTCAGTATTCTGTGGAATTCAGTTTGCTGTTTTTTGTTGAGGATTTTGTCATCAATATCCATAAAGGATATTGGTCTGTAGTGTTCTTTTCTATGTAGTGTCTTTGGCTTTGGTATCAGAGTAATGTTGGTCCCTGCAAATGAGTTAGGAAGTGTTCAACCTCTTCAATATTTTAGAAAAATTTGAGAAGGTTTGGTTTTAATTCTTCTTTAAATGTTTGGTAGAATTCACCAGTGAAACCATTTTGTTCTGGGCTTTTTTGTTGTTGGTGGTGGTGGTGCCAGATTTTGATTACTGATTCAGTATCCTTACTAGGTATAGAGTTACTGAGATTTTCTATTTCTTCATGATTGTTTTTGGTAGATTAGTTTGCTTCTAAGAATATATTCATTTCATCTTGTTATCCCCTTTTTGTGCATATAATAGTTAATAGTATTCTGTTACAATACCTTTTACTACAGTAAATACCTTGTACAATACCTTGTACAATCAATAGCATTATCCCAAGTTTCATTTCTGATTTTAGTAAGTGGAGTCTTCTCGTTCTTCTTTAATCAGTCTGCTGAGTGTTTGTCACTTTTGTTGATCTTTTCAACAAAAATTAAAATATCCAACTTTTGTGGTTGAGTTATCTATTTTTCCACTGAATTTTATCAGTGTTTGCTTCATATATTTTGGGGCTCTGGAGATTGTTACAGGTATGTTTGTAACTGTTATATATTCTTAATTAATAAGTACTTTTCTTAATATTTAATGTTCTCATTGTTGCTTGTAACAGTTTTTGACTAGAAATCTATTTTATTTGATATGAGTATAGAGTCTCAGTGTACTCAGTCTGCTAAACAAAACATCACAGACTGGGTGGCTTAAAAACAACATTTCTGTCTCACTGTTCCAGAAGCTGAAAGTCTGAATTCAGGGTGCTAGCATGGTTCAGTTCTGGTGAAGGCTCTGCTGGTTTCAGACTGTCAACTCCTTGCTGTGTTCTCACACAGTGGAAGGGGCTAGGGAGCTCTGTGGGGTTTCTTTTATAAAAAATATTAATCCCTTTCATGAGCGTTACACTATCATGACCTAAGCACCTCCCCCAAAGCCCTATTTCTTAATACCATCACATAGAGGATCAAGATTTCAACATAAGAATTTCAAAGGGCACACAAACTTTCAGGCCATAGCATACAGCAGTTCTAGCTCTCTTTGGTTGATGTTTATCATCTTTTAACTTTCAACCTATTTGTGTCTTTAGATTTAAAGTGAGTTTATTATAGACTGGATATACTTACATTATATTTACTCATTCATTCGGCCAGTCTCAGCCTTTTGAATGAAAAGTTTTATCCATTTATATTTAAAATATTACTGATAAGGAAAAGCTTACTTTTTCCATATTTCTATTTCTTTTCTGTATGTCATAAAGCTCTTTTGTCCCTATTTGCTTCATTACTGCCTTATTTCCTGTTGATTTTTTTTGTAATGATATATGTTCATTTACTTCTCATTTTCTTTTGTGTATATTCTATACATATTTTTTTTTGTGCTCACCATGGGGACTGCAGACAATGTAGTACTGAAATTGCATCTAATTTTAATTGATATCAATTTAACTTCAAATCCATACAAAATTTCTACTTCTATACAAATCCATTCTTGCAATTTTATATAATTGATGTCACAAATCACCTCTTTTTACATTGTGTACACAGTACCATGCTTTTGTAATTATTTTTATGTCTGTGTCTTTTAAATCCTATATAAAACGAAAAAAGGAATTTCAAACTACAATTACAGCAATAGTGGTTTTTATATCTGCCTATGTGTTTACTTTTAAGAGAGATTTTTATTTCTTAATATGCTTTTGAGTTATATCAAGTATGTTTTTATTTTGACCTGAAGGCCTCCCTTTAGCATTTTTTTAGGGCAGATGTTGTGGTAGTAAATTCCCTCAACTTCTGCTTATCTGAGATGCCTCATTTTTTCTTTTACTTTCAAAGGACAATTGGATGGACATGGAAGTCTTGGTTGACAGTTTTATCTTCAGCACTTTATTTTTTTTAAATTTTTTATTATGTTATGTTAGTCACCATACAGTACATCCTTAGTTTTTGATGTAGTGTTTCATGATACATTGTTTGCATATAACACCCAGTGCTCCATGCAGTATGTGCCCTCCTTAATACCCATCACTGGCCTATCCCAGTCCTCCACCCGCCTCCCCTCTGAGGGACTCAGTTTGATTCCCAGAGTCCATAGTGTATCATGGTTCATTCCCCCTTCTGTTTGCCCCTCCTTCATTCTTCTCTTCCTTCTCCTACCGATCTCCCTGCTATTTCTTTTTTTTTTTTTTAATGTTCTCCCATTCTTTTAAGTTACCTTTCGAGATTTTTTTTTAAAGATTTTATTTATTTATTCGACAGAGATAGAGACAGCCAGCGAGAGAGGGAACACAAGCAGGGGGAGTGGGAGAGGAAGAAGCAGGCTCATAGCAGAGGAGCCTGACGTGGGGCTCGATCCCAGAACGCCGGGATCACGCCCTGAGCCGAGGGCAGACGCTTAACTGCTGTGCCACCCAGGTGCCCCTCCCTGCTATTTCTTATGTTCCATAAATGAGTGAAACCATATGATAATTGTCTTTCTCTGTTTGACTTATTTCACTTAGCATAATCTCCTCCAGTCCCGTCCATGTTGCTGTAAATGTTGGGTATGTTCTTTCTGATGGCTAATATTCCATTGTATATATGGACCATGTCTTCTTTATCCATTTGTCTGCTGAATGGCATCTCAGCTTCTTCCACAATTTAGCTATTGTGGACAATGCTGCTATGAACATTGGGGTGCATATGGCCCTTCTCTTCACTACGTCTGTCTCTTTGGGGTAAATACCCAGTAGTGCAATGGCTGGATCATAGGGAAGCTCTATTTTTAACTTTTTGGTCCAGGGACCTCCACACTGTTTTCCAAAGTGGCTGTACCAACTTGCATTCCCACCAACAGTGTAAGAGGGATCCCCTTTCTCCACATCCTCTCCAACATTTGTTGTTTCTTGCCTTGTCCATTTTTGCCATTCTAACTGGCGTAAGGTGGTGTCTCAATGTGGTTTTGATTTGAATTTCCCTGCTGGCTAATGATTTTGAACATTTTTTCATGTGTCTGTTAGCCATTTGTATGTCTTCATTGGAAAAGTGTCTGTTCATATCTTCTGCCCATTTTTTGATTTGGTTATTTGTTTCTCATGTATTGAGTTTGAGAAATTCTTTGTAGATCTTGGATACCAGTCTTTTATCTGTAGTGTCATTTGCGAATATATTGTCCCATTCCGTGGGCTGCCTCTTAGTTTTTTTGACTGTTTCCTTGGCTGTGCAGAAGCTTTTTATCTTGATGAAGTCCCACAAGTTCAGTTTTTCTTTTGTTTCTCTTGCCTTTGGAGATGCGTCATGAAAAAAGTTGCAGTGGCTGATGTCAAGGAGGTTGCAGCCTATGTTCTCCTCTATGATTTTGATGGATTCCTGTCTCACGTCGAGGTCTTTCATCCATTTGGAGTTTATCTTTGTGTATGGTGTGAGAGAGTGGTCAAGTTTCATTCTTTTACATGTAGCTGTCCAATTTTCCCAGCACCATTTATTGGAGAGACTGTCTTTTTTCCACTGGATGTTTTTTTCCTGCTTTGTCAAAGATTAGTTGCCCAAAGAGCCAAGGGTCCATTGCTGGGTTCTCTATTCTGTTCCATTGGTCTATGTGTCTGTTTTCTGTGCCAGTACCATACTGTCTTTGTGATCACAGCTTTGTAGTAGAGCTTGAAATCCGGCAATGTGATGCCCCCAGCTTTGTTTTTCCTTTTCAACAATTCCTTGGCGATTCGGGGCCTTTTCTGGTTCCACACAAATTTAAGGGCTGTTTGTTCCAGTTCTTTGAAAACTGTCATTGGTATTTTGATCGGGATGGCATTGAAAGTGTAGATTGCTCTGGGTAGCATAGACATTTTAACTATGTTTATTCTTCCGATCCATGAGCATGGAATAGTTTTCCATCTTTTTGTATCTTCTTCAATGTCTTTCAAGAGTGTTTTGTAGTTTCTAGAATATAGGTCCTTTACGTCTCTGGTTAAGTTAATTCTGAGATAACGTATGATTTTTGGTGCTATTGTAAATGGAATCGATTCCCTAATTTCTCTTTCTTCAGTCTCACTGTTCGTGTATAGAAATGCCACTCATTTCTGAGTATTGATTTTGTATACCACCGCATTACTGAATTGCTCTATAAGCTCTAGTAGTTTGGGGGTGGAGTCTTTTGGGGTTTTCCACATAGAGTATCATGTCATTTGCAAAGAGAGACAGTTCGACTTCTTCTTTGCCGATTTGGATACCTTTTATCCCTTTTTGTTGTCTGATTGCTGTTGCAAGGACTTCTCATACTATGTTGAATAATAATGGCAAGAGTGGACATCCTTGTCGTGTTCCTGATCTTAAGGGAAAGGCTTTCAGCTTTTCCCCACTGAGAATGATATTCACTGTAGGCTTTTCATGGATGGTTTTTATGAAATTGAGGAATGTACCCTCTATCCCTACACTCTGAAAGGTTTTAATCAGGAAAGGATGCTGTATTTTGTGAAATGCTTTTTCTGCATCAATTGAGAGGATTATATGGTTCTTGACTCTTTTCTTGTTGATATGATCTATCACACTGATTGATTTGCGAATGTTGAACTATGCTTGCATCCCAGGGATGAATCCCACTTGTTCATGATGGGTAATCCTTTTAAAGTACTGTTGGATCCTATTAGCTAGGATCTTGTTGAGAATTTTGGCGTCCATATTCATCAGGGATATCGGTCTGTAATTCTCCTTTTTGATGGGGTCTTTGCCAGGTTTGGGGATCAAGGTAATACTGGCCTCATAGAATGAGTGTCGTAGTTTTCCTTTTGTTTCTATTTTTTGAAACAGGTTCAGGAGAATAGGTATTATTTCTTCTTTGAAAGTTTGGTAGAATTCCCTGGGGAATCCGTCCGGCCCTGGACTCTTGTTTTTCGGGAGGTTTTTGATCACTGCTTCAACCTCTTCAAAATTAATTGGTCTGTTTAAAAAATAAATGTCTTGGGGCGCCTGGGTAGCACAGCGGTTAATCGTCTGCCTTTGGCTCAGGGTGTGATCCTGGCGTTACGGGATCGAGTCCCACATCAGGCTCTTCCGCTATGAGCCTGCTTCTTCCTCTCCCACTCCCCCTGCTTGTGTTCCCTCTCTCGCTGGCTGTCTCTCTCTGTCGAATAAATAAATAAAATCTTAAAAAAAATAAAAAATAAAAAATAAAAAATAAATAAAAAATAAATGTCTTCATGTTTCAGTCTTGGTAGTTTATAGGTTTCCAGGAAGGCATCCATTTCTTCCAGGTTGTTTAATGTATTGGCATAAAGCTGTTGATAAAAGTTTCTAATGATACTTCCTATTTCATTGGTGTTGGTTGTGACCTCTCCCCTTTCATTCATAATTTTATTAATTTGGGTCCTTTCTCTATTCTTTTGAATAAGTCTGGCCAGTGGCTTATCGATCTTATTTATTCTCTCAAAGAACCAGCTTCTAGTTCTGTTGATCTGTTCTACTATGCTCCTGGTTTCTAATTCATTGATCTCTGCTCTAGTCTTGATCAACTGCTTTCTTGTGCGTGGGTTAGGCCTGTTCTGTTCTAGCTCCAGCTTCTTGAGGTGAGAATATAAAAACTGCATTTTAGATTTTTCTGTTCTTTTGAGTGAGGCTTGGATGGTATGTATTTTCCCTTAAGACTGCCTTTGCAGTGTCCCATAGGTTTTTGACCAATGTGTTTTCATTTTTGTTGGTCTCCAAAAATTGTTTGATCTCCTTCTTAATTACCTGGCTTACCCAATCATTCTTAAGCCAGATGGTTCTTAGTTTCCAAGTGTTTGTATTTCTTCCAAATTTTTCCTTGTGATTGAGTTCCAGTTTCAAAGCATTGTGGTCTGAGAATATGCAGGGAATAATCTCAGTCTTTTGGTATCAGTTGAGACCTGTTTTGTGACCCAGTATATGGTCTATTCTGGAGAAAGTTCCATGTGCATTCAAAAAGAATGAGTATTCTGTTGTTCTGGAGTGTAGTGTTCTGTATATATCTATGAGGTCCATCTGGTCCAGTATGTCATTCAATGCTCTTGTTTCTTTGTTGATTTTCTGCTTAGGTGATCTGTCTATTGCTGAGAGCAGAGTTTTGAGTTCCCCTAGTATTAACATATTACTATGTCTCTTTATTCTGGTTAAGAGTTGGCTTGTGTATCTAGCTACTCCCCTGTTGGGGATATAGATATTTATAATTGTCATATCCACTTGTTGGATACATCCTTTAAGAATAATATAGTGTCCTTCTCTATCTCTAACTACAGTCTTTAGTATAAAATCTAATCTGTCTGATATGAGAATTGCTACACCAGCTTTCTTTTGAGATCCATTGGCATGAAAAATGGTTCTCCATCCCTTCACTTTCAGTCTGGATGTATCTTTAGGTTCAAAATGAATATCTTGTAGACAGCATATGGATCGGTCATGTCTTTTTAATCCAATCTGCAACCCTGTGGTGTTTTATGGGAGCATTTAGGCCATTCACATTCAGAGTGATTATTGAGAGATATGATTTTAATGATGTCATGTTGTCTGTGAAGTCTTTGTTTCTATAGATTGTAAATTTCTGTTCTGTATCACTCTTGAGGCCTTTTTACCTTTATAGAACCCCCCCTTAATATCCATGTATGGCTGATTTGGTGGTTACAAATTCCTTCAGTTTCTGCCAGTCTTGGAAGGTCCTTGTCTCTCCATCAATTCTGAATGACAGCCTTGCTGGATAAAGGATCCTTGGCTGCATGTTCTTCTCAGATAGAGCTTTGAAAATACCTTGCCAACCCTTCCTGGCTTGCCAGGTCTCTGCAGACGGGTCTGACGTTATTCTAATATTTTTCCCTCTGTAGGTAAGGATTTTCTTCCCCCCTGGCCGCTTTCAAGATTGTATCGTTGGGGGGCGCCTGGGTGGCACAGCGGTTAAGCGTCTGCCTTCGGCTCAGGGCGTGATCCCAGCGTTATGGGATCGAGCCCCATATCAGGCTCCTCTGCTATGAGCCTGCTTCTTCCTCTCCCACTCCCCCTGCTTGTGTTCCCTCTCTCACTGGCTGTCTCTATCTCTGTCGAATAAATAAATAAAATCTTTAAAAAAAAAAAAGATTGTATCGTTGGATCTATGATTTGCGAATTACACTATGACGTGACATGGCGTAGGCCTGTCTCATTGATCTTGGGAAAGGTCCTCTTTGCCTCTTGGACATGAATGCTTGTTTCCTTTGCTAGGTTAGGGGAGTTCTCAGCTATAATTTGTTCAAATATCTCTTCTAGACTCTTTCTTTCTCCACCCCCTCCGGGATGCTGATGATTCTGACATTGGAACGTTTCATTGAGTCAGTAATCTCCCGTAATCTACATTCTTGAGATTGAATTTTTTTGACCCAAGTTTCTGTTTTAACTTTCTCTTCTACCATCCCATCTTCTAGTTCATTAATTCGTTCTTCTGCCTCATTTACCCTGGCCGTCAGTGTATGTAGTTGAGACTGCATTTGATTCATAGCATTTTTAATTTCTGCCAGATTCGCTCTCATCTCCGCCCTTAGAGATTCTATGTTCTTGTTAATATTTTCATTAATATTTTTTTCAATCCTACACATCATCTTGACCATTGTTACTCTGAACTCCATTTCTGACAATTTGGTTATATCCATATCCATCAGTTCTGTGGCAGAGGCTACAGTCTCTGTCTCCTTTCTTTGCTGAGGGTTTCTCCTCCTCATCATTCTGATGAGAAGAGATTGCGGGGATGCACAGAGTCCAAATTATTGACCAGGACCCAGGCAGTGTGCGCTTGCTTTATAGGACCTTAGGGATGTGGGCTTCTTGATTTTTCAGCCTGCCTTCTGGGGGAGGGGCCTGCCGCACTGATATTCAGGCAACCCTGTTTGGGTAGAGTCACCCCGTCCCCTGTGAGGGGGGATGAGGTTGGGCACAATGTGAACCGATATTTCCAGGCTTTTGTTCTCTGGCGGCTTTCCATGGTGGTTTTCTGTACCTCTTCTGAGCATCAGAGCAGCAGTGGCTGTATCCTAGCCTCTGTCTCAGAACAAAGAGATTGCAGTCCGCTCTCCCCTGAGCTCTCCTGGCCACTCGAACTCTGTTTCCATCGGTGATGCTAAGAACCCTGCAGCCTCCCGGGATGTGCGCCCCACAGCCCCTCTCCCAGCCCTTGTTTCCAGGGCCGGCAGGTCTCTGTCCTTTGTGCTTCTAACACCGCCAGCCGCCCCCAGTTCCCGTGTGTGCTCCCGAGCTCCGTTTCAGTGTGGTTCATGTGCGCTCTTAAGCGCCAGTTTTCCGTCTGGTTGCATGTGCGCTCCCAAGCTCCTGGTTTCAGTCTAGTTCAAGTGTGCGCTCCGGATCTCAGGTTTTCAGTTTGGACGCGTGCATGCTCCCGAGCTCCCGGTTTCAGTCGGTTCCAGTGAGCGCTCCGAAGCTCCGCTTTTCAGTCTCGTAGCGCACGCATTCCCGGGGTCACAGTCTCAGTCTGCTTCCTTGCGGGTGCTGGTCTGTGAGTCCAGCCGGCTCCCCAGTGCAGGTGGCTACGTATCCATTCACCTATTGAAGGACATCTTGGTTGCATCTAAGATTTGGCAATTATGAATAAAGATGCTACAGATATTTGTGTGCATGTTTTCGTGTGGACATAAGCTTTCAACTCCTTGGGTAAATATCAAGGAACACAATTACTAGATTGTGTGGTAAGAATATGTACTTTTGAAAAAACTTAAACTGTTTGCCAAAGTGGCTGTCCCATTTTGCATTCCCACCAGCAATGAATTACAGGTCCTGCTACTTACTTCATATCCTCACCAGCATTTGATATCGTAAGTGTTCTGGATTTTTCCCATTCTAATAGGCGTGCAACAGTATCTCATTGTTTTAATTTGAAATTCCCTAATGATATATGATGTTGAGCATCTTTTCATATCCATCTTATCAGCCAGCAGTATATTATTTGGTGGAAATGTCTGTTCATATCTTTTGCTAATTTCTTAATCGGTCTCTTTGTTTTCTTTTTGTTGAATTTTAAGAGTGCTTGTACACTTTGGATACCAGTCTTTATCAGAAACATGTTTATACATCTATAGCTTGTTTCATTTTCCAACGAGTGTCTTTCACAGAAAAGAAGGCTCACGTTTTAATAAAGTCCAAAGTACCAATTTTTACTTTCATGAATCATGTTTTAGTATTATATCTAAAAGGTCACTGATGATTCATTCACATGTAGAATTTAAGAAATAAAACAAATGAAGAAAAAAGAGACAAAGAAACAGACTTTTAACTACAAAGAGCAAACTGATGGTTACCAGAGGAGAGACTGTTGGAGGGGTGGGGAAAATATGTGATGGGGATTAAGGATTACAGAGTACATTTAACTCACTGAGCAGTTAGTTAGTAATTCACAGAATTGTTGAACCACTGTAGTGTTCACCTGAAACTAATATATCACTGTACATTAATTATACTGGAATTAAATAAATAAAAAATTTTAAGAAAAATATAAAAATAAAAGACCATGGCAAACCCACATCACTTGGATTTTCTGCTATGTTATATTCTAGGATTTTTATAGTTTTGCATTTTTTATAATGATTTTTTATTTATTATTTTTTTAAATGATTTTTTATTATATTATGTTAGTCACCATACAGCACATCCCTAGTTTTTGATGTAAAGTTCCATGATTCATTACTTGCATTTTTATGGTAAAATACAAATTACATAAAATTTACCATTTTAGCTATTTTTAAGTGTATACTTTATTGGCATAAAGTGCATTCACACTGTTGTACAACTGTCACTACTATCCAAGTCTAGAACTTTTTCATTATCTCATACTGAACCTCTGTACTCATTAAACAAGAACTCCCCATTCCACCACTGTGAGCCCCTCATAACTATTACTCTACTCTCTGTCACTATGAAATTGGGTATTCCAGATACCTCATATAAGTGGAATTATATAATATTTGTCCTTCTGTGTCTGGCTTATTTCACTTACCATAATGTTTTTATAGTTCACCCACATGTAGCATGTATCAGAAGTTCATTCTGTTTTATGGTATAATAATGTTTCATTGTATATATACCACATTTTCTTTATCCACTCATCCATTAAGGTCATTTGGGTTCTTTCCACCTTTTGGCTTTTGTGAATAATGCTGCTTATGAACATGAGTATACAGATATCTGTTTGAGTACCTGCTTTCAATTATTTTGAGCATATACCTAGGAGGGGAATGATTGGATCATATGCTCATCCTATTTTTAACTTTTTGAGGAACCATCATACTGACTTCCACAGAAGCTGTACCATTTTACATTCCCATTAGCAGTGCACAGGTTTTTCAATTTCTTCACATCCTTGCCAACCCTTGTTATTTTCCTTTTGGAATAACAGCCACTCTAATGAATGTGAAGTAGGATCTCACTGCGCTTCTGATTTGCATTTACGTAATCACCAGTGATACTTAGCATATTTATATGTGCTTATTGGCCATCTTCTTTGGAGAAACGTCTATTCAAGTCATTCACCTATTTTAATTGGGTTATTTGTTTTTGTGTTGTTGAGTTGCAGGAGACTTCTTTATATATTCTAAATGTTACACCTTTTCTTATATGCAATTTGAAAATATTTTCTTCCATTCCAGTGAATAGTCTTTTCACTCTGTTGATAGTCTTTTGTTGCATAAAGGATTTTAAGTTTGATGTAATTAAATTTACCCATTTTTATTTTGTTTCTGTGCTTTTGGTGTTACATCCAAGAAATCATTCCATTGGAATTCAATCCAATGCTTTTGGTGCTTTTAGTGTTACATCTAAGAAATCATTCCATTGGGAATCAACCCAATGTCATAAAATTTTTATCCTGTGTTTTCCTCTAAGAGATTTACAGTCTTAGTTCTTAGATTTAGGTCTTTGATCCGTTTGAGTTAATTTTTGTGGACAGTATAAGGTAAAGGTCAAACTTCTTCTATTTGCATGTGGAAATCCAGTTTTTATCCACTGTTTGTTGAAAAAAAAAGTCATTTCCCCATTGAATGGTTTTGGTGTCCTTGTCAAAAATAACTTGAACATATACGTGAGCGTTTATTTCTGTGCTCAGTATTCCATTCCTTTGATCTATATGTCGTTCTAATGTCACTACCACACTATTTGATTACTATAGCTTTACACCCAGTTTTGAAATCAATAAATACAAGACCTCCAATTCTGTTTTTTTTTTTTTCAAAATTGTTTTGGCTATTCAGGGTCCCTTGAGATCATGTATAAATCTCAGGATGTGTTTTTCTTCTTTGCAAAAAAACATTATTGGGATTTTGATAGGGATTGCACTGACTCTGCAGATTGCTTTGGGTAGTATTGACATTGAACAACACTAAGTCTTTCAACCTAATGAATATGGGCTCTCTTTCCACTTAGTTATGTCTTCTTTAATTTCTTTCAGGAATGTTTTGTAGCTTCCATTATACAAATCTTTTCATCCTTGGTTAAGCTTATTCCTAAATATTACATTCTTTTTGAAGCTATTTTAATTGGAACTGTTTTATTAAAAGCTAGTTTGACTGCTGACCCTACCCACCTATGAGCTTGCAGAGTACAGGATTCTCAACAGCACAGGGACCAAATCCTGTCCAGTGCACCCACAGCAGGCAAAGTAGGTCATTGCAGCCAACTGAACTGAAGGCAAATGCAGCTCAGGCACAACAGTAGGATGTATGAAGCCCAACAGAAGACACCCCTGGAGCACCTGGTTCTGGTGACCAGGGGACATTGTGCTACAGGGAACCACAGGATTCCTTCTACACAAGGCCACTACTTTCAAGACCAGAAGTAGCTAACCTCCCTAAATACATAGAAACAAACACAGAAAGTCCGAGGAGATGAGGAATATGTCCCAAATGAAAGACTAGGACAAAATAACAGAAAAGAGCTAAATGAAATGAAGATAAACAATATGCCTGATAAAGAATTCAAAGTAATGGCCATAAAAATAATCACTGGACTTGAGAAAAGTATAAACGGTTTTAGTGAAAACTTCAACAGAGGTGGAAAACATAAAAGAGAACCAGTCAGAGATAAAGAATTCAGTAATTGAAATAAAAAATACACTAGTGGGAATCAACAGCAGATTATAGAATGCAAAGCAGATCAATGATTTGGAACACAGGGTAATGGAAAGCAACCAAGCTAAACAGCAAAAGGAAAACAAGAATTTTTTAAAAATGACGATAGGTTAAGGGAACTCAGTGAAGTCATCAAGTGTAATAACATTCGCA